>NC_092579.1:25135165-25735165 GCF_037975245.1 Apostichopus japonicus
TCAGATATTGGGAAATCGTTGCACAAATTTCGTAAAAAAAACTTGTAAACACGTGGTGAAGTAATCAAGAAACACCAAGATATTTATTATCTATTTATGTCTTGAACATTACGCCAGAAAATTAAACTAAAATAACAGTTATGCTGCAAGAAATGCACGCACAGCTCCGTACTGAACAGTGCACAACAGAAAAGATCATCACAGTGACGTCATTCACTGACCTGAGGGCTGTTCAAGGTCGTTGCAGTGTTTGCAAATTCCAAAATTCGTATCAATTAAGGAGACGAAAAACAATGTTTTAATTCCCTTTTTTATAACTTTCCGGGTGCTATTTGGAAAATTAAAAAAATATGTTGCTTGGTAACATATAAACTACATTATATATGAAAAGGGGAGATTTTTTTTCTGTCACTATCATTCTACTTTAAGAAATAAAAACCTAGTTTCTGTTTGCAGCAAGGGACTCATTAAATTCCTCATCTTGCTGGCCATCAAGCAATCTGCACCATTGAGGGTCCTTGAACATACCTGACAAATGGTCTATGATGGGAAAGTAACTCAGTGTCATTAAAACATCATACACAACTCAACAGACACACATATGTAGTCACTAGATTACTATGGAAAGTCTGGTTCATGTGTATCATGTACTACATACCAAAAGAGTACGGAATTTTAATGGTCAGTGCATGATAATTTTTAATATAAATATCATGGTATTAGTATTGTCACTGTGTCATGTAAATAAGATTTGATAAAGTAATGATCATCTACGATGGTTCTATGAATCAAACAGGTTTAAAATTGAACCAGGGAACACCAGTTCCCACCACCACATTCATGTTCATGGAATTGTTCAACTATATTTTGGAACCTTGATAAGGTTAGAACTTGAAGCAAATATACTTACTTCTGAATATATGGATGGTACAGATATTGGCAGAACATATAACCAATGACTGCTTCAATCTTTCATTTCTGCTGGGCAGGTGCTCCCCTCAGTAAGATCAATTAAGTCCCCTTTGCATTGGCCCTTTTGAATGTAAGGTCCAACCCATTGAAGATGGAAACTGCACCCATAGAACCTTTTTGAACTCATCGATATCCAGATGAGCTGGTATGGTGCATTCTCTTGGCAGATGGTCTGAAGATAATGTATCATCAAAATTTCTGTCATAGATGAAAGAAATAGGAAACTTTACATGGTGCCATTGGCATAGGCGTACGAGGCGGGGGGGGCAGGGGGGCAGACTGCCCCCCCACATTTCCAGAGGACAAGAAATTCGGGCAAAAGTCCTGAAAAATTGGGGCAGCCTAAGAGGAGAAAAAAATAATATGCAGTAGCTTGCCCGAATCTCTTTCAAATTTTTGCCCAACAATCCTGTGGAGAGCATTTTATGTTATTTGCTTTGTGACATTAATATTAATATAGGCCTAATGATTTTCTTTATTTAGCATCATGTTGCCCGAATATTTCCGTGTAAAACCACCGTAAGCGCAGCTCATCTGGATTACCACGCTTTTTGCACTATCAAAAATTTGTCAACTGTATACCTGGACATCCCGACATGAGTGTATAAGAAACGTATTCTTGTTCATGGATGGTAAGGGGGGGGGGGTGCCTACAAGCCTTGAAGTACAGGTTTATCATATTCTGTGTTATTTTTTCTACTTTTTGTGAGACAAATTGCAGTCTCACCCGACACAGTGACATTAACCAGCCTACTTGTCGTTGAACAATGTATGTTTTTCTGGAGGTAGCTGAGTACTGTGTTAAAATAATAAATACGGTAACTAAATGGGAGCATAAAAAATACACTGTCCTATTTTTCCCCTTCAAAGTGATGTTACCATTTTTTCTTCTTCTAATTTACCACATTTTGGGGGAAGTGTAAATTTCTAAAACGTGAGATTATAAAATAAAGAATGTTTAGATGCAATTTGCAAGGCCTCAGAAGGGCCATTTCCGGCAATGTGAGAGGCATTTTTGGCCAAAAAAATTCTTGTGAGCTACGCGCCAACCGATGGTGGCGCTCCGCTTAGATAGTGTCAAGGGAACTTTCGGGCACAAAAGTTTCTGCCCCCCCAAAGTGAAATGGTCCCGTACACCTATGGCCATTGGAGGAGGGCATTGGGGTTGAAGAAATAGCAAACTACATGATATTGGAAGAGAAAAAAATTAAAAATAAGAAATGCATCAATATTGTACATTCATGTAAGGTTTCTACAGTAAGTTTCTGTCTATAACAGATTGAAAAGGTGCTGCGGTTTGTACCTTTGAAAAGGTTTAGTATTTGTGAAAGAAGGTCACCTGTTTAGTTGTATATAATATTCTGGTCAAGGTTACAATTTTGTTTTAATGAGCGAAGCAGTTCATTAAGACAGAATATGAAGTGATATATCTTCTGGATAAGTCATTTTGAATTTGAAAGTAGACTAGTATTTCTCAAAGCTAAAGACATCATTATAATGTTATTTTGTTAAATACTTCCAATAATGAATGATACCATACCATCTTTGAAGAAATTCCAACTGATGGTTGCTTAGTTACTATAATTTGAAGGTTTTAACTTTTGACCACAAGAACTAAATATAATGTTCTATCACTACCCACATTAAAACTGTTCACAACTGTTGTCCAAGTTGCATAGAACTCTGAAGATTAATTTTGACAAACCTAAGCCAGCATTGGACAACCATTCAGTGCTTTCCATGGAAAAGGCCTTGTTTTTTCTTTGGGATCCGACAAAGCGACAATCTTCATTTTATACACCTTTGCAGGGCGACCACAGTTTAAGCCTCTTCGTGGGGTGCCGACGCCCTGGTGGTTGGGGGCTCTCCCCTGTCCTGTTTACATGAAACCTGGAAGTTAAAAAATGGATTAAAACTGTTGGGCCAACAAGATGACATACTGTACTACTGTACCTGCAGCTGTCATGGTTTGTTGAAATACAAATTCAAATACTTACAGATCCATGTTAGTCCAAAGTCACACTTAGTTTGAAGTTGTCATATTTCAAAAAATTCACACCTGCGTAGAAATTGTTACATGTGTAATCGCATATATTTATACATTTGCTGTAAGAGCATATATAACTAGCTTTGATTTATTTATTTATTTATTTAAGGGTTTTTGTTAGCTCAACCTCTCGATGACCTTTGACCTATATTTTTCACAACTTCTGATGGCCTATCCACCAGGAATGTTCATTGTGTGTAAGTTTCATCAAAATCAGTCATGTTAGCATGTAAGCATATAGTCCTGATCATTTTGAACAATTTTGAACAGATAGATGAACAGATGGACAATTGCTGATATGACTATGGGCTCAAATTAAAAATTTAATTACTATTTCTTGAACTGAAATGAAAAGACATCTAAGTTTAGAACTGTAGCATGGTGCGCTCATAACTGACGCACTTAAGGATCTGATCAATCATATGTCTATCAAGGAAGAATCCAAATCACTCAACTGTATGCGTTTTTCATATGTGTAGTTCCTCAGAAATCCAATGATTTCAAAATATTTATTGTTCTGTGCCTACACAATGTACAATTGAGCAGAATTTGACCACAAAATGTCTGCCCTGTCAAGTTCTTCCATACCCCTAAATTGTCACATTCGTTGATAAGCTAACTGTAGTGTAGGCCTTAGTACACATCCATTGACTTTAGATGCTGTTTGCTATGCTCTGAGCCTCTAAGCTCAGACAGGTCAGGTCCCAGAGAGAAGTGGTATCATATTGAGGTAATGTTGGGTATTTTTAGGGTGTAAGATTTCCAAATGCACACAAACATGCAAAACTGGGGAGAGGGTGTTAAAAGCTTTAAAAAAAACACAATTTGGCCAGCAAATAGCCACAAGAAAGTCAAAAGACTTAGTGATTCCTTGCCCATTTGATAATAAACTTTAGGTAGAAGATTTTCTACCGATCTAATGCTGAGCAGAAATGGCAAGTCTTGCAGAATTGAGTAATGCATATCTATGCAAAGAGGGTCGAAGGTCAAACAAACTTAACTTCTGTATAATTCTACTTATTCTGACTATAACCAACAATTGACCTTGAATGACCTTTGACATCCATGAAAAACAATAGGGATTATCTGCTCATCAAAGGCTACCAACATACCAAGTTAAAGTTCATGAAACTTTTCTTCTTGAGATATTGTATTCACAAGGTTTACAGCCTTTGACCTCTGGTGACCTCAAATAACCATTAGCCTCCATGAAAAACACTATGGATCATCAGCACACCATAGGCTACCAACAAACAAAGTTTAAGCAACTTTTACTTCTTGAGATATCGTGTTTACACGGTTTTCAGACTTTGACCTGTGGTGACCTTTGACCTTCATGGAAAACATGAAAACCATATCAGACCCATATCAGTTGGAGTTTCACAAGTTATTGCCCCCAAGAGCCATAATTGACCTTTCGTGACCTTGGATTACATAACGGTTATTTAGTAAAACGTGCACCTACTGCATTCACAATATGTCCCAATATATCAGCCACGTCAGACTTCGTCACTGGAAGTTGTTGCAAAAATTAACGTCAGTGGACATTTTTTTGCCCATAAGCAACCTTGAATGGCGATACGTTTTTATGAAAAATGTTCCCCTTGATGAAGTGCACTCTATCCTAAAATTGTTATGCACTCCAATGTACATACACAATGTTATTGCTAAAAAGGTATCAAATCCAACCGTTGGCACCTCATAACTTAAGAACCAGGTGTCCGATCGAAGTGGGAGTTAGTTTCGTCTATAGAGCACACAGAGCTCTATCATATATTAAAATATTGACAAACATTTTTTTCTTTGCCTTGTATCTCCTAAAATAAGCATATTTATAAAAAAAAACATGTCAGACCCTGTCAATGGGAGTTATTGTTTTCAGCCTTTGACCTCTGGTGACCCCAAATGACCTTTGACCTCCATCAAAAATAACAGGGATCATCTAATCACTAAGAGTTACCAACATACTATGTTTAAAGCTCAAGTCAACTTTACTATTTGAGATATCGTGTTTACATGGTTTTCAGCTTTTGACCTCTGGTGACCTCAAATGACCTTGGCTCCCATGAAAAACCATAGGGATTACCTGCTCACCAAGGGCTATCAACACACTAAGTTTAAAGTTCAAGCATCTTTTACTTCTTGAGATATCATGTTTAAAAGTTTTTTAACTTTTGACCTCTGGTGACCCCAAATGACCTTTGACCTTCATGAAAAAACAATAGATATTACTTGCTCACCAAGGGCTATCTACACACCAAGTTTAAAGTTCATGCATCTTTTACTGCTTGAGATATCATGTTTACATGGCTTTCCGCCTTTGACCTCTGGTGACCCTAAATGACCTTTGACCTCCATGAAAAAGAGTTGGGAACATCTGCTATCCTAGGTCAATCCCCAGTCTAATTTTCAAGTTGAAGCATCTTGTACTTCTTGAGATACCGTGTTTACAATTTTTTCCACCTATGACCTCTGGTGACCTCTCAAATGACCTTTGACCTCCATGAAAAAAAAATAGAGACCATCTACTCACTAAGGGCTACCCACATACTAAGTTTGAAATTGCAAACACTTTTACTCCTTGAGATATTGTGCTTACAAGGTTTTCAGACTTTGACCTCTGTTGACCTTCGGAAAGGAATCAAAAATGGATTTAAACTCATTAAAATGTATTTCTGCTTGACTGCAAAAGTTTAGTTTGCCTGCTGTATCATTGCTAGAAATATTTGAAGGTGCGTCAATTATGAAGCCATTACTATACTACTACTAGTACTAATTGTATTGGGCCTGACTTTAGAATCCGTACCATATTAATGGGAAAGCTTACTTCGGATCGGCAGAATAACAACTGTATAATCTGGCTGAACGTGTGTGCTCGCATCGGCTTGGTTTCTGTCAATAGCAGCCTCCTTAATCAAGAGAATAACAGTCAGTGAATAGGTGCGTCGCATGAATGATTTGCTTGAATGAATTAAAGGGGTAGAGTTCCAAATGAATTAACTGAGCCATAGAATTACAGTCAGTGGATAGGTGCGTCGCGTGAATGATTCGCTTGAATGAATTAAAGGGGTAGAGTTCCAAATGATATAAATGAGCCAAATGAATTAAAGGGTTCTTAAACGGGCTTCTGAACGAACACTGTCCCTCGTGCTACTGTAAACTGAAGAAACGGAATACAGGAACTGAATGAAATGGTCCTGACCTTCATGCTTTACTTTAGAACGCCACAAATGTTCTGCCAAGTAGCCATTCATATGTGAATGTTTTGTTCCATATGCTGGTAAACTTTTTTTTAGCGTGCAGCCATTCATTCTCAATGTGGTTCGTACAGGCTCCTGTTTCTGAGTTGACAAATTCAACAGAATGATTGACCTTTAGTATAGCCCTCTTTACTCAGGCAATCATAGGCCTTCCAGCAGTTGCTGTGGATGATTGAACTTGGCCTTTTCCATTTTATTATGAATGTAAGAAGGGTGGTCTCATCCCTTTTCTCAACTGGCACCATAAACATTTTGCCTGTCTTCCACCTCTCCACCTCCAAAAACCCACTGTCCGTCAAGACCCCTATTATACTTCCATTTTCCAAACTTGCTTTCATCGATCTCTACATGTATGCCGCTTCCACCTATCTATGAACTTTCTGGCAAAATAAGACCAGTCCACACATGTTGCAGAAGAAAGCCCCAGCTTGTGCTCAAGGAAATCCTGGGGTACTTTGCAACTCCACCAGTATGTAAATTGGAGCTCTTTAATAGTGAGGTTAGCCTTCTGGAACCAGGAGTTTTTCCTTACGGACATGGTGCATTGGTGCACCATTGGTTTACTGGAACGACATCTCCATCTATGTACGTGAAGAGAGATATTAACATAATTAAATAGAAGTTAGGAAGGTCTATTAGGAGGCAAAGAATAGGGTTAGGGGTTAGGAACTACTGTTAGGAAGTAGGGAATAGGGTTAGGAATTAGGGTTAGGAAGTAGGGAATAGGGTTAGGAATTAGGGTTAGGAAGTAGGGAATAGGGTTATGGGTTAGGAAGTAGGAAACATGGTTAGGGGTTAGGAATTAGGGGTAGGAAGTAGGGATAGAAGAACATGAGGTGGAGATAGGGAGTGATTACATGAATGTGGGAGAGAGATAGTAAGCGGGATATGGATTAACAGAAGTAACTATCAAGCTATTATTAATTCGTATCCATTCATCCCGGGTTCGATTACTGTTATGTGTTTCTCATGTTATTAATCATGTTCTCTCCTCTCTTCTATTTTCTTCATAGATGTGTAGGTCTCATCCCAGCAAACTAGTGAGGAATACAGAGAGAATTAAGGTTGAAGGTGTGGGGGATGTGAAATGAGTACAATGAAGGAATTCAAGCACGCTCAGCTGAAGCTATTGTACTATTTTCATTAAAACTGACAAACACTTTGTCCCCCAAAATATCCAAGCCCCATTCAACAACGATCACCCCATCAAAATGAGCGCCATCTTTTAGCCTTTCGGATGGTACGGATTCTAAATTAGTACCTTGTTTTGACTCTATACTACTAATTCACCGCGAAAGATCCTTTTCACTTTCTTAAGTTCTTGATCAGTGTGTATTCTCCTCTAACAAGACTGGTATTCTAATTTTCTGCATGTTTATTTACTTGAGGCTGTAATAGCCTTCTCAGGGAGGGGGGTTAAGTCTACCATAACCCTAGCAGTAGGCTACATGATTCATGGGCGGCGATCATGGGGGGGGACGGGGGACATGTCCCCCCAATATTTTAGGTGGGGGGATATAGTATCTAATATCCCCCCAATATTTGGTGGCATAGTTTTTTTTTTAGCATATTTTTTTATGATATCACTAGTAATTTCAAAATAGAAAATGCTGAGATGCAACTTACAAGGCCTGGGAAGTGCCATTTCCAGCGATCTGGGAGGCATTTTCGGCCAAAATTTTCTTTTGCGCTTCGCGCCAACTAATGGTGGTGCTATGCTTAGATAGTTTGCCGGTGATCATATTTTAGGTGGAAATATACAGTAGTATCTGATATCCCCCTCCCCCCAATATTTGGTGGCATAATTTTTTTTGTGGCTATAAATAGAAAATAATGCGTGAGATTATTTATCCAAATCATATTTGGCGGTGGCTAAAACTTCATCCGACACATGCTGCATGATTTAAATGACTCTCCGTGGTCGTTTCTGTGACCTGTGACCGTATAGCATGTTGTCACTCATGACAGTTATCATAATGTCTGTATGCATCTCTTGTGTATGAGTGGAAGTAAGTACAATCATATATATGATCCACATCGATATGGGTTCACTGGGTTAACTTGGCCTGTTTCCTACAAGATTTCTAACCGCAGGCGCATAGCCAAGGGGGGGAGGGTGGAGACCGCCCCCCTCGAGCATATTTTGGGGGTATTTTTTTATGATATCGAACTTTTATAGTAGCCAATATAAGAGGTTTTAATATTTGTACACCAATAAATTTACTGTGTCTGAATTTTCGAAAAATTCCTTGACCAACATTCTTCATCATACTTTCCTCTACTCGTGCAATTTTGACCGGTCTGTTAGGGGTTGAAGGGGGTTTTTCTATATTGGTTGTCCATAGATGAAATTTTGTGCAACATTATGGGTATGTTTTTGAAGTGAATTTATTACTCAAATTCTGAACAAATAATAGGCTTAAAACCTTGAAAAGTGCGACTGATGGGTATTGTGGGGCGTTAAATAATTACCTACAAAAGAAATGATCCACAGGAGATGCGATTTGGTCGAACATGATGTGTGACTGGTGACAATCTTGAAAATGGTTATGCATGGAAAAAAACTTGGGAAAAACTTGGTTCTGGCAGGCAAAAGTGTACATCTGGTTGGTCATTTTCAAGCCCAAGTGCCGTTTCCGGTGATCTGGGGGCTATAAAAACCAGAAATTTTCTTGTGCACTGCGCGCCAACCGATGGTGGCGCTCCGCTTTGATAGTAATTCGCCAGCATCCAGGCAAATGTCCCCCCAATATTTGAAACATATCGCCGCCCCTGACATGATTAGCTAAGCCATGGAATGATTCATTCTTCCACGGCTAGGCTACAGCGTTAGTAACTATAGTACAGTAGTAGTAATGCCTAGTACTGAAGTGGCTATGGAGCTAGACTATAGGCCTACAAATTTACACCTGCTTTCACTTATTATAAAAAAACTAAGGCCAAAGGTTGGAGTAATTGAAAATGACCATTGCCTACCATTGAGCGAATGACGACACAAAGCTGCTTCAATTGAGTCCTATATCATCAAACACTATATTAATATTATTCTGGGCACGTAAAATTGCTGGTAGCTCATCCATCTTATCAAACGTGTGATCCTTCCAGTTGTACATGTGCAGTTTGGTGTTTAAAACCCACCACTGAAACATCTATTGCGGATGTGTGTACACAGATATGCGTATATATGCGAATTAATCTGTGCATATATTTGATTTAATCCCATATGTATTCAAAATAATGCACAGATATATTTGATTTAATGCATGTATATATTTGAATTAATGTATTAATCAATCCTCATATGTATTGGAATTAATACAAATATGTATTGGAATTAATGCGCATATATATGCAGGCGTGTATCCAGGGGGTGGGGGCATTGGGGGCACGTGCCCCCCGGGTAAGAAAAAGAGGAGAGGGGAAAAAAGGGTGAAAAGGACCCATCCACCACTTCTTGTGATTGTTCCCATCTGCATGAAAACGCGCACCCACAACCCTATGCCCCACCCCTCTAATCGCTTCCCGATGAGTTACGAAACTTAATTAATGACCTTCGTCCATAGTACCAAGACCTTGACAAAATCCGGCAACACACCATTTCATCGATAACAAGTGATTGGGTTTTGTATTAGTGACGTGTAGAGGTCGCACTGACCTACATGGAGTGTGACCACTCCCGACTTTGCAATTTCCCAAGATCAGGCCCCGAAAAATCCGAAGGGCACTGTACTGTATATGGACATCTTACAATATCTAGCAATATCTAGGGATGAAAATCCCAAGATCTTCCCTATAAACTGAAGGCAGATAGAGAATTGAAGCCTTCAGTGTTTAATGAACTTGAAACTGTGCGTCTTTCGAAATGAAAAGAATGTGGGGCGCAACTCCTATGGGCTCCTATGAGCCCTATGCTTAGGTTTGATAACTGTATTTGTACAGTCGTCTCCATTATACTCTATACAATAGGAGGGAGGCACTTGCCCACCCCTGGAAAATTTAAAAAAAACGTTAAGCATTTGACATTTCAATGATTTCCCCCAACAAACGGTTCTCTAGTTATGTTCATTGCATACTGACCAATAATGCATTACTGAAATTATTGAAAGTCAAAATCCTAACACATGAGATCTCAAAAAAACCGATGTGTAAATGCAACTTGAACAGGAAGTGTCTTTTCCGACGATCTAGGAAAAAATTGTTGTACGCTCCGCGCCAACCGATGGTGGCGCTCCAGCTTAGATAGTATCAGGTAGTGTGTTACACCTTTATGACCTACTGACCCCCCGACCCCTTGTACTACATTTCTGCGGACTCCCTTGCTAGGCCTCCTGATAGAGGGGGCCCTTTGGGCCAGGAGCCCCCAGGCTCATCGTTACGCCACTGGTTGAGCATTGCACAATATACAGATAATAATTATTTATTTCAATCTCATTTCAATTATTCGAATTTTTAAAGCAAACTGCAGATATCATATCATATCAGTGAGCATGAAAATGGCATTACAGGATGAACAGCCTCAAAACTGTAGATGTGCGGAGTGCTCGGTTCCAGAAATATCTGGTATATTTTAATTTACTTCAACGCAGTTTTATAGTAGCCGTTATAAGAGGTTTAATATTTGTACACCAATAAATTAACTGTGTCTGAATTTTTGAAAATTCCCTGATCACCATTCTCCATCATTCTTTCCTCTACTTGTGCAATTTTGACCGGTCTGTTAGGGGTTGAAGGAGGTTTTTCTGTATTGGTGTATTATTACTCGCAACTGTGCTCACCATAGAGCTTTTGTGCATGGCTGCAGTCATCAAGCAAGCACACAAAAGCTCACCTTTTTTAATAGCTTGTGTCATTTATCATGTTTTGAGGTGAAGATGAAACTGTAGGCTGGTTTTCAATAGGGCTT
The DNA here is from genome assembly GCF_037975245.1 of Apostichopus japonicus. Classification (NCBI taxonomy): domain Eukaryota; kingdom Metazoa; phylum Echinodermata; class Holothuroidea; order Aspidochirotida; family Stichopodidae; genus Apostichopus; species Apostichopus japonicus. Next base: position 25,146,348 of record NC_092579.1, read on the forward strand.
AAATCCATGGGTTGTTTTCAAGACTAGGGAGTTCCCCACCTCTGGAAGTAAAGCAGCCTTACATATAGACTAGTAAGAACAATGAAGTGCACCACATGATAATGTGGACAAGCAATAGCAACATTATTCAGACACTTATGTAGGCAATGGAGAATCAACAGCAGTGACCAAAATGGGCATCCCAGCAACTTAATACAAGGATGCAGTAAAGAGAGATCTTCAAAATAGGTAAAAATGTACCAACCTTGTGATATGAGCATTTAGAAGAGTTATTTTGTCCAGGATCCTCAGTAAGGGCTATTTCAAGGCTAAAAGAATTAGTAAAGATTTGCATTCATTCAAATTGGACTAGGGAGATGAGTAAAAGGGGGGGGGGAGGCTGTGTTTATTACAAAATAACTGGCTGTTTTAATATCATAAAGACCTTGGATGATTCATCGTCTTTAAGACTATAAAGGTAAACAATTTGAATATTACAAAACCAAGCTAAAACATACCTGAGTTGCTGGTAGATGTCAATATTTTTTATATATTTCCATGTGGATTTGGAGACTGTCAACAAAAAAACATGTGATGATAAAATATTACTAAAAAGATAAAAGGGTTGCCAATCCCTTGTCTATAAATAGATGTTGGAATTAATTCATTTACTACTTTGCATATGCATGCAGTCATCATCGAAATAGATAAATTCACGAAGTTGGCCCATCATTCCTTTGTGATATATTAAAACTCGAAGACAGCTAAAATTGCCTGTAGTTGCAGGCAAATATATGTTGAAGCCTCAAGAGACAATTTTTGGAATTCTTATTTGGAAAATGCATGAAGATCTTGCAACTTGAGACACATACCAGACTGTATTACTTGACTACCCAGAAAACACTTGTTAATCAGTGGCGCTCATCCGTTCCGAAGAATGGGGGGATGATATTAGTAGACTATCTAAGCAGAGCGCCACCATCGCTTGGCGCGGAGCGTACAAGAAAATTTTAGGCTTTACAAACCCCCCATGCTGCATGGGTTCAGCTTTGAAAAATAAATTTCATGTATGCAATTCCTCAATTATTGAGAAAATATTCAATCTATGAAAAAAGTAATACATGTCAGATGAGTTGAGATGGTACAATAATCATAATGAATTGTGCATCCTCTTTCATTTATTCTGTCTGCCATGTATCCCATATTCACCTTCTGTATCTCTATTACCTTTGTCCATCACCCCATCCATAGTCCATACATGTTCATTACTCAAGTGCCTCACCGTTCATAGTCGGTGTTGTGGTCAATATAGATGGATCTCTGTAACAACCCCTTCTTGGCGGCTAATGGCTATCAGTGCTCGTCGGTTTGCAATATTATACATACACTACAAACAGCATAATGTAACCGATTATCGTCTGATATAGAACGCACCTGGGTGTTAAAGCCTTATTACAATAAAGAACAAGTTAAGTGGTTAAGTGGAATACTTTATGACATCTAATGCCCTTCTAATGCCCAGTTTTGAGCGCCTGATGTGTATAGTGTTCAAATCCTGAACGCCTACTATTCAAATGCTTTAAAAGCTACAGTGCTCAAATGGTGAACGCTGGCATTCAAATTATGAACGCTAGCAAATATATGTAAGTGTTTAAAGAGGCATTTAGACTTCAACACGATGCAAGCTCTTCAAGTAGGCTAGGCATATCACTCCATCCTCAACATGTTCTGACGCCCGACTCGTTATATCATAGGCCTTTATTCGTTACATTTTGTTGTTGTTTGCTTGCAGTGTATAGAACCCTGGAGTGAGAACAGCTTGCAAAAATACTGAGGTTGCAACCTCAGTATTTTGACCTAACCTAATTTTAACTTAACTTTGAATTACTTTATTTTATTTTAATTTGAACTTCATTTTTTTTTATATCGGACTGGAAAGTGGGGGGGATGATTGTGTAGACCATCCCCCCTTGACCAAAAAGTGGGAGGATATATCCCCCCATCCCCCCGGGATGTGCGCCCCTGTTGTTAATACAGTTTAAAGTCTTCTCATTGTCAACACCAGCATGTCCATACGCAGTGGTAACAATCCAGCGCAATGCATGAAGATCACACCACACTGAGAGATATACTAGTCAACTGTATAGCATTCCTTCATTTGCAATGACATGTAGTATCAATTGCAGGTGACTGCAAATTGATTCATATGCAGCACCGGCCAAGAAGACCGTACTGTATGTGCGAGTAATGCCAAGAATCGAATATGAGTTCCACTCGGAACCAATTAATTCAGTCATTAGACCCGTAACGTAGCCAGGAATTTGAAAGGCGGGGGGGGAGCACCTTTTGCAATTTGATCTGGATTTTCAAAGTTGTAGGCATGACTATCTGAGCGGAGCGCCACCATTTGGTGCAAAGCACACAAGAACATTTTTGATTTTATAAAACCCCCAGATGGCCGGAAACGGCCCTTCCCTGAGTGTTCATTCTGGTTCCCTGGCATCTTGCTAACTTGAGACACTTCATTCAATATCACTTTTTAAACCCAAAAACAAACAAGTTAAAATAGTACATTATTCAATACTACATAATGTATTTAAAATAAGCAAGGTACATGTACAGAGTAGTCTTACTTTTCAACTTCTGATACTTGTAGATACAAAGATAGGCCAGAAATGTCTTTGATACAACTATAGCCAGTAACTGTCTTTGATACAACTGTAAATGTTTAAGTTAGCCTAATAAGAGAAGGTGAGAGCTAGGCGACGATTGCCATCTGATGCAAATTTCTCAACTGAAATATTATCTGCGTAAACAGGTTCGTACTTAACTAGATGTTTAAAAACTGACAAGATCGGATCTTAGTCTTTTTCGGCGGGTAGAGTGTTGAATGAAACGGCATGTAATAGAAATGACAGCCTAGATGACAGAAGAATAGGTCACCTAATTTAGCCATATTCTTGCTACGTTCATTTCAATAGTTTTTCCTGTCTAAACTCTTAAACTCGCCCAGCAAGCCTATGGATTTGAATTATGGGTGTTTTTAAAAAAAAGATAACTTGACCAAAAAAGGTGTAGGCCCGTGCCTATAGTGCTACATACTGGCTACGCCCCTGATCATATGATATCATATATTCTCAGCAGATTTTGTTTCCTGTTTGAATTCTTTTACATTTTCTTTTACATAATATATCAGAAAGACAAACATAGTGCTCTTTTACAATTTTTCCAGTAGGATGATTCTTGTTAATTGTCCAATGTCTGGAATTTAATACATTTGACCAACTTAACTGATGGACAATATAAACTTTCATATTTTGGAATATAGCCAGATATGCAGTGGCCTAAAAAAACCAAATATCGTTATCGCAGTGTATTAGCAGTGTAATAATTATTTATAGGAAGTGTGTGTCACATACAATTTCTAGCTTAGCTTCATAACATGCTGTTCGTGCAACAACTTAGGAAGAATCATAGAAAGGATGAGAACGAATGTTACCGACGTTGTTTTGCATACGGTTTGTGACATTCCATGGAGTGTGGTTAGGTAGGCAATATGTATTTTATGACGCAGTGGCCAACTGTAGGCTTGTAACAGGCTATAGGACTAAATTTAGCTAATTGCATCTGCCAAACTAAGTAAGTAGTTGAATCAGTAGGTGTGAATGTTACTACGATTTAACGGAGCTGACGAGTATTTCAAGATCAAAAGCACAGACAAAATACCATGCTAAAAAGCAGCAGTTTTTAAACATTTTTTGACACTGAAAGGGGGGAAACAGTCGCTTCCCCCGGTCCCCCCCCCCCTAGCTATGTCCCTGCATTAGACTGGAACCTGAATGCAGCTTTAACATTTGTTCAAGTCTTTTTATTGAGATAAATAGATTCACGTTCTAGAGAGTTTTATTATTAAGATTACCTTACATCAACTGCTGTACATATATGGAGGGTTACTTTCCTCAATGAATTTCTCTTGAGAAAAGCTGCAACTGTAGCATTGTTACAGAATGCAATTATCACGAAAGAGCAAAAGGATGGTCTGGAAACTAACCTGCTTTCTTGTTGAAATTCTGTGGGCCAGAAAGGTCCTGACAACTCCACTGCCTAATAGTGTCAGTAGAAACACTAACTATAGCTGTGATGAAATGGGGTAAAGGGTCATTCCGTGTCAAAACACGGTTGGGTGTTGCAGCACCCTCTCCAAAACTTCCCAAATTTATTGTATGATTGGACCACCATGAAATAAGCATATTTCTGAAAATTTCAGTTGCATTGCTTTACAATTGGCCGATTTATCACACTTTGAAATTCCGCAATTTGTCGCCACCATGGCATTTTGGCATTTTCTTGACTTTTGAGGTCTCATTTCTCAGCAATTAAACATTCTACTACCTTTCTATTACAGATGCCCATAGAGTCTATCCCATAGAACAGGAAAATAAAAAATTAGGCTACAAAAATATTTTTTTGTGGAGTAAGGTCACCTTAAAAGTGTCAAAATATTCGATTTTTGTACTTTTCACAAAAAAATGTGCTATTTTATAGTGATGAATTGCTCCTAAAGCATTGCTTCAGGGTACTTGATTCTTTCAGAGGTTATTATGTCTAGTACAAACATTACAAAATAATGATTACAATGCTTTCCTATAATATTTTTGCAAGTTGTGCAACTCTAAAGTTGCTATTTCATGCTGCGATTCAGCATGAGGTAGGAGTTTTGATGCCAATTTTTACCAAAGTAACCATGTATGAGCTGTCAGGATTTTATACTTTAATTATAAGTATAAAGTTCTTACACCTAAACAAATTTCAGGGTTCTAGCTGTTCTCAATATTAATTTATGAACTTGTTAAGTTGCACCGATGTACAAAAGAGGTCGTCTTTGACGGCCAATAACTCAAAACACATCTTGTTGCAAAAATCTGATAATTTTTCTGGAAGAGATATAGTACCACCCTGTTTGTACGGAGTGCCATGAGTGCCAGAAGACTATGTTTAAACCTAACACTAATATACACACTGTAGATATACACCCAGTACAGTGTATGTACTGTACACACTGTACATACATGCATATACTGGTTGAAATTCATTTTATAAGTCTTCTAATTAAATAAATTCAACCAGGAGCAGACAAGTACATTGCAAATAGTATTTGTTTATATGAAATTAAAAACTGCACAGTATTGAATTGAATGACCTTGAAGTTCAATACCCAGGCTCAAAACACATGGAACATCAAAACAGGCAAAAACGGTTTTTGTAAAAATCCCAAACTTTGAGGATTTTCATTTCAAAATAAGGCAAAGCATCCTCCTGGATTTTTGCATTGTAATCATTATTTTGTAATGCTTGTACTAGACATAGTTACCTCTGAAAGAATCAAATACCCTGAAGCAATGCTTAAAGACCAACTATGGAGACTTTTCGATGAACATAAAATCCCACCATTTTTCATGTATGTAATCCTTAACTGATTCCAATTACATTGCTGTAATTAACTTTACCAATTTCGGACGTTAAATAAGTGAAAAATGGGACGAAAAGTCAGCTTCTATTTCAGACATTCCTGAAACATTCCTAAGACATCAGGTGACCATGTGACGTCAACGTTTGTATACCTCACTCACAACTATACTTTTAGTGTGTAAAGTCGTATAATTGAGCTGCCAAAAACATCAACGATATTTCTCCTTTTTCCTCAAAATGTCACAAGTCTGTGTTGTTGGAGGTTGCAGTTATACCTCATCCAACAAAAGCATCAGCTTTTTTAGATTTCCGAGTAAAAGAACCGACGTAAAACGCCGCAGACTTTGGATCAATTTTTTGAGATCCACGCAGAAAGCTTTTTCAGCACCCGGAGTATCTCATGCCCATGAGTCCACATGCATGACCCTGCTTCTGTATATGCTGCAAATGTCTCATTCTGTGAAAATTATATACTGTCGATAGCTGTGTCGGACCATGGTCGGACATAGCTAATGTGAAATTGACCGTAAACACGCCCTGGACGTCCTTACATGTAACATTATATCACGCAATTGACAGTAATATATTTACTGTAAGAGATGACCGTATATATATACCGTGCCAAGGGTATAGCATTGTTAGTACATGTACGGTAGTTAGTTACAACTCTCGCCGGCGTTGGCTCACAGCATGTGTAAAAAGCCATGTTAGGATTTATCTATTTCATTTGTTGTATTCCAGTATCGTGAGTTCGTGATACATGTGTAATATTGTCCGTTCTGTTTATTCCGACATCTGCATGTTCCAAGGAGTTGAATAAAAACGGTAGTATGTAGCGATCGGACGTTTTATTTCGTTAGTGACTGTCTTGTGATTGTGGGATGTTAGTACTGGTCAAGGCCTGTTTCAACTAGACCTAACTCTATGGAATTACACAGACTCACGGTAGTTTTTCGCCCAGGATTGAACAAGAAACGTGGATTAGGATATTCACTGCTAAATTTGTTTATTGACAAGATACTTTTTCTGTGTTTGTATACTTTTGGATATTAAAACGAGTAAGTACTATGTAAGTATATTGTACCGTACGGACCTATTGACGCTACGCTATGTAAAAGATGCCTCCATTTGAGTGGAAATTTTGCTAATAAAATAAGCAATTTTAAGTCTTTAAAGACCAACTATGGAGGCAAATTTTTTGGGGGGGGATTTTCCATTAATTTAGGAGTTTACAAACCCATAATCAACATGTGTAAAAAATAATCTTCGAAAACCTACTATAACCCATCAAAAAACGACCACGAAAATGGACATTTTGGGTAGTCATGTGACATGAACCTCTGGAATGTCTGAAAACAGAGATTAAACCAAAGGAGCCTCTGGTCACCGTGTGACGTCATTGTTTGTATACCGCGAAATCAAACGCTGATATAGGCACTGTTTTTACACAGATAGCGAACAATTGTACTGTTTTCGACTTCCAATTTCGAGCGTTTGAAAAGCTGTTAGCTTAAAACAAGAACACATGAAGGTTAACAACTAGTTTTAAGACAATGATAAGCAGAAATTTTAGTTAAATTGGTTAGTTTATTAGCAAAATTTCTACTCAAATGGAAGCGTCTTTTACATAGCGGAGCGTCAATAGGTCCATACGGTTCAATGAACTGTAGAACATGCAAGCAGCTTGGCGATTCCGTAATACAATTTGATCGCAAGATACCATAAACTGAACAGAAGAATAGACCTAAAAGATGCCTCATGCATGATATGTGACGGGAAAATGGCTTACGTTGTTGTCAACGAATTACCAAAAAGACACTAAACATAATCGAACAACTACGAGAAGACGCTGCCCCGAATCGACCAGGGTAGCATATACATGACTAAGCTTCAGCTGAATATAGTACTTAATACTCGTTTTAATATCCAAAAGTACAAACACAGAAAAAGTATCCTTTCAATAAACAAAATTTAGCAGTGAATATCAAAATCCATGTTTCTCGTTCAATCCTGGGCGAAATACTACCGTGACTCTGTGTAATTCCATAGAGTTAGGTCTAGTTGAAACAGGCCTTGACCAGTTACATCCCACAATCACAAGACAGTCACTAACGAAATAAAACGTCCGATCCCTACATAGAACCGTTTTTATTCAACTCCTTGGACCCATGGGCGTCAATCCAGGGGGGACAGGGGGACACGTCCCCCCCACATTTCGATGGGTGGGGAAAACAATATCAAATGTCCCCCCCCCACACATTTGGAAAAAGAGTAGTGTCGTGGCTCTATTAGGTTAGGGCTTACACATCTCAGGATTCATATCATGGAATATCACTCAATGTTGCTGAATGAAAAATTCCACCCAGATCTTGTGAGTTGGTACCCTTAGCTCTCCAACAATCTTAAGCTTAGTCTGCCTTTCTTTCGAGGCCAGTTCCATTCGTCGTTGGTTGAAGGGTATAGACAAATATTCAAGTTTGAATCCAGCGGTGGCTATGTTTTGTGAAGTCGAAGCTCTCTTACGGTTGCTCCTCGTCTCCTCCGCCAGTTCGACGGAAGCCGAGTGATCTTTTAGTGCTTTGAGGCGTTTGAAGACAAGGCTACGGAGCACCATGACTCAAAAGAGGCTGAACCATGTGATGGTGTGCCATATTCACCGCGAACGTCTAGCCCAGTTAAAGCCTGAGGAGTTAGCAGAGAAGTTTGTTGGTTCCTCCGATTACAGACGCCGCATCTTTGGGCGATTCCAGTAGAAACCTAGTGCGCTCCGTCATTATCATAAGAGACATACTTCATAGCTAGAGCCAAAGCCTGTACATAGTTGTTGTTTAGTTGTAGATGGTGTTTCAAAGACGGTGCCCGTTCCCTAATATTGGAGAAATGAAATATGGAGCATATTCCGTGGCAGCGCATCACATGGTACCTTGTTGTTGAGGGATACCGGATTTTACTTCACAGTGAGAACACTGGGCACACGCAGGGACGTCGCTAGAGGGGGTGTGAGGGTGTCTCACCCCCAAACTTGGTAAAACTGACGATAGTTCAAAAATTAGAGTGCGACAGTCGGAATTTTCGACTGTTGCACTCTAGTTTATCTAGGCCTATTCATTTATCCCTGTGATTGTGCATGACCTAAAAAAATTGAAAAAGTTCGGTCAAAATTGACCTTTAACCTGTCATATGTACCACATTTTCCTTGCCACTTTGGGAAAATTTATCTCGCGATTCTTATACTCCACCATACAAATCTTCGTGTGATTTTGAATACTCCAATCAAAAAATGCCTAATAGAACTACCGTCATAGGCGTAGGAGCCCAATTTGATTTTTTCAAATCGGATTGACGCCCCTGCTTGGACCATGCAGATGCCGGAATAAACATAATGGACAATATAACACAATGTATCACGAACTCACGATACTGGAATACAACAAAGGAAATAGATAAATGCGATGAAATCCTAACATGACTATTTACACATGCTGTGAGCCCACTCACTATACATGTACTAACAATGCTACCCTATAGGCACGGTATATACACGGTCATCTCTTACAGTAAATATTATACTGTCAATTGCATGATATAATGTTACATGTAAGGACGTCCAGAGCTTGTTTACGGTCAATTTCACATTAGCTATGTCCTACCATGGTCCGACACAGCTATCGACAGAATATAACTTTCGCAGAATGAGACATTTGCTCACACAGAGGCAGGGTCATGCATGTGGACTCATGGGCATGAGATACTCCCGGTGCCGAAAAATCTTTCCGAGTGGATCTCAAAAAATTGATCCAAAGTCTGCGGCGTTTTACGTCGGTTCTTTTACTCGGAAATCTAAAAAAGCTGATGCTTTTGTTGTATAACTGCAACCTCCAACAACACAGAATTGTGGCATTTCGGGAGAAAAGGAGTAATATCATTGATGTTTTTGGCAGCTCAAGTATACAACTTTACACACTAAAAGTATTGTTGTGACTGAGGTATACAAACAGTGACGTCACACGGTCACCTGATGACTTTGGAATGTTTCAGGAATGTCTGAAACAGGTTTCATAAAAAGCTGACTTTTCTTCCCATTTTTCACGTATTTAATGTCCGAAATTGGTAAAGTTAATTACGGCAATGTAATTGGAGTAAGTTAAGGATTACATACATGCAAAATGGTGGGATTTTATGTGCATCGAATAGTCTCCATAGTTGGTCTTTAAGGAGCAATTCATCACTAAAAATAGCACATTTTTTAGTGAAAAGTACAAAAATCTAATATTTTGACACTTTTAAGTTGACCAAACTCCACAAAAAAATATTTTTGTAGCCTAATTTTTTATTTTTCTGTTCTATGGGATAGACTCTATAGGCATTTGTAATAGAAAGGTAGTAGAATGTTTAATTGCTGAGAAATGAGACCTCAAAAGTCAAGAAAATGCCAAAATGCCATGGTGGCGACAAATTGCGGAATTTCAAAGTGTGATATATCGGCCAATTGTAAAGCAATGCACCTGAAATTTTCAGAATATGCTTATTTCATGGTGGTCCAATCATACAATAAATTTGGGGATTTTCAAAGATGTCGAACTACAACTTACCCCAAAATTTGGTGATCTGATATGGAATGACCCTAAAGGCAACAAACACCAAGCCAATATGAACTATTTAAATCACAGCTCTCATGTGTAGCAAAGGGACTGGCAGTTACGCACAAGTTTGGGATAGCTTGTTGTCATGACGACTTATGACATGGCATAATTCATCTTGATGCCAGATTGTATGTTAGCTATAGGATATATGTCCCTGTTATATGGTCAGTGCTTATTCACAAAAAAACTGACAATGCAGAACCATAACAGTTTAATGGGCAAGCGAACCACAAAACATTTATTCCTAACACTTACTCACATAAACCCCTTGGTTGAAACATGGCTATTACAATTTGAGTTGGGCATCATGCACAAGTGTGGGTGTTTACATATACCAAAACAAGGGGGCGGGGGTAGTGTATGGTCGAAACGCCAAATGAAGGCACAGCCCACAATTGCCATTTTTGAGCATTATTGAGGAACCTCATAAAAAAGGGCCCAGCACATGTGTATGTTTATGTATACATACAGAGTTTGTATGCCACTTAAGTACATGCATTCATAAGAACTGCATTGCACTTTATTTCACAGCAAATAAAATGAAGATTTATAGAAACCATTGACAACAATTGCTTAATGGAAACCCAAAACGTGACCATTCTGGTGAGCTCCTGGTGAGCTATGCTTACAGTGTCAAGCATTTATTGCATTGACATTTAAACTGTTGTGCATCACAAAAATGTATAAATCTACCACATTCAAGTATATAAAGGTCAACACAAATTATATGTGGAAAATTACATTAAAAAATATCTCAAAAGATTGATTATAATCCTTCAATGTCCAAAGTATACCTTTCCCTAATCCCAAAATATAGAACAAATTGAATGAAGCAACTTACCTGGCATGAAAACTTATGGCCATATGCATGGAACACTGGGAGGGCAACATCATATCCAGATAAGTCAGGCATGGTTTTCTGTCAAGTGTAAATGAAGTTTGGTACTACACACTGTACTCATTCCAAATGCTGCATATAGTTTGATTTACAATATCTCTCACAATTAGTTGTTGGGTTGACCGGAGATTTTAGAAGTGAATTCTAAAATCTTTGGTCAATTTCAACATGCACTTATGATTTTTCTGTATTATACTGGCAGGTTATTGCATTTTGTCAGCCTTATGATGGTATAAGTCTTACCTAATGATGTCTTGTCAGCAGCACCTACAGATGACTTATTTTAGTAAAGTAGTTCAAAAGGAGTTTTGGTCACTGTTCTATCCAGGTTCACCATGGTAAGTGAACAAAAAAGCTTCTGCTTTTTGGCTTGCATATTATCTGTGCCGGGAACAAATGCATTTTCGTCATATAAATCAATATGGACACGCCAAAATGTCTGTAGGACCAAAAACTATGAAATACTTCATGATTAAGTAAAAAGGGATATAGCAACAAATTAAGCAGATTATTAATTTCTATAAGATAAGAGTAACTAAAATTTTGTCAAAATCCTCTTCTTCACTGAATCAAATCATGGTGCATAGTATCACATATAGATGGGTGGTGTACAGCTGGGCAGTGGATTGCCAGGGTTACTTTTCAATTTGTCGTGCCTAATTATTAAGTGCCCTGAGCTAATTCAAGTTTGATGCCTATAATTGGAAATTAAAATTACTCCTTCAGCACATTACTGGAGAAGGTATAATTTTTGCTCGGAAATTTAATTGTCCAATATCACCATGGAGGCTGTCAAATTTCAGAAATGTAAACAAGTGCATGGGATATACAGTTAGGCTAACAACTAGGTGCTTTGGCTTAACAAACTTGCATGGACAAAATAACAGTAACACTTATAGATCTTCATGTATGTGGAAACAAATATCTGTTTTCCTTGTCCGGTGCCAATTATGCATGGTGACATACTTCATTAAGCAGTTAATCCATACCAAGATACGACTTAAAAATCCCCATAAGGAGTTTGAATGTACAATATATAATCATCTCCTTCAGTACTGACAGATTTCACAATTTCACAGAGTAACTCCCTCATCTAGTTCCACATATCTTGGCAATAATTCAAATTATGAGGAAATATCTTCAAAATATTGACAACAGCTGGTGTGTTTATATACAGTGCAGTGCTCATGCAGAGAATGTGCCAGTGGGCTTCAGCACATGCACACAGGAATTGTAATAGATCAAAATATCATTTGAAAATGGTTTTGTTTGTAAACAGAGCTTGCTTCAGCTAGTTCAGTTCTAAACTTGCAAAACAGCCAAGAAAGAATTATCAATAAGAAGGTGTGGTTGCAGGCACTGAAGTTTGTTTACACCAAATGCAGGATGGGGCTTTAAGTTGAATTAATGTCAACACCTAAAAATATTGGTTGGTCAAAATTTTTGTATCAGTGTTTTAATAACCATCCTGGAGAAATTTACCTCGCTGGGACATTCAGTCATCTTGTGTGTTCATTAAGAACTTACACATTTAAAACTAAAGGCTGAATCCAGGTACTCAGGAGGCTACATTTTGAAGCCTTCAATATTTAGCATGCTATACTTTGGGGCAAATGCATCAATCCTGCTTAACTCACAGAATGTTGTTATACTTATATAGCCCTTACAATATTGCTAGAAATGTTAATGCAAGGACTATACCACTACCAGGTCTATTTTACTACATGGGCCAGTTACATAATCTAGCTGGCTTAAGAAGTTGCAGCGAGCCTGCTTATATTTTTGTTCTACAGTATAGCTAGTTCTGGATGACCTAGCTAAGACTAATCCTAGGCTATATAGCCTATATAGCTAGCCTACTGTATAACTCAGTATGAATATTTTTACAATATTCCATTTAGGCCTAGGCTACCCAATAATAACAAAGAAATTTCTCACAGATCATTACTACATGGGCCAGTTACATAGTTTCTGTTTCTGTAGGATACTCGTTAAAACCCCTCTCGGGTATCACAACGAGGATCTTGGTGTGCAGCGCAGCAGAGCTAATAATAATGTGTGGGCAATCTTGTCTTAAACACCTCAAGACTAGGGCTCTCTTTAACGGCCAAGGATAATGTATTCCAGTCTTTTATGGTCCTAGGATAGAAGCTATACTGAAAAGCACGATGATTATGTGGAATTTGAGTATAGCGGCCACGCCTCCCTGGTTTCAAGAAGGTTTGTCTGGTTTGGGACTGCAATTAGGCCATTGATAATTTGGTAAAAGAGCATAAGTCTGGCCCTTTTACTTCTTTCTGTGAGGGGTTCCCACTTCAAAGTCTTCAGGATCTCAGTGACGCTGGATTGCCTACAGAAATCTCGAGTTACAAAGCGTGCTGCCTTCCTTTGATATTTTTCTATTTTATCTTGGTCTGAGACCTTATAGGGGTCCCAAATCTGAGCTGAATATTCAAGAGTAGAATGACACATAGACATATAGGCCAATCCACGTAATTCTGGTGGGCAGGAGCGCAAATTCCTATTAAGGAAGCCAAGGGTTCTGCTGGTCCTAGAGCAAATCTTATCAATATGAGTAGAGAAAAATAAATTGTCACTAAACAGGATACCAAGCTCAGGTTGCGCAGTAACACACTCCAATATATTGATAGTCTAGCTGGTCTAAGAAGTTGCAGTGAGCCTGTATATATTTTTGTTCTACAGTAGCGCTAGTTAAGGTTGACCTAGCTAAGGCTAATCCTAGGCTATATAGCCTACTATATAACTTACGAATATTTTTACAATTATTCCATTTAGGCCTAGGCTACCTAATAATAACACAATGTAATTTCTCACATATCATTACTACATGGACCAGTTACATAGTCTAGCTGGTCTAAGAAGTTGCAGTGAGCCTGCATATATTTTTGTTCTACAGTAGCGCTAGTTAAGGTTGACCTAGCTAAGGCTAATCCTAGGCTATATAGCCTAATGTATAACTTAGTACGAATATTTATACAAGTATTCCATAAGAAGCAGAATGTCTCGGATTTGCAAGCAATACTACTGGAAGACGATGGACCTGCACGTTGACAGACGACGGAACTGCTTGATTACAAACGCCATGCACTTACTCCCGATAATTCTTTGACTTATAGCATGGGTCCAGTTACCTACCGTGTATCTCATAGAACATGCTGCGGAATTACGAGCACGAACGAGTTCTTACCGTGGTACAAAATGTAGAGATGTGTATCGGGTGCCCAGTGAGGTAACTTCCCTCTTGGGTGATAAAAAAAATAGTTTAAGAAGTTTGACCAAAGGTGACCATAATTGAATATAATATGGCATATTTGAGGCCAATGCAGCATATCTTAAACATAGGCCTATGCAAGTTTGGAGTCAAAGTAAAATGCACTGAGCAAATGAAAAGTAATACATTTTTTATTGACAGAGTCTCTTAGGAATATGACTGTTACAACGCTGTTTCGCATACGGTTTGCTATTTAACTAGGCCTTAATTTTCTTTAATGAAAGTGATAGTAAATACATCACACAACGGACGTACATGATTGGAAGGATAGTACATTTTAAATTCTCAAGGAACCAATAGGTTAACTACTTTCCACACTGCAGCTTTTAAAACAAAAACTTCAATTGTCGGGGCCATATGTGCTTTTTACGTGACCCGTCATACGGGATACAAAACGTCACGGCCAAACGGCACTACCAAACCATCCCATATGTAGTACACATAGTAAAGGCGAGCTCAGGAGCAAAAGTCGTGTATGCCAAAAGCGATTTTCCTGATTATTGATGTAGATTTATACATTTAATATGGTTGTACTAGTGTTATGATGTCTGTGTGTTCTATTCAAGGAATGTACATCTGTCGTACGTAGTTTAATTGTGTGCCCTTTGAATGAATTAAATCATTAATACTTTGTACGTAGCTATGTTTAATTTATTGTGTAAACCTTAAGAATGTGTTAATACAATTAAAGTGTTACGTAATCGCTACGCCGTGCAGCTCCTCTTTGGTAGTAACTGTGTTAATACAATTAAAGAGTTACGTAATCGCTAAGCCGTGCTAGATCCTATTTGGCAGTAGCTGTGTTAATACAATTAAAGTATTACGTAATCGCTACGCCTTGCAAACTCTTCTTTGGCAGTAGCTTTAACTGAATTGGTTCAGTTCAATTCAATTCACTACTTCCAAGAACGGCGTCTTCTCTTCACTACACATGTTGCCTATCTTTTCATTATCTGTCAACGCCGTTCTACTTTGCTAAATTTTACATTGCCGTACCTGCTTCCACGCGGTTGTTACTGTATCATACGCAATGAATACGGTACATCTATGCTGATTCATCTCTCTCTCTCTCGGTAGTTGAACTTACTTTCCGTCAATCCATTTACCTAGAGGATACTCTCGTTCATTTTGATGTTCTCGATTTGGACTGTTGTATATTACCTTTACTTGGAACCTTTTCAAGAAGACCTTTTCTACAAAATATATATATTGGTCAATTTCAAAACCACGCTCCTTCCGAAAACCTGACTAGCCAACTGTACAGAACAACTTTCGCCGACCTACCAGGAACCACGCCATGCTCTCAGCGACTTCATTCTATTGTAAGTAATTGAAATGTATTTGTTATATGTGTTAACTTAATGTATGCTTTAATGCTAGTTTAACAGAACAAATTCTCCTTTCCCGTCTCTTCTTTTATGGTCGTGACTGTTGGTTAATCTCGAGGGGTTTGATCTCTCTTATAGATAGATAGCAGTCTCGTAACACTAGTATGTGTGAAAAGCTTAATTGTAATGAATTTTGACATTCCAAGGGAACCAATACGTTAACTACTTTCAACACCAGCTTTGTAAAAAAATAATAATATTTGAATGTCCCAGTGAGTTAAATTTCCTCCAGGATGATAGGGGAAAAAAATAGTTTAAGAAGTTCGACTAAAGGTGACCACAATAATTTGATAATCTGGCATGTTTGGGGCCAATACAGCATACCTTTCAACATGTAAAATGTAAGACTAGAATTAAATTGAACAGAGCTCATTAAAAGAAATACACTATTGATAGAAGGATAGTACATTTTACATTCCCGGGTGACCAATACATTAACTACTTTCAACAAGTTTCCTAAAGAAATTCTTCAAAAGTTGATGGCCCTATCGAGTACTCATGGTAATGAAAAGCTTAAAAATACAAATTGTACATGTCAAATAGATATTTCCTGATTATTGATGTAGATTTGTACATTTATTATGTATAGGCCCCAAATTATATCATGCAATTGCTACGAATTTTCAAAAAGTACTTTGCCCTAGGTCTTTACTCTCCAAATTGTATTCCGACGATTATAAATGAATAACAAAAGATGTTTACATGTCCCAGTGAGGTAAATTTCCTCCAGGATGATAACAAAAATAGTTGAAGAAGTTTGATTAAAGGTGACCACCATAATTTGAAAATCTGGCGTGTTTGGGGCTAACAGAGCATACATTTAAACAGAGCATACAATTAAACATATAAAATAGTGTTTGCACGGGTAATCCGGGTACCCGCCCCACGCGTTAATACCCGGTTCCTAATTTATTACCCGAATCCTACGCAAAGTGTTATTTATTTATTTTGTTGTTTTGCAAACCGATGGTTAGGCAGATTTCCCAGAGACTGAGTGTGTTGTTAGGCTATCACGTGGTCAAAAGTAACAGCAATAACTAATGTATTCCATGGATATCTTATAACTGCGTCACAATTTCAGCGAATAAACAGATGGTTAGGCTTAGATTTCTCATTGGCTTAGTGTGGTGTTAGGCAATGATGTAGTCGAACATAACAGCAATAATGAAAATATTCCATGGATATCTTATAACTGCGTAACAATTTCAGTGAATAAACAGATGGCTAGGCTAGATTCCCCCATTGACTTAGTGTAGTGTTAGGCAACCATGTGGTCGAACGTAACAGCAATAATGAAAATATTCCATGGATATCTTATAACTGCGTCACAATTTCAGCGAATAAACAGATGGTTAGGTTTAGATTTCTCATTGACTTAGTGAAATGTTAGGCAACCATGTGGTCGAACGCAACAGCAATAATGAAAATATTCCATGGATATCTTAACTGCGTCACAATTTCAGCGAAAAAACAGATGGTTAGGCCTAGATTTCTCATTGAATTAGTGTGGTGTTAGGCAACCATGTAGTCGAACGTAACAGCAATAATGAAAATATTCCATGGATATCTTATAACTGCGTCACAATGTCAGCGAATAAACAGATGGCTAGGCTAGTTTACTCGATTGACTTAGTGAAGTGTTAGGCAACCATATAGTCGAACGTAACAGCAATAATGAAAATATTCCATGGATATCTTATAACTGTGTTACAATTTCAGCGAATAAACAGATGGTTAGGCTTAGATTTCTCATTGACTTAGTGTGGTGTTAGGCAACCATGTTGTCGAACGTATGGTTAGGCTTAGAATAAAAAGATGGCTAGGCTAGTTTACCCTATTGACTTAGTGTTGTGTTAGGCATCCATGTGGTCGAACGTAACAGCAAGCAATGATAAAAAGTATTCCATGGATATCTTATAACTGCGTCACAATTTCAGCGAAAAAAAACATATGGTTAGGCTTAGAATTCTCATTGACTTAGTGTGATGTTAGGCTACCATGTGGAAGAAATTTATTATTTAGCTCGAACTTAAATTTATTTAATGAAAATCTTATTTAAAAGCATCACAAAACATACGAACATGAATGGAAGGATATTCTAGTTTGCATTCTAACTGAACCAATACATTAACTGCTTTCAAAACCAGCTTAGTCAAATGGTTTTCATTGTTGTTGTCCTATGGAGTACTCAAGTTAAGAACATGAGGGGGGGGGGGGAAACTCGTACATGTCAAAAAGATATTAATGTAGTTTTAAACATTTAATATGGCTGTTCTAGTCTGTAGGGAAGAGCTTAATTTTAATGATTTTTTATTAATTGAAGTAAAAAGTTAATACTGATGCTATTCCAGGTTTTTTCTATGGTTGTTTGCATCATTTTTATCTACCCGATTGTCTGTAAATAGTTTGCTTTTTTAGTTTAATGTAACTTTTCATAGAGTTATATCCTTCAAGCAATTTCAGACAAAGATATGAAAAATGTCCTCTTTTTTTCATTTTTGTACCCAAAGATACCTCCTGGTTTGGTTGGGGTGTGCTTCGAGGTCTCTGCAACTTCTATCTTTCAAAGACACACACGTACCCTCGTGGAATCGTACACAAGCTTCTGCAAGAAATCACCACGTGAATTGTTTGCAAGTATATTCGTTTAATTACATTGTTTGAATGATTTCCATCAAAAATGAGGGTAAACATTTTGCTTCAAATGCACTGGCTTACGTCAAAAATATATTTTCAATTATTGATGGAGATTTATTTATTTAAATATATATATATGGGCCCCAGATTATAATCTCGAGCATGGTATAATTGCTACAAGTTGTCTAAATGAACAAAACAGATGTTTGAATGTCCCAGCAAGGTCAATTTCCTCCAGGATAATAGATAACAAAATTATTTTAAGAAGTTTGACTAAAGGTAGATTTCTCATTGACTAAGTGTGGTGTTAGGCAACCATGCGGTCGAATGTAGCAGTAATAATAAAAAATTTACCATGAATATCTTATAACTGCGTCACAATTTCAGCGAATAAACAGAAAGCTAGGCAAGTCAACCCCATCGACTTAGTGTAGTGTTAGGCAACCAAGCGGTCGTACGTAACAGCAATAATGTAAATATTCCATGGATATCTTATAACTGCGTCACAATTTCAGCGAATAAACAGATGGTTAGGCTTAGATTTCTCATTGACGTAGTGTGGTGTTAGGCAACCATGTAGTCGAACGTAACAGCAATAATGAAAATATTCAATGGATATCTTATAACTGCGTCACAATTTCAGCGAATAAACAGAAAGTTAGGCTTAGATATCTCATTGACTTAGTGTAGTGTTAGGCAACTATGCGGTCGTATGTAACAGCAATAACGAAAATATTCAATGGATATCTTATAACTGCGTCACAATTTCAGCGTATAAACAGATGGTTAGGCTTAGATTTCTCATTGACTTAGTGTGGTGTTAGGCAACCATGTGGTCGAACGTGACAGCAATAATGAAAATATTCCATGGATATCTTATAGCTGCGTTACAATTTCAGCGAATAAACAGAAAGTTAGGCTTAGATTTCTCATTGACTTAGTGTGGTGTTAGGCAACCATGTGGTCGAACGTAACAGCAATAATGAAAATATTCAATGGATATCTCATAACTGCGTTACAATTTCAGCGAATAAAAAGATGGCTAGGCTAGTTTAACCCATTGACTTAGTGTTGTGTTAGGCATCCATGTGGTCGAACGTAACAGCAATGATAACAAATATTCCATGGATATCTTTTAACTGCGTCACAATTTCAGCGAAAAAAAACATATGTTTAGGCTTAGAATTCTCATTGACTTAGTGTGGTGTTAGGCTACCATGTGGAAGAAATTTATTATTTAGCTCGAACTTAAATTTATTTAATGAAAATCACATTTAAAAGGATCACACAACATACGAACATGAATGGAAGGATATTCTAGTTTGCATTCTAACTGAACCAATACATTAACTGCTTTCAAAACCAGCTAAGTCAAATTGTATTCATTGTTGTTGTCCTATGGAGTTCTCAAGTTAAGAACATTAGAACAACAAACTCGTACATGTCAAAAAGATATTGATGCAGATTTAAACATTTAATATGGCTGTTCTAGTCTGTAGGGAAGAGCTTAATTTTAATGATTTTAATTAATTGAAGTAAAGAGTTAATACTGATGCTATTCCAGGTTTTTTCTATGGTTGTTTGCATCATTTTTCTTTACCCGATTGTCTGCAAATAGTTTGCTTTTCTAGTTTAATTTAACTTTTTATAGAATTATATCCTTCAAGCAATTTTAGACATAGATATAAAAAATGTCCTCTTTTTTCAATTCTGTACCCAAAGATACCTCCTGGTTTGGTTGGGGGCGTGCTTCAAGGTCTCTGCAACTTCCATCCCTTCGAAAGACACACACGTACCCTTGTGGGATCGTACACAAGCTTCTGCTAGAAATCACCACGTGAATTGTTTGCAAGAATATTCATTTAATTGCATTGTTTGAATTAATTTCCATCAAAATGAGAGTAAACATTTTACTTCAAATGCACTGGCTTACGTCAAAAAGATATTTTCAATTATTGATGGAGATTTATTCATTTAAATATATATAGGCCCCAGATTATAATCTCGGGCATAGTATAATTGCTACAAGTTGTGTCTAAATGAACAAAAAAGATGTTTGAATGTCCCAGTAAGGTCAATTTCCTCCAGGATGATAGATAACAAAATTAGTTTAAGAAGTTTGACTAAAGGTAGATTTCTCATTGACTAAGTGTAGTGTTAGGCAACCATGTGGTCGAACGAAAACAGCAATAATGAAAATATTCCATGGATATCTTATAACTGCGTCACAATTTCAGCGAATAAACAGATGGTTAGGCTTAGATTTCTCATTGACTTAGTGTGGTGTTAGGCAACCATGCGGTCGAACGTAACAGCAATAATGAAAATATTCAATGGATATCTTATAACTGCGTCACAATTTCAGCGAATAGACAAAGCTAGGCAAGTTAATCCCATTGACTTAGTGTAGTGTTAGGCAACCATGTGGTCGAACGTAACAGCAATAATGAAAATATTCCATGGATATCTTATAACTGCGTCACAATTTCAGCGAATGAACATATAGTTAGGCTTAGATTTCTCATTGACTTAGTGTGGTGTTAGGCAACCATGTGGTCGAACGTAACAGCAATAATGAAAATATTCAACGGATATCTCATAACTGCGTTACAATTTCAGCGAATAAAAAGATGGCTAGGCTAGTTTACCCCATTGACTTAGTGTTGTGTTAGGCATCCATGTGGTCGAACGTAACAGCAATGATAACAAATATTCCATGGATATCTTATAACTGCGTCACAATTTCAGCGAAAAAAACATATGGTTAGGCTTAGAATTCTCATTGACTTAGTGTGATGTTAGGCTACCATGTGGAACAAATTTATAATTTAGCTCGAACTTAAATTTATTTAATGAAAATCATATTTAAAAGCATCACACAACATACGAACATGAATTGAAGGATATTCTAGTTTGCATTCTAACTGAACCAATACATTAACTGCTTTCAAAACCAGCTAAGTCAAAAGGTTTTCATTGTTGTTGTCCTCTGGAGCACTCAAGTTAAGAACATGAGGGGGAAAAACTCGTACATGTCAAAAGGATATTAATGTAGTTTTAAACATTTAATATGGCTGTTCTAGTCGGTAGGGAAGAGCTAAATTTTAATAATTTTTTATTAATTGAAGTAAAAAGTTAATACTGATGCTATTCCAGGTTTTTTCTATGGTTGTTTGCATCATTTTTCTTTACCCGATTGTCTGCAAATAGTTTGCTTTTCTAGTTTAATTTAACTTTTTATAGAATTATATCCTTCAAGCAATTTTAGACATAGATATAAAAAATGTCCTCTTTTTTCATTTTTGTACCCAGAGATACCTCCTGGTTTGGTTGGGGGCGTGCTTCAAGGTCTCTGCAACTTCCATCCCTTCGAAAGACACACACGTACCCTTGTGGGATCGTACACAAGCTTCTGCTAGAAATCACCACGTGAATTGTTTGCAAGTATATTCATTTAATTCAATTGTTTGAATTGATTTCCATCAAAATGAGAGTAAACATTTTACTTCAAATGCACTGGCTTACGTCAAAAAGATATTTTCAATTATTGATGGAGATTTATTCATTTAAATATATATAGGCCCCAGATTATAATCTCGGGCATAGTATAATTGCTACAAGTTGTGTCTAAATGAACAAAAAAGATGTTTGAATGTCCCAGTAAGGTCAATTTCCTCCAGGATGATAGATAACAAAATTAGTTTAAGAAGTTATGACTAAAGGTAGATTTCTCATTGACTAAGTGTAGTGTTAGGCAACCATGTGGTCGAACGTAACAGCAATAATGAAAATATTCCATGGATATCTTATAACTGCGTCACAATTTCAGCGAATAAACAGATGGTTAGGCTTAGATTTCTCATTGACTTAGTGTGGTGTTAGGCAACCATGCGGTCGAACGTAACAGCAATAATGAAAATATTCAAATATTCAGTTAATACTGATGCTATTCCAGGTTTTTTCTATGGTTGTTTGCATCATTTTTATCTACCAGATTGTCTGTAAATAGTTTGCTTTTCTAGTTTAATTTAACTTTTCATAGAGTTATATCCTTCAAGCAATTTCAGACAAAGATATAAAAAATGTCCTCTTTTTTTCATTTTTGTACTGGTTTGGTTGGGGGCGTGCTTCAAGGTCTCTATAACTTCTATCTCTTCGAAAGACAAACACGTTCCCTTGTGGGATCGTGTACGTACACAAGCTTCTGCAAGAAATCACCACGTGAATTGTTCGCAAGTATATTCATTTAATTACATTGTTTGAATTGATTTCCATCAAAATGAGGGTAAACATTTTGCTTCAAATGCACTGGCTTACGTCAAAAATATATTTTCAATTATTGATGGAGATTTATTTATTTAAATATATATATATAGGCCCCAGATTATAATCTCGGGCATAGTATAATTGTTACAAGTTGTCTAAATGAACAAAACAGGTGTTTGAATGTCCCAGCAAGGTCAATTCCCTCCAGGTTAATAGATAACAAAATTATTTTAAGAAGTTTGACTAAAGGTAGATTTCTCATTGACTAAGTGTGGTGTTAGGCAACCATGCGGTCAGTAATAATAAAAATATTCCATGGATATCTTATAACTGCGTCACAAATTCAGCGAATAAACAGAAAGCTAGGCAAGTTAACCCAATTGACTTAGTGTAGTGTTAGGCAACCAAGCGGTCGTACGTAACAGCAATATTGAAAATATTCCATGGATATCTTATAACTGCGTCACAATTTCAGCGAATAAACAGATGGCAAGACTAGTTTAAATCATAGACTTAGTGTAGTGTTAGGCAACGATGCAGTCGAACGTAACAGCAATAATGAAAATATTCAAAGGATATCTTATAATGAATAAACAGATGGTTAGGCTAAGATATCTCATTGACTTAGTGTAGTGTTAGGCAACCATGCGGTCGTATGTAACAGCAATAACGAAAATATTTCCTGGATATCTTATAACTGCGTCACAATTTCAGCGAAGAAAGAAATGGCTAGGCTAGTTTACCCCATTGACTTAGTGCAGTGTTAGGCAACCAAGTGGTCGAACGTAACAGCAATAATGAAAATATTCCATGGATATCTTATAACTGCGTCACAATTTCAGCGAATAAAAAGATGGCTAGGCTAGTTTACTCCATTGACTTAGTGTAGTGTTAGGCAACCATGTGGTCGAACGTAGCAGCAATAATGAAAATATTTCAAGGATATCTTATAACTGCGTCACAATTTCAGCGAATAAACATATGGTTAGGCTTAGATTTCTCATTGACTTAGTGTGGTGGTAAGCTACCATGTGGAAGAATTTTGTTTTTGGCTATTTAGCTAGACCTTAAATTTATAATAATGAAAGTGATATTTAAAAGCATCACACAACAAACGAACATGGATTAGAAGGATATTTTAGTTTGCATTCTAACTGAACCAATACATTAACTGCTTTCAAAACCAGCTTTGTCAAATGGTTGTCTGCATCATTTTTCTTTACCCGATTGTCTGTAAATAGTTTGCTTTTCTAGTTACATTAACTTTTCATAGAGTTATATCCTTCAAGCAATTTCAGACATAGATAAAACAAAATATAGAAGTTCTCTTTTTTCAATTTTGTACCCAAAGATACCTCCTGGTTAAAAGTTGAGGGCGTGCTTTAAGGTCTCTGCAACCTCTATCTCTTCGAAAGACACACACGTACCCTTGTTGGATCGTACAAAAGCTTCTGCAAGAAATCATCACGTTTATTGTTCGCAAGTATATTCATTTAATTACATTGTTTGAATTGATTTCATAAAAAATGAGGGTAAACATTTTGTTTCAACGTTAGGTAGTGCCGTTTGGCCGTGACGTTTTATTGATGGAGATTTATTCATTTATATAGGCCCCAGATTATAATCTCGGGCATGGTATAATTGCTACAAGTTTTCAAAAAGTACTTTGCTGGAGGTCTTTACTCCCCAAATTGTTCTCCGACGATTCTAAATGAATGTTTGAATGTCCCAGTAAGGTCAATTTCCTCCAGGATGAGTATAAGAATTTTGACTAAATTTGACCACCATATTTGAAAATCTGGCATGTTTTCAAGCTAAGACACCTTAAACGTAAGAGTAAAAATAAAATGCACTGAGCTCATAAAAAGAAATACATTATGAATAGACACAGAATCTTAGGAATATTGAGTTACAACGCTCTATTACGTACGTTTTGCTAATCAACTTGGTTTTAATTTTCTTTTCTGAGAGTGAAAGTAAAAGCAACAGACAAAAATGATTAGAAGGATGGATAGCACATTTTACATTCCCAGGTGACCACTACATTAACTTCTCTCAACAACAGGCTTCCTAAAGAAGTTCTTCAAAAGTTGTTGGCCCTATTGAGTACTCATGGTAATGAAAAGCTTAAAAATACAAATTGTACATGTCAAATAGATATTTCCTGATTATTGATGTAGATTTGTACATTTATAATGTATAGGCCCCAGATTATATCATGCTGTAATTGCTACGAATTTCAAAAAGTACTTTGCTTGATGTTTTTTTTACTCTCCAAATTGTCTTCCGACGATTATAAATGAACAACAAAAGATGTTTAAATGTCCCAGTGAGGTAAATTTCCTCCTGGGTGATAACAAAAATAGTTTTAGAAGTTTGATTAAAGGTGACCACCAAAATTTGAAAATCTGGCATGTTTGGGGCCAATACAGCATACATTTTAACAAATAAAATAGTGTTTGCGGGTTTTCTTGGTACCCGCCCACGCGATACTACCCGATTCTTAATTTATTACCCGAATCCTACGCAAATAGTTATTTATTTTCTTGTTTTGCAATCCGATGGTTAGGCAGATTTCCCATAGACTTAGTTTGATGTTAGGCTACCACATGGTCGAAAATAACAGCATAAAGAATGTATTCCATGGATACCCTTTAACTGCGTCACAATTTAAGCGAATAAAAAGATGGCTAGTTTGCCCCCATGATGTGTAGTGTTAGGCAACCCTGTGGTCGAACGTAACAGTAATAATTAAAATATTCCATGGATATCTGATAACTGCGTCACAATTTCAGCGAATAAACTTATGGTTAGACTTAGATTTTTATTGACTTGTGTGGTGTTAGGCTACCATGTTGAAGAAATTAATTATTTTGCTTATTTAGCTAGACCTTAAATTTATTTAATGAAAGTGATATTTAAAAGCATCACACAACAAACGAACATGATTGGAAGGATATTTTAGTTTGCGTTCTAAGGGAACCAATATAACATTGACTGCTTTCAACACCAACTTAGTCAAATGGTTTTC
Organism: Apostichopus japonicus; assembly: GCF_037975245.1. NCBI lineage: Eukaryota > Metazoa > Echinodermata > Holothuroidea > Aspidochirotida > Stichopodidae > Apostichopus > Apostichopus japonicus. Next base: position 25,171,951 of record NC_092579.1, read on the forward strand.
ATTGTTGTTGTCCTATGGAGTACTCAAGTTAAGAACGTTACAACAAAAGACTCGTACATGTCAAAAAGGTATATTGCTGTAGATTTAATCACTTTTACATTTTGTTTTACAGAGTAGATCCTTCAGTGTTCACAGTGGTGGTTTTCTACCAGTTTATAGTACAGCACTTATGGAATATGTGGCAGAAACTTCTCAAAAAATGATTGGAGCTTAATAACTGGGATGTAGGTAAGAGACATTGGGTTGAGGTTGTTTATATTTTAGAATTATGGAATGTATTGCAGTAACGTGTCGGACAACTATTGCAGCTTCCTAACTGCAATGTATGGTGAGAGACAATTGTTGAGGGCGTGTATGCTACAACACTATGAAATGTATTGCAAAATCCGCTCGAACAATGATTGCAGATTACCAACTGCAATGAATAGTGAGAGATATTGTTTGAGCAAGTTTAGGCTACATAACTATATAATATATTGCAGAAACTTCTCGAACAATGATTCCAGCTTACCAACTGCAATAAATGTTGAAAGACACTTGTTGAGGGAGTGTATCCTACATAACTATGAAATGTATTGCAGAAACTTCTCTCACAATGAATGCAGCTTACTACCTTCATTGCAATGTGAGAGACATTGGTTGAGGAAGTTTAGGCTACATAACTATGAAATATATTGCAGAAACTTCTCTCACAATGATTTCAGCTTACCAATTGCAATAAATGTTGAAAGACATTGGTTAAGGGAATGTATCCTACATAACTATGAAATGTATTGCAAAAACTTCTCTAACAACGATTGCAGCAAACTAAAGTGCAAAGTATGGTGAGAGACATTGGTTGAGGAAGTTTATGATACAATTCTATGCAATTTTTGCCAAAACATATCGAACAATGAATGCAGCTTACTATCTGCAGTGTATGTTTAGAGACATTGATTAAGGGAGTTTATACTAACTACATAACTATAAAAAGTTTTGCATAAACTTATCGAACAACGACTGCAGCTTATTAACTGCAATGTATGGTGAGAGACATTTGGTTGAGGGAGTGTATACTACATTACTATGAAATGTTTTGCAGAAACTTTTCGAACAACAATAGCAGCTTATTTACTGCAATGTATTATGAGAAACTTATGGTTGAAAAAGTTTATGCTACGACCCTATGAATTGTATTGCAAAAACCTCTTGGAAAATGATTGCATCTTACTGACTGCAATGCATGGTGAGAAACATTTATTGAGTGAGTTTATTCTACACAACTATGAAATATATTGCAGAAACTTATCGGATAATAATATCAGCCTACTGACTGCAGTGTATAGCGAGAGACATTATTTGAGGGAGTTTATACTGCATAACTATGAAATGTGATGCAGAAACTTCTTGAACAATCACTGCAGCTTACTTACTGCAATGCAATGTGAGAGAGTTTATACTACATAACTATAAAATGTATTGCAGAGACTTCTCAAACAATTATTGCAGCTTACTCACTGCAATGTATAGTGAGAGACATTATTTGAGGGAGTTTATACTACATTATATGAAATGTTTTGCAGAAACTTATCGAACAATGACTGCAGCCCACCGACTGCAGTGTATGGTGAGAAACATTATTTGAGAGAGTTAATACTACATAACTATGAAATGTGATGCAGAAACTTATCGAACAATGACTGCAGCTTACTGACTACAATGCAATGTGACAGACATTATTTGAGGGGTTTATACTTCATTACTATGAAATGTATTGCAGGAACTTTTCGAACAATGATTGCAGCTTACTCACTGCAGTGTATAGTGAGAGACATTATTTGAGAGAGTTTATACTACATTACTATGAAATATTTTTCAAAAACTTCTCGGACAATGATTGCAGCCTACTGACTGCAAATGTATGGTGAACATAACTACGAAATTTATTACAGAATTTTTTCGAACAATGACTGCAGATTACTGTGTATGGTGTATGGTGACTGCAGTGTTTATACTACATTACTATGAAATGTTTGGCAGAAACTTCTCGAACGATGACTGCAGCCTACTGAATGCAGTGTATGGCGAGAGACATTGGTTGAAGGGTTTTATACTGCATAACTATGAAATGTATTGCAGAAACTTCTCTGACAATGATTGCAGCCTACTGACTGCAATGCGATGTGAGGTACATTGGTTGAGGGAGTTTATACTACATTACTTTGAAATGTTTTGCAGAAACTTCTCGACCGATGATTGCAGCCTACTGACTGCAGTGTATGGTGAGAGAATACTACATAACTATGAAATACATTGCAGAAACCTCTGGAACGATGATTGCAGCTTACTGACTGCAGTGTATGGTGAGAGACATTGTTAAAGGGTGTTTATACTACATTACCATGAAATACATTCCAGAAACCTCTTGAACGATGATTGCAGCTTACTCACTGCAGTGTATGATGAGAGACATTGATTGGGGGTGTTTATTCTACATTACTATGAAATGTTTTGCAGAAACGTCTCGGACAATGATTGCAGCTTACTCACTGCAGTGTATGGTGAGAGACATTGTTTAAGGGTGTTTTTACTGTAGAAACTTTTCGGACTATAATGGCAGCCCACCGACTGCAGTATATGGTGAGAGACATTATTTGAGGGAGTTTATACTACATTACAATGAAATGTTTTCAAGAAACTTCTCGAACGATGACTGCAGCCTAATAACTGCAGTGTATAGTGTGAGACATTGTTAAAGGGTGTTTATACTACATTACTATGAAATGTTTTGAAGAAACTTCTCTGACAATGATTGCAGCCTACTGACTGGCAGTGTATGGTGAGAGACATTGTTTTAAAGGGTTTTATACTACATTACCATGAAATGTATTGCAGAAACCTCTCTGACAATGATTGCAGCTTACTGACTGCATTGTATGGTGAGAGACATTGTTAAAGGGTGTTTATACTACATTACCATGAAATGTATTGCAGAAACCTCTGGAACGATGATTGCAGCTTACTCACTGCAGTGTATGATGAGAGACATTGATTGGGGGTGTTTATTCTACATTACTATGAAATGTTTGGCAGAAACGTCTCGGACAACTATTGCAGCTTACTCACTGCAGTGTATAGTGAGAAACATTGTTTAAGGGTGTTTTTACTGCAGAACCTTCTCGGACAATAATTGCAGCCCACCGACTGCAGTATATGGTGAGAGACATTGGTTGAGTGATTGTATACCACAACACTATGATATGTTTTGCAGAAACTTCTGGGACAATGATTGCAGCCTACTGACTGCAGTGTATGGTGAGAGACATTGTTTAAGGGTGTTTTTACTACATTACCATGAAATGTATTGCAGAACCCTCTCGAACGATGATTGCAGCTTACTCACTGCAGTGTATGATGAGAGACATTGATTGGGGGTGTTTATTCTACTTTACTACGAAATGTTTTGCAGAAACTTCTCGAACGATGATTGCATCCTACTGACTGCAGTGTATGGTGAGAGACATTGGTTGAAGGAGTTTATACTGCATAACTATTAAATTTATTGCAAGAACTTCTCTGACAATGATTGCAGCCTACTGACTGCAGTGTATGGTGAGAGACATTGTTTAAGGGTGTTTTTACTACATTACCATGAAATGTATTGCAGAACCCTCTCGAACGATGATTGCAGCTTACTCACTGCAGTGTATGATGAGAGACATTGATTGGGGTGTTTATTCTACTTTACTATGAAATGTTTTGCAGAAACTTCTCGAACGATGATTGCATCCTACTGACTGCAGTGTATGGTGAGAGACATTGGTTGAGGGAGTTTATACTGCATAACTATTAAATTTATTGCAAAAACTTCTCTGACAATGATTGCAGCCTACTGACTACAGTGTATGGTGAGAGACATTGGTTGAGGGAGTTTATACTACATAACTATGAAATACATTGCAGAAACCTCTGGAACGATGACTGCAGTTTACTGACTGCAGTGTATGGTGAGAGACATTGTTTAAGGGTGTTTTTACTACATTACCATTAAATGTATTGCAGAACCCTCTCGAACGATGATTGCATCCTACTGACTGCAGTGTATGGTGAGAGACATTGGTTGAGGGAGTTTATACTGCATAACTATTAAATTTATTGCAAAAACTTCTCTGACAATGATTGCATCCTACTGACTGCAGTGTATGGTGAGAGACATTGTTTAAGGGTGTTTTTACTACATTACCATGAAATGTATTGCAGAACCCTCTCGCGATGATTGCAGTTTACTCACTGCAGTGTATGATGAGAGACATTGATTGGGGGTGTTTATTCTACTTTACTATGAAATGTTTTGCAGAAACTTCTCGAACGATGATTGCATCCTACTGACTGCAGTGTATGGTGAGAGACATTAGTTGAGGGGTTTTATAATGCATAACTATTAAATTTATTGCAAAAACTTCTCTGACAATGATTGCAGCCTACTGACTGCAGTGTTTGGTGAGAAACATTGGTTGAGGAGTTTATACTGCATTACTATGAAATGTTTTGCAGAAACGTCTCGGACAACTATTACAGCTTACTCACTGCAGTGTATAGTGAGAAACATTGTTTTAGGGTGTTTTTACTGCAGAAACTTCTCGGAGTGATTGTATACTACATCACTATGATATGTTTTGCAGAAACTTCTGGGACAATGATTGCAGCCTACTGACTGCAAGTGTATGGTGAGAGACATTATTTGAGGGAGTTTATACTGCATTACTATGAAATGTTTTGCAGAAACTTCTCGAACGATGATTGCAGCCTACTGACTGCAGTGTATGGTGAGAGACATTGGTTGGGGGAGTTAATACTACATAACTATGAAATACATTGCAGAAACCTCTGGAACGATGATTGCAGCTTACTGACAGCAGTGTATGGTGAGAGACATTGTTAAAGGGTGTTTATACTACATTACCATGAAATACATTCCAGAAACCTCTTGAACGATGATTGCAGCTTACTCACTGCAGTGTATGATGAGAGACATTGATTGGGGGTGTTTATTCTACATTACTATGAAATGTTTTGCAGAAACTTCTCGGACAATGATTGCAGCCTACTGACTACAGTGTATGGTGAGAGACATTGGTTGAGGGAGTTTATACTACATAACTATGAAATACATTGCAGAAACCTCTGGAACGATGACTGCAGTTTACTGACTGCAGTGTATGGTGAGAGACATTGTTTAAGGGTGTTTTTACTACATTACCATTAAATGTATTGCAGAACCCTCTCGAACGATGATTGCATCCTACTGACTGCAGTGTATGGTGAGAGACATTGGTTGAGGGAGTTTATACTGCATAACTATTAAATTTATTGCAAAAACTCTGACAATGATTGCATCCTACTGACTGCAGTGTATGGTGAGAGACATTGTTTAAGGGTGTTTTTACTACATTACCATGAAATGTATTGCAGAACCCTCTCGCGATGATTGCAGCTTACTCACTGCAGTGTATGGTGAGAGACATTGATTGGGGGTGTTTATTCTACATTACTATGAAATGTTTTGCAGAAACGTCTCGGACAACTATTGCAGCTTACTCACTGCAGTATAGTGAGAAACATTGTTTAAGGGTGTTTTTACTGCAGAAACTTCTCGGACAATAATTGCAGCCCACCGACTGCAGTATATGGTGAGAGACATTGGTTGAGTGATTGTATACCACAACACTATGATATGTTTTGCAGAAACTTCTGGGACAATGATTGCAGCCTACAGACTGCATTGCGATGTGAGATACATTATTTGAGGGAGTTTATACTGCATTACTATGAAATGTTTTGCAGAAACTTCTCGAACGATGATTGCAGCTTACTCACTGCAGTGTATAGTGAGAAACATTGTTTAAGGGTGTTTTTACTGCAGAAACTTCTCGAACGATGATTGCAGCCTACTGACTGCAGTGTATGGTGAGAGACATTGGTTGGGGGAGTTAATACTACATAACTATGAAATACATTGCAGAAACCTCTGGAACGATGATTGCAGCTTACTGACAGCAGTGTATGGTGAGAGACATTGTTAAAGGGTGTTTATACTACATTACCATGAAATACATTCCAGAAACCTCTTGAACGATGATTGCAGCTTACTCACTGCAGTGTATGATGAGAGACATTGATTGGGGGTGTTTATTCTACATTACTATGAAATGTTTTGCAGAAACTTCTCGGACAATGATTGCAGCCTACTGACTACAGTGTATGGTGAGAGACATTGGTTGAGGGAGTTTATACTACATAACTATGAAATACATTGCAGAAACCTCTGGAACGATGACTGCAGTTTACTGACTGCAGTGTATGGTGAGAGACATTGTTTAAGGGTGTTTTTACTACATTACCATTAAATGTATTGCAGAACCCTCTCGAACGATGATTGCATCCTACTGACTGCAGTGTATGGTGAGAGACATTGGTTGAGGGAGTTTATACTGCATAACTATTAAATTTATTGCAAAAACTTTTCTGACAATGATTGCATCCTACTGACTGCAGTGTATGGTGAGAGACATTGTTTAAGGGTGTTTTTACTACATTACCATGAAATGTATTGCAGAACCCTCTCGCGATGATTGCAGCTTACTCACTGCAGTGTATGGTGAGAGACATTGATTGGGGGTGTTTATTCTACATTACTATGAAATGTTTTGCAGAAACGTCTCGGACAACTATTGCAGCTTACTCACTGCAGTATAGTGAGAAACATTGTTTAAGGGTGTTTTTACTGCAGAAACTTCTCGGACAATAATTGCAGCCCACCGACTGCAGTATATGGTGAGAGACATTGGTTGAGTGATTGTATACCACAACACTATGATATGTTTTGCAGAAACTTCTGGGACAATGATTGCAGCCTACAGACTGCATTGCGATGTGAGATACATTATTTGAGGGAGTTTATACTGCATTACTATGAAATGTTTTGCAGAAACTTCTCGAGCGATGATTGCAGCTTACTCACTGCAGTGTATAGTGAGAAACATTGTTTAAGGGTGTTTTTACTGCAGAAACTTCTCGGAGTGATTGTATACTACATCACTATGATATGTTTTGCAGAAACTTCTGGGACAATGATTGCAGCCTACTGACTGCAGTGTATGGTGAGAGACATTATTTGAGGGAGTTGATACTGCATTACTACGAAATGTTTTGCAGAAACTTCTCGAACGATGATTGCAGCCTACTGACTGCAGTGTATGGTGAGAGACATTGGTTGGGGGAGTTTATACTACATAACTATGAAATACATTGCAGAAACCTCTGGAACGATGATTGCAGCTTACTGACTGCAGTGTATGGTGAGAGACATTGTTTAAGGGTGTTTTTACTACATCACCATGAAATGTTTTGCAGAAACTTCTCGAACGATGATTGCATCCTACTGACTGCAGTGTATGGTGAGAGACATTAGTTGAGGGGTTTTATAATGCATAACTATTAAATTTATTGCAAAAACTTCTCTGACAATGATTGCAGCCTACTGACTGCAGTGTATGGTGAGAAACATTGGTTGAGGAGTTTATACTGCATTACTATGAAATGTTTTGCAGAAACGTCTCGGACAACTATTGCAGCTTACTCACTGCAGTATAGTGAGAAACATTGTTTAAGGGTGTTTTTACTGCAGAAACTTCTCGGACAATAATTGCAGCCCACCGACTGCAGTATATGGTGAGAGACATTGGTTGAGTGATTGTATACCACAACACTATGATATGTTTTGCAGAAACTTCTGGGACAATGATTGCAGCCTACAGACTGCATTGCGATGTGAGATACATTATTTGAGGGAGTTTATACTACATTACTTTGAAATGTTTTGCAGAAACTTCTCGAACGATGATTGCAGTGTATGGTGAGAGACATTGGTTGAGGGAGTTTATACTACATAACTATGAAATACATTGCAGCAACCTCTTGAACGATGATTGCAGCCTACTGACTGCAGTGTATGGTGAGAGACATTGTTAAAGGGCGTTTATACTACATTACCATGAAATGTATTGCAGAACCCTCTTGAACGATGATTGCAGCTTACTTACTGCAGTGGATGATGAGAGACATTGATTGGGGGTGTTTATTCTACTTTACTATGAAATGTTTTGCAGAAACTTCTCGAACGATGATTGCATCCTACTGACTGCAGTGGTTGAGGGGTTTTATACTGCATAACTATTAAATTTATTGCAAAAACTTCTCTGACAATGATTGCAGCCTACTGACTGCAGTGTATGGTGAGAAACATTTGTTGAGGGAGTTTATACTGCATTACTATGAAATGTTTTGCAGAAACGTCTCGGACAACTATTACAGCTTACTCACTGCAGTGTATAGTGAGAAACATTGTTTAAGGGTGTTTTTACTGCAGAAACTTCTCGGAGTGATTGTATACTACATCACTATGATATGTTTTGCAGAAACTTCTGGGACAATGATTGCAGCCTACTGACTGCAGTGTATGGTGAGAGACATTATTTGAGGGAGTTTATACTGCATTACTACGAAATGTTTTGCAGAAACTTCTCGAACGATGATTGCAGCCTACTGACTGCAGTGTATGGTGAGAGACATTGGTTGGGGGAGTTTATACTACATAACTATGAAATACATTGCAGAAACCTCTGGAACGATGATTGCAGCTTACTGACAGCAGTGTATGGTGAGAGACATTGTTAAAGGGTGTTTATACTACATTACCATGAAATACATTCCAGAAACCTCTTGAACGATGATTGCAGCTTACTCACTGCAGTGTATGATGAGAGACATTGATTGGGGGTGTTTATTCTACATTACTATGAAATGTTTTGCAGAAACGTCTCGGACAATGATTGCAGCTTACTCACTGCAGTGTATAATGAGAGACATTGTTTAAGGGTGTTTTTACTGTAGAAACTTTTCGGACTATAATGGCAGCCCACCGACTGCAGTATATGGTGGAGAGACATTGGTTGAGTGATTGTACACTACATTACTATGAAATGTTTTGCTGAAACTCCTCGGACAATGATTGCATCCTACTGACTGCAATGCGATGTGAGATACATTATTTGAGGGAGTTTATACTACATTACATTGAAATGTTTTCAAGAAACTTCTCGAACGATGACTGCAGCCTACTGACTGCAGTGTATGGTGAGAGACATTGGTTGAGGGAGTTTATACTACATAACTATGAAATGTTTTGAAGAAACTTCTCTGACAATGATTGCAGCTTACTGACTGCAGTGTATGGTGAGAGACATTGTTAAAGGGTGTTTATACTACATTACCATGAAATGTATTGCAGAACCCTATTGAACGATGATTGCAGCTTACTGACTGCAGTGGATGATGAGAGACATTGATTGGAGGTGTTTATTCTACTTCACTATGAAATGTTTTGCAGAAACTTCTCGAACGATGATTGCATCCTACTTACTGCAGTGTATGGTGAGAGACATTGGTTGAGGGAGTTTATTCTACTTTATTATGAAATGTTTTGCAGAAACTTTTCGAACGATGATTACATCCTACTGACTGCAGTGTATGGTGAGAGACTTTGGTTGGGGGAGTTTATACTACATAACTATAAAATACATTGCAGAAACCTCTGGAAGGATGATTGCAGCCTACTGACTGCAGTGTATGGTGAGAAACATTGGTTGAGGAGTTTATACTGCATTACTATGAAATGTTTTGCAGAAACGTCTCGGACAACTATTACAGCTTACTCACTGCAGTGTATAGTGAGAAACATTGTTTTAGGGTGTTTTTACTACATTACCATGAAATGTTTTGCAGAAACTTCTCGAACGATGATTGCATCCTACTGACTGCAGTGTATGGTGAGAGACATTGTTAAAGGGCGTTTTATACTGCATAACTATTAAATTTATTGCAAGAACTTCTCTGACAATGATTGCAGCCTACTGACTGCAGTGTATGGTGAGAGACATTGGTTGAGGGAGTTTATACTACATAACTATGAAGTACATTGCAGAAACCTCTGGAACGATGACTGCAGTTTACTGACTGCAGTGTATGGCGAGAGACATTGTTTAAGGGTGTTTTTACTACATTACCATTAAATGTATTGCAGAACCCTCTCGAACGATGATTGCATCCTACTGACTGCAGTGTATGGTGAGAGACATTGGTTGAGGGAGTTTATACTGCATAACTATTAAATTTATTGCAAAAACTTCTCTGACAATGATTGCATCCTACTGACTGCATTGTATGGTGAGAGACATTGTTAAAGGGTGTTTATACTACATTACCATGAAATGTATTGCAGAAACCTCTGGAACGATGATTGCAGCTTACTCACTGCAGTGTATGATGAGAGACATTGATTGGGGGTGTTTATTCTACATTACTATGAAATGTTTGGCAGAAACGTCTCGGACAACTATTGCAGCTTACTCACTGCAGTGTATAGTGAGAAACATTGTTTAAGGGTGTTTTTACTGCAGAACCTTCTCGGACAATAATTGCAGCCCACCGACTGCAGTATATGGTGAGAGACATTGGTTGAGTGATTGTATACCACAACACTATGATATGTTTTGCAGAAACTTCTGGGACAATGATTGCAGCCTACTGACTGCAGTGTATGGTGAGAGACATTGTTTAAGGGTGTTTTTACTACATTACCATGAAATGTATTGCAGAACCCTCTCGAACGATGATTGCAGCTTACTCACTGCAGTGTATGATGAGAGACATTGATTGGGGGTGTTTATTCTACTTTACTACGAAATGTTTTGCAGAAACTTCTCGAACGATGATTGCATCCTACTGACTGCAGTGTATGGTGAGAGACATTGGTTGAAGGAGTTTATACTGCATAACTATTAAATTTATTGCAAGAACTTCTCTGACAATGATTGCAGCCTACTGACTGCAGTGTATGGTGAGAGACATTGTTTAAGGGTGTTTTTACTACATTACCATGAAATGTATTGCAGAACCCTCTCGAACGATGATTGCAGCTTACTCACTGCAGTGTATGATGAGAGACATTGATTGGGGTGTTTATTCTACTTTACTATGAAATGTTTTGCAGAAACTTCTCGAACGATGATTGCATCCTACTGACTGCAGTGTATGGTGAGAGACATTGGTTGAGGGAGTTTATACTGCATAACTATTAAATTTATTGCAAAAACTTCTCTGACAATGATTGCAGCCTACTGACTACAGTGTATGGTGAGAGACATTGGTTGAGGGAGTTTATACTACATAACTATGAAATACATTGCAGAAACCTCTGGAACGATGACTGCAGTTTACTGACTGCAGTGTATGGTGAGAGACATTGTTTAAGGGTGTTTTTACTACATTACCATTAAATGTATTGCAGAACCCTCTCGAACGATGATTGCATCCTACTGACTGCAGTGTATGGTGAGAGACATTGGTTGAGGGAGTTTATACTGCATAACTATTAAATTTATTGCAAAAACTTCTCTGACAATGATTGCATCCTACTGACTGCAGTGTATGGTGAGAGACATTGTTTAAGGGTGTTTTTACTACATTACCATGAAATGTATTGCAGAACCCTCTCGCGATGATTGCAGTTTACTCACTGCAGTGTATGATGAGAGACATTGATTGGGGGTGTTTATTCTACTTTACTATGAAATGTTTTGCAGAAACTTCTCGAACGATGATTGCATCCTACTGACTGCAGTGTATGGTGAGAGACATTAGTTGAGGGGTTTTATAATGCATAACTATTAAATTTATTGCAAAAACTTCTCTGACAATGATTGCAGCCTACTGACTGCAGTGTTTGGTGAGAAACATTGGTTGAGGAGTTTATACTGCATTACTATGAAATGTTTTGCAGAAACGTCTCGGACAACTATTACAGCTTACTCACTGCAGTGTATAGTGAGAAACATTGTTTTAGGGTGTTTTTACTGCAGAAACTTCTCGGAGTGATTGTATACTACATCACTATGATATGTTTTGCAGAAACTTCTGGGACAATGATTGCAGCCTACTGACTGCAAGTGTATGGTGAGAGACATTATTTGAGGGAGTTTATACTGCATTACTATGAAATGTTTTGCAGAAACTTCTCGAACGATGATTGCAGCCTACTGACTGCAGTGTATGGTGAGAGACATTGGTTGGGGGAGTTAATACTACATAACTATGAAATACATTGCAGAAACCTCTGGAACGATGATTGCAGCTTACTGACAGCAGTGTATGGTGAGAGACATTGTTAAAGGGTGTTTATACTACATTACCATGAAATACATTCCAGAAACCTCTTGAACGATGATTGCAGCTTACTCACTGCAGTGTATGATGAGAGACATTGATTGGGGGTGTTTATTCTACATTACTATGAAATGTTTTGCAGAAACTTCTCGGACAATGATTGCAGCCTACTGACTACAGTGTATGGTGAGAGACATTGGTTGAGGGAGTTTATACTACATAACTATGAAATACATTGCAGAAACCTCTGGAACGATGACTGCAGTTTACTGACTGCAGTGTATGGTGAGAGACATTGTTTAAGGGTGTTTTTACTACATTACCATTAAATGTATTGCAGAACCCTCTCGAACGATGATTGCATCCTACTGACTGCAGTGTATGGTGAGAGACATTGGTTGAGGGAGTTTATACTGCATAACTATTAAATTTATTGCAAAAACTCTGACAATGATTGCATCCTACTGACTGCAGTGTATGGTGAGAGACATTGTTTAAGGGTGTTTTTACTACATTACCATGAAATGTATTGCAGAACCCTCTCGCGATGATTGCAGCTTACTCACTGCAGTGTATGGTGAGAGACATTGATTGGGGGTGTTTATTCTACATTACTATGAAATGTTTTGCAGAAACGTCTCGGACAACTATTGCAGCTTACTCACTGCAGTATAGTGAGAAACATTGTTTAAGGGTGTTTTTACTGCAGAAACTTCTCGGACAATAATTGCAGCCCACCGACTGCAGTATATGGTGAGAGACATTGGTTGAGTGATTGTATACCACAACACTATGATATGTTTTGCAGAAACTTCTGGGACAAATGATTGCAGCCTACAGACTGCATTGCGATGTGAGATACATTATTTGAGGGAGTTTATACTGCATTACTATGAAATGTTTTGCAGAAACTTCTCGAACGATGATTGCAGCTTACTCACTGCAGTGTATAGTGAGAAACATTGTTTAAGGGTGTTTTTACTGCAGAAACTTCTCGAACGATGATTGCAGCCTACTGACTGCAGTGTATGGTGAGAGACATTGGTTGGGGGAGTTAATACTACATAACTATGAAATACATTGCAGAAACCTCTGGAACGATGATTGCAGCTTACTGACAGCAGTGTATGGTGAGAGACATTGTTAAAGGGTGTTTATACTACATTACCATGAAATACATTCCAGAAACCTCTTGAACGATGATTGCAGCTTACTCACTGCAGTGTATGATGAGAGACATTGATTGGGGGTGTTTATTCTACATTACTATGAAATGTTTTGCAGAAACTTCTCGGACAATGATTGCAGCCTACTGACTACAGTGTATGGTGAGAGACATTGGTTGAGGGAGTTTATACTACATAACTATGAAATACATTGCAGAAACCTCTGGAACGATGACTGCAGTTTACTGACTGCAGTGTATGGTGAGAGACATTGTTTAAGGGTGTTTTTACTACATTACCATTAAATGTATTGCAGAACCCTCTCGAACGATGATTGCATCCTACTGACTGCAGTGTATGGTGAGAGACATTGGTTGAGGGAGTTTATACTGCATAACTATTAAATTTATTGCAAAAACTTTTCTGACAATGATTGCATCCTACTGACTGCAGTGTATGGTGAGAGACATTGTTTAAGGGTGTTTTTACTACATTACCATGAAATGTATTGCAGAACCCTCTCGCGATGATTGCAGCTTACTCACTGCAGTGTATGGTGAGAGACATTGATTGGGGGTGTTTATTCTACATTACTATGAAATGTTTTGCAGAAACGTCTCGGACAACTATTGCAGCTTACTCACTGCAGTATAGTGAGAAACATTGTTTAAGGGTGTTTTTACTGCAGAAACTTCTCGGACAATAATTGCAGCCCACCGACTGCAGTATATGGTGAGAGACATTGGTTGAGTGATTGTATACCACAACACTATGATATGTTTTGCAGAAACTTCTGGGACAATGATTGCAGCCTACAGACTGCATTGCGATGTGAGATACATTATTTGAGGGAGTTTATACTGCATTACTATGAAATGTTTTGCAGAAACTTCTCGAGCGATGATTGCAGCTTACTCACTGCAGTGTATAGTGAGAAACATTGTTTAAGGGTGTTTTTACTGCAGAAACTTCTCGGAGTGATTGTATACTACATCACTATGATATGTTTTGCAGAAACTTCTGGGACAATGATTGCAGCCTACTGACTGCAGTGTATGGTGAGAGACATTATTTGAGGGAGTTGATACTGCATTACTACGAAATGTTTTGCAGAAACTTCTCGAACGATGATTGCAGCCTACTGACTGCAGTGTATGGTGAGAGACATTGGTTGGGGGAGTTTATACTACATAACTATGAAATACATTGCAGAAACCTCTGGAACGATGATTGCAGCTTACTGACTGCAGTGTATGGTGAGAGACATTGTTTAAGGGTGTTTTTACTACATCACCATGAAATGTTTTGCAGAAACTTCTCGAACGATGATTGCATCCTACTGACTGCAGTGTATGGTGAGAGACATTAGTTGAGGGGTTTTATAATGCATAACTATTAAATTTATTGCAAAAACTTCTCTGACAATGATTGCAGCCTACTGACTGCAGTGTATGGTGAGAAACATTGGTTGAGGAGTTTATACTGCATTACTATGAAATGTTTTGCAGAAACGTCTCGGACAACTATTGCAGCTTACTCACTGCAGTATAGTGAGAAACATTGTTTAAGGGTGTTTTTACTGCAGAAACTTCTCGGACAATAATTGCAGCCCACCGACTGCAGTATATGGTGAGAGACATTGGTTGAGTGATTGTATACCACAACACTATGATATGTTTTGCAGAAACTTCTGGGACAATGATTGCAGCCTACAGACTGCATTGCGATGTGAGATACATTATTTGAGGGAGTTTATACTACATTACTTTGAAATGTTTTGCAGAAACTTCTCGAACGATGATTGCAGTGTATGGTGAGAGACATTGGTTGAGGGAGTTTATACTACATAACTATGAAATACATTGCAGCAACCTCTTGAACGATGATTGCAGCCTACTGACTGCAGTGTATGGTGAGAGACATTGTTAAAGGGCGTTTATACTACATTACCATGAAATGTATTGCAGAACCCTCTTGAACGATGATTGCAGCTTACTTACTGCAGTGGATGATGAGAGACATTGATTGGGGGTGTTTATTCTACTTTACTATGAAATGTTTTGCAGAAACTTCTCGAACGATGATTGCATCCTACTGACTGCAGTGGTTGAGGGGTTTTATACTGCATAACTATTAAATTTATTGCAAAAACTTCTCTGACAATGATTGCAGCCTACTGACTGCAGTGTATGGTGAGAAACATTTGTTGAGGGAGTTTATACTGCATTACTATGAAATGTTTTGCAGAAACGTCTCGGACAACTATTACAGCTTACTCACTGCAGTGTATAGTGAGAAACATTGTTTAAGGGTGTTTTTACTGCAGAAACTTCTCGGAGTGATTGTATACTACATCACTATGATATGTTTTGCAGAAACTTCTGGGACAATGATTGCAGCCTACTGACTGCAGTGTATGGTGAGAGACATTATTTGAGGGAGTTTATACTGCATTACTACGAAATGTTTTGCAGAAACTTCTCGAACGATGATTGCAGCCTACTGACTGCAGTGTATGGTGAGAGACATTGGTTGGGGGAGTTTATACTACATAACTATGAAATACATTGCAGAAACCTCTGGAACGATGATTGCAGCTTACTGACAGCAGTGTATGGTGAGAGACATTGTTAAAGGGTGTTTATACTACATTACCATGAAATACATTCCAGAAACCTCTTGAACGATGATTGCAGCTTACTCACTGCAGTGTATGATGAGAGACATTGATTGGGGGTGTTTATTCTACATTACTATGAAATGTTTTGCAGAAACGTCTCGGACAATGATTGCAGCTTACTCACTGCAGTGTATAATGAGAGACATTGTTTAAGGGTGTTTTTACTGTAGAAACTTTTCGGACTATAATGGCAGCCCACCGACTGCAGTATATGGTGGAGAGACATTGGTTGAGTGATTGTACACTACATTACTATGAAATGTTTTGCTGAAACTCCTCGGACAATGATTGCATCCTACTGACTGCAATGCGATGTGAGATACATTATTTGAGGGAGTTTATACTACATTACATTGAAATGTTTTCAAGAAACTTCTCGAACGATGACTGCAGCCTACTGACTGCAGTGTATGGTGAGAGACATTGGTTGAGGGAGTTTATACTACATAACTATGAAATGTTTTGAAGAAACTTCTCTGACAATGATTGCAGCTTACTGACTGCAGTGTATGGTGAGAGACATTGTTAAAGGGTGTTTATACTACATTACCATGAAATGTATTGCAGAACCCTATTGAACGATGATTGCAGCTTACTGACTGCAGTGGATGATGAGAGACATTGATTGGAGGTGTTTATTCTACTTCACTATGAAATGTTTTGCAGAAACTTCTCGAACGATGATTGCATCCTACTTACTGCAGTGTATGGTGAGAGACATTGGTTGAGGGAGTTTATTCTACTTTATTATGAAATGTTTTGCAGAAACTTTTCGAACGATGATTACATCCTACTGACTGCAGTGTATGGTGAGAGACTTTGGTTGGGGGAGTTTATACTACATAACTATAAAATACATTGCAGAAACCTCTGGAAGGATGATTGCAGCCTACTGACTGCAGTGTATGGTGAGAAACATTGGTTGAGGAGTTTATACTGCATTACTATGAAATGTTTTGCAGAAACGTCTCGGACAACTATTACAGCTTACTCACTGCAGTGTATAGTGAGAAACATTGTTTTAGGGTGTTTTTACTACATTACCATGAAATGTTTTGCAGAAACTTCTCGAACGATGATTGCATCCTACTGACTGCAGTGTATGGTGAGAGACATTGTTAAAGGGCGTTTTATACTGCATAACTATTAAATTTATTGCAAGAACTTCTCTGACAATGATTGCAGCCTACTGACTGCAGTGTATGGTGAGAGACATTGGTTGAGGGAGTTTATACTACATAACTATGAAGTACATTGCAGAAACCTCTGGAACGATGACTGCAGTTTACTGACTGCAGTGTATGGCGAGAGACATTGTTTAAGGGTGTTTTTACTACATTACCATTAAATGTATTGCAGAACCCTCTCGAACGATGATTGCATCCTACTGACTGCAGTGTATGGTGAGAGACATTGGTTGAGGGAGTTTATACTGCATAACTATTAAATTTATTGCAAAAACTTCTCTGACAATGATTGCATCCTACTGACTGCAGTGTATGGTGAGAGACATTGTTTAAGGGTGTTTTTACTACATTACCATGAAATGTATTGCAGAACCTTCTCGCGATGATTGCAGCTTACTCACTGCAGTGTATGGTGAGAGACATTGATTGGGGGTGTTTATTCTACATTACTATGAAATGTTTTGCAGAAACGTCTCGGACAACTATTGCAGCTTACTCACTGCAGTATAGTGAGAAACATTGTTTAAGGGTGTTTTTACTGCAGAAACTTCTCGGACAATAATTGCAGCCCACCGACTGCAGTATATGGTGAGAGACATTGGTTGAGTGATTGTATACCACAACACTATGATATGTTTTGCAGAAACTTCTGGGACAATGATTGCAGCCTACAGACTGCATTGCGATGTGAGATACATTATTTGAGGGAGTTTATACTGCATTACTATGAAATGTTTTGCAGAAACTTCTCGAACGATGATTGCAGCTTACTCACTGCAGTGTATAGTGAGAAACATTGTTTAAGGGTGTTTTTACTGCAGAAACTTCTCGGAGTGATTGTATACTACATCACTATGATATGTTTTGCAGAAACTTCTGGGACAATGATTGCAGCCTACTGACTGCAGTGTATGGTGAGAGACATTATTTGAGGGAGTTTATACTGCATTACTACGAAATGTTTTGCAGAAACTTCTCGAACGATGATTGCAGCCTACTGACTGCAGTGTATGGTGAGAGACATTGGTTGGGGGAGTTTATACTACATAACTATGAAATACATTGCAGAAACCTCTGGAACGATGATTGCAGCTTACTGACTGCAGTGTATGGTGAGAGACATTGTTTAAGGGTGTTTTTACAACATTACCATGAAATGTTTTGCAGAAACTTCTCGAACGATGATTGCATCCTACTGACTGCAGTGTATGGTGAGAGACATTGTTAAAGGGCGTTTTATACTGCATAACTATTAAATTTATTGCAAGAACTTCTCTGACAATGATTGCAGCCTACTGACTGCAGTGTATGGTGAGAGACATTGTTTAAGGGTGTTTTTACTACATTACCATGAAATGTATTGCAGAACCCTCTCGAACGATGATTGCAGCTTACTCACTGCAGTGTATGATGAGAGACATTGATTGGGGGTGTTTATTCTACTTTACTATGAAATGTTTTGCAGAAACTTCTCGAACGATGATTGCATCCTACTGACTGCAGTGTATGGTGAGAGACATTAGTTGAGGGGTTTTATAATGCATAACTATTAAATTTATTGCAAAAACTTCTCTGACAATGATTGCAGCCTACTGACTGCAGTGTATGGTGAGAAACATTGGTTGAGGAGTTTATACTGCATTACTATGAAATGTTTTGCAGAAACGTCTCGGACAACTATTGCAGCTTACTCACTGCAGTATAGTGAGAAACATTGTTTAAGGGTGTTTTTACTGCAGAAACTTCTCGGACAATAATTGCAGCCCACCGACTGCAGTATATGGTGAGAGACATTGGTTGAGTGATTGTATACCACAACACTATGATATGTTTTGCAGAAACTTCTGGGACAATGATTGCAGCCTACAGACTGCATTGCGATGTGAGATACATTATTTGAGGGAGTTTATACTACATTACTTTGAAATGTTTTGCAGAAACTTTTCGAACGATGATTGCAGTGTATGGTGAGAGACATTGGTTGAGGGAGTTTATACTACATAACTATGAAATACATTGCAGCAACCTCTTGAACGATGATTGCAGCCTACTGACTGCAGTGTATGGTGAGAGACATTGTTAAAGGGCGTTTATACTACATTACCATGAAATGTATTGCAGAACCCTCTTGAACGATGATTGCAGCTTACTTACTGCAGTGGATGATGAGAGACATTGATTGGGGGTGTTTATTCTACTTTACTATGAAATGTTTTGCAGAAACTTCTCGAACGATGATTGCATCCTACTGACTGCAGTGACATTGGTTGAGGGGTTTTATACTGCATAACTATTAAATTTATTGCAAAAACTTCTCTGACAATGATTGCAGCCTACTGACTGCAGTGTATGGTGAGAAACATTTGTTGAGGGAGTTTATACTGCATTACTATGAAATGTTTTGCAGAAACGTCTCGGACAACTATTACAGCTTACTCACTGCAGTGTATAGTGAGAAACATTGTTTAAGGGTGTTTTTACTGCGGAAACTTCTCGGAGTGATTGTATACTACATCACTATGATATGTTTTGCAGAAACTTCTGGGACAATGATTGCAGCCTACTGACTGCAGTGTATGGTGAGAGACATTATTTGAGGGAGTTTATACTGCATTACTACGAAATGTTTTGCAGAAACTTCTCGAACGATGATTGCAGCCTACTGACTGCAGTGTATGGTGAGAGACATTGGTTGGGGGAGTTTATACTACATAACTATGAAATACATTGCAGAAACCTCTGGAACGATGATTGCAGCTTACTGACAGCAGTGTATGGTGAGAGACATTGTTAAAGGGTGTTTATACTACATTACCATGAAATACATTCCAGAAACCTCTTGAACGATGATTGCAGCTTACTCACTGCAGTGTATGATGAGAGACATTGATTGGGGGTGTTTATTCTACATTACTATGAAATGTTTTGCAGAAACGTCTCGGACAATGATTGCAGCTTACTCACTGCAGTGTATAATGAGAGACATTGTTTAAGGGTGTTTTTACTGTAGAAACTTTTCGGACTATAATGGCAGCCCACCGACTGCAGTATATGGTGGAGAGACATTGGTTGAGTGATTGTACACTACATTACTATGAAATGTTTTGCTGAAACTCCTCGGACAATGATTGCATCCTACTGACTGCAATGCGATGTGAGATACATTATTTGAGGGAGTTTATACTACATTACATTGAAATGTTTTCAAGAAACTTCTCGAACGATGACTGCAGCCTACTGACTGCAGTGTATGGTGAGAGACATTGGTTGAGGGAGTTTATACTACATAACTATGAAATGTTTTGAAGAAACTTCTCTGACAATGATTGCAGCTTACTGACTGCAGTGTATGGTGAGAGACATTGTTAAAGGGTGTTTATACTACATTACCATGAAATGTATTGCAGAACCCTATTGAACGATGATTGCAGCTTACTGACTGCAGTGGATGATGAGAGACATTGATTGGAGGTGTTTATTCTACTTCACTATGAAATGTTTTGCAGAAACTTCTCGAACGATGATTGCATCCTACTTACTGCAGTGTATGGTGAGAGACATTGGTTGAGGGAGTTTATTCTACTTTATTATGAAATGTTTTGCAGAAACTTTTCGAACGATGATTACATCCTACTGACTGCAGTGTATGGTGAGAGACTTTGGTTGGGGGAGTTTATACTACATAACTATAAAATACATTGCAGAAACCTCTGGAAGGATGATTGCAGCCTACTGACTGCAGTGTATGGTGAGAAACATTGGTTGAGGAGTTTATACTGCATTACTATGAAATGTTTTGCAGAAACGTCTCGGACAACTATTACAGCTTACTCACTGCAGTGTATAGTGAGAAACATTGTTTTAGGGTGTTTTTACTACATTACCATGAAATGTTTTGCAGAAACTTCTCGAACGATGATTGCATCCTACTGACTGCAGTGTATGGTGAGAGACATTGTTAAAGGGCGTTTTATACTGCATAACTATTAAATTTATTGCAAGAACTTCTCTGACAATGATTGCAGCCTACTGACTGCAGTGTATGGTGAGAGACATTGGTTGAGGGAGTTTATACTACATAACTATGAAGTACATTGCAGAAACCTCTGGAACGATGATTGCAGTTTACTGACTGCAGTGTATGGTGAGAGACATTGTTTAAGGGTGTTTATTCTACTTTACTATGAAATGTTTTGCGGAAACTTCTGGGACGATGATTGCAGCCTACTGACTGCCGTGCGATGTGAGATACATTATATGAGGGAGTTTATACTACATTACTATGAAATGTTTCGCAGAAACCTCTGGAACGATGATTGCAGCTTACTCACTGCAGTGTATGGTGATAAACATTGCAAGAGGGTGCTTATACTACATTACCATTAAATGTATTGCATAAACCTCTCGAAGGTTGATTGCAGCTTACTCTCTGCAGTGTATGGTGATAAACATTGCAAGAGGGTGCTTATACTACATTACCATTAAATGTATTGCAGAAACCTCTCGAACGTTGATTGCAGCTTACTCTCTGCAGTGTATGGTGAAAGACATTGCAAAAGGGTGTTTATACTACATTACCATTAAATGTATTGCAGAAACCTCTCGAACGATGATTGCAGCTTACTCACTGCAGTGGATGATGAGAGACATTGATTGGAGGTGTTTATTCTACTTTACTATGAAATTTTTTGCAGAAACTTCTCGAACGATGATTCGATCCTACTTACTGCAGTGTATGGTGAGAGACATTGGTTGAGGGAGTTTATTCTACTTTATTATGAAATGTTTTGCAGAAACTTCTCGAACGATGATTACATCCTACTGACTGCAGTGTATGGTGAGAGACTTTGGTTGGGGGAGTTTATACTACATAACTATAAAATACATTGCAGAAACCTCTGGAACGATGATTGCAGTTTACTGACAGCAGTGTATGGTGAGAGACATTGTTAAAGGGTGTTTATACTACATTACCATGAAAAACATTCCAGAAACCTCTTGAACGATGATTGCAGCTTACTCACTGCAGTGTATAATGAGAGACATTGTTTAAGGGTGTTTTTACTGTAGAAACTTTTCGGACTATAATGGCAGCCCACCGACTGCAGTATATGGTGGAGAGACATTGGTTGAGTGATTGTACACTACATTACTATGAAATGTTTTGCTGAAACTCCTCGGACAATGATTGCATCCTACTGACTGCAATGCGATGTGAGATACATTATTTGAGGGAGTTTATACTACATTACATTGAAATGTTTTCAAGAAACTTCTCGAACGATGACTGCAGCCTACTGACTGCAGTGTATGGTGAGAGACATTGGTTGAGGGAGTTTACACTACATAACTATGAAATACATTGCAGAAACCTCTGGAACGATGACTGCAGTTTACTGACTGCAGTGTATGGTGAGAGACATTGTTTAAGGGTGTTTTTATTACATTACCATGAAATGTATTGCAGAACCCTCTCGAACGATGATTGCATCCTACAAACTGCAGTTTATGGTGAGAAACATTGGTTGAGGGAAATTAAAATGCATAACTATTAAATTTATTGCAAAAACTTCTCTGACAATGATTGCAGCCTACTGACTGCAGTGTATGGTGAGAGACATTGGTTGAGGGAGTTTATACTACATCACTATTAAATACATTGCAGAAACCTCTGGAACGATGATTGCATCCTACTGACTGCAGTGTATGGTGAGAGACATTGTTTAAGGGTGTTTTTACTACATTACCATGAAATGTATTGCAGAACCCTCTCGCGATGATTGCAGCTTACTCACTGCAGTGTATGGTGAGAGACATTGATTGGGGGTGTTTATTCTACATTACTATGAAATTAGGGTGTTTTTACTGCAGAAACTTCTCGGAGTGATTGTATACTACATCACTATGATATGTTTTGCAGAAACTTCTGGGACAATGATTGCAGCCTACTGACTGCAGTGTATGGTGAGAGACATTATTTGAGGGAGTTTATACTGCATTACTATGAAATGTTTTGCAGAAACTTCTCGAACGATGATTGCAGCCTACTGACTGCAGTGTATGGTGAGAGACATTGGTTGGGGGAGTTAATACTACATAACTATGAAATACATTGCAGAAACCTCTGGAACGATGATTGCAGCTTACTGACAGCAGTGTATGGTGAGAGACATTGTTAAAGGGTGTTTATACTACATTACCATGAAATACATTCCAGAAACCTCTTGAACGATGATTGCAGCTTACTCACCACAGTGTATGATGAGAGACATTGATTGGGGGTGTTTATTCTACATTATGATGAAATGTTTTGCAGAAACGTCTCGGACAATGATTGCAGCTTACTCACTGCAGTGTATAATGAGAGACATTGTTTAAGGGTGCTTTTACTGTAGAAACTTTTCGGACTATAATGGCAGCCCACCGACTGCAGTATATGGTGGAGAGACATTGGTTGAGTGATTGTACACTACATTACTATGAAATGTTTTGCTGAAACTCCTCGGACAATGATTGCATCCTACTGACTGCAATGCGATGTGAGATACATTATTTGAGGGAGTTTATACTACATTACATTAAAATGTTTTCAAGAAACTTCTCGAACGATGACTGCAGCCTACTGACTGCAGTGTATGGTGAGAGACATTGGTTGAGTGATTTTATACTGCATAACTATAAAATGTATTGCAAAAACTTCTCTGACAATGATTGCAGCCTACTGACTGCAGTGTATGGTGAGAGACATTGGTTGAGGGAGTTTATACTACATAACTATGAAGTACATTGCAGAAACCTCTGGAACGATGATTGTAGCTTACTGACTGCAGTGTATGGTGAGAGACATTGTTAAAGGGTGTTTATACTACATTATCATGAAATGTATTGCAGAACCCTCTTGAACGATGATTGCAGCTTACTCACTGCAGTGTATGATGAGAGACATTGATTGGGGGTGTTTTATCTACTTTACTATGAAATGTTTTGCGGAAACTTCTGGGACGATGATTGCAGCCTACTGACTGCCGTGCGATGTGAGATACATTATATGAGGGAGTTTATACTACATTACTATGAAATGTTTCGCAGAAACCTCTGGAACGATGATTGCAGCTTACTCACTGCAGTGTATGGTGATAAACATTGCAAGAGGGTGCTTATACTACATTACCATTAAATGTATTGCAGAAACCTCTCGAACCTTTGATTGCAGCTTACTCTCTGCAGTGTATGGTGAAAGACATTGCAAAAGGGTGTTTATACTACATTACCATTAAATGTATTGCAGAAACCTCTCGAACGATGATTGCAGCTTACTCTCTGCAGTGTATGGTGAAAACATTGCAAAAGGGTGTTTATACCGCAATACCATGAAATGTATTGCAGAACCCTCTTGAACAAAGATTGCAGTTTACTGACTGCAGTGTATGGTGAGAGACATTGTTTAAGGGTGTTTTTACTACATTACCATGAAATGTATTGCAGAACCCTCTGGAACGATGATTGCAGCTTACTCACTGCAGTGTATGATGAGAGACATTGATTGGGGGTGTTTATTCTACTTTATTATGAAATGTTTTGCAGAAACTTCTCGAACGATGATTGCAGCCTACTGACTGCAGTGTATGGTGAGAGACATTGGTTGGGGGAGTTTATACTACATAACTATGAAATACATTGCAGAAACCTCTGGAACGATGATTGCAGCTTACTGACAGCAGTGTATGGTGAGAGACATTGTTAAAGGGTGTTTATACTACATTACCATGAAATACATTCCAGAGACCTCTTGAACGATGATTGCAGCTTACTCACTGCAGTGTATGATGAGAGACATTGATTGGGGGTGTTTATTCTACATTACTATGAAATGTTTTGCAGAGACGTCTCGGACAATGATTGCAGCTAACTCACTGCAGTGTATAGTGAGAGACATTGTTTAAGGGTGTTTTTACTGTAGAAACTTTTCGAACAATAATTGCAGCCCACCGACTGCAGTATATGTTGAGAGACATTGGTTGAATGATTGTATACTACATTACTATGAAATGTTTTGCAGAAACTTCTCGGACAATGATTGCATCCTACTGACTGCAATGCGATGTGAGATACATTATTTGAGGGAGTTTATACTACATTACAATGAAATGTTTGCAAGAAACTTCTCGAACGATGACTGCAGCCTACTGACTGCAGTGTATAGTGAGAGACATTGTTAAAGGGTGTTTATACTACATTACCATGAATTGCAGAAACCTCTTGAACGATGATTGCAGCCTACTGACTGCAGTGTATGGCAAAACATTTTATAGCAATGGAGTATAAAATCACTCAACCAATGTCTCTCACCATAAGTGTATGGTGAGAGACATTGGTTGAGTGATTTTATACTCCATTACTATAAAATGTCTATAAAATTACTATAAAAGTCAGTAGGCTGCAATCATTGATCGAGAAGTTTCGGCAAAACATTTCATAGTAATGTAGTATAAAACCCCTCAACCAATGTCTCTCACCATACACTGCAGTCAGTAGACTGCAATCATTGTCGTAGGAGTTTCTGCAAAACATTTTATAGTAATGTGGCTGCAATCATTGTTCGAGAAGTTTCTGCAAAACATTTCATAGTAATGTAGTATAAACACCCTCAATAAATATCTCTCACCATACACTGCGGTTAGTAGGCTGCAAACATTGTCGGAGAAGTTTCTGCAATACATTTCATAGTTATGCAGTATAAAACCCCTCAACCAATGTCTCTCAACATACACTGCATTCAGTAGGCTACAGTCATTGTTCGAGAAGTTTCGGCAAAACATTTTATAGTAATGTGGCTGCAATCATTGTTCGAGAAGTTTCGGCAAAACATTTCATAGTAATGTGGTATAAAATCACTCAACCAATGTCTCTCGCCATACACTGCAGTCAGTAGGCTGCAATCATTGTCCGAGAAGTTTCTGCAATACATTTCATAGTTATGCAGTATAAAACCCCTCAACCAATATCTCTCGCCATACACTGAGTCAGTAGGCTGCAAACATTGTCGGAGAAGTTTCTGCAATACATTTCATAGTTATGCAGTATAAAACCCATCAACCAATGTCTCTCAACATACACTGCATTCAGTAGGCTACAGTCATTGTTCGAGAAGTTTCGGCAAAACATTTTATAGTAATGTGGCTGCAATCATTGTTCGAGAAGTTTCGGCAAAACATTTCATAGTAATGTGGTATAAAATCACTCAACCAATGTCTCTCGCCATACATTGCAGTCAGTAGGCTGCAAACATTGTCGGAGAAGTTTCTGCAATACATTTAATAGTTATGCAGTATAAAACCCCTCAACCAATATCTCTCAACATACACTGCATTCAGTAGGCTACAGTCATTCTTCGAGAAGTTTCGGCAAAACATTTCATAGTAATGCGGTAAAAAATCACTCAACCAATATCTCTCGCCATACACTGCAGTCAGTAGGCTGCAAACATTGTCGGAGAAGTTTCTGCAATACATTTCATAGTTATGCAGTATAAAACCCCTCAACCAATGTCTCTCGCCATACACTGCAGTCAGTAGGCTGCAATCATTGTCCGAGAAGTTTCTGCAAAACATTTCATAGTAATGTAGTATAAACATCCTCAATAAATATCTCTTCACCATACACTGCGGTTAGTAGGCTGCAAACATTGTCGGAGAAGTTTCTGCAATACATTTCATAGTTATGCAGTATAAAACCCCTCAACCAATGTCTCTCAACATACACTGCATTCAGTAGGCTACAGTCATTGTTCGAGAAGTTTCGGCAAAACATATTATAGTAATGTGGCTGCAATCATTGTCCGAGAGGTTTCTGCAATACATTTCATAGTTATGCAGTATAAAACCCCTCAACCAATATCTCTCGCCATACACTGCAGTCAGTAGGCTGCAAACATTGTCGGAGAAGTTTCTGCAATACATTTCATAGTTATGCAGTATAAAACCCCTCAACCAATGTCTCTCACCATACACTGCAGTCAGTAGGCTGCAATCATTGTCCGAGAAGTTTCTGCAAAACATTTCATAGTAATGTAGTATAAACACCCTCAATAAATATCTCTCGCCATACACTGCGGTGAGTAGGCGGCAAACATTGTCGGAGAAGTTTCTGCAATACATTTCATAGTTATGCAGTATAAAACCCCTCAACCAATGTCTCTCGCCATACACTGCAGTCAGTAGGCTGCAATCATTGTCCGAGAAGTTTCTGCAAAACATTTCATAGTAATGTAGTATAAACACCCTCAATAAATATCTCTCGCCATACACTGCGGTTAGTAGGCTGCAAACATTGTCGGAGAAGTTTCTGCAATACATTTCATAATTATGCAGTATAAAACCCATCAACCAATGTCTCTCAACATACACTGCATTCAGTAGGCTACAGTCATTGTTCGAGAAGTTTCGGCAAAACATTTTATAGTTATGTGGCTGCAATCATTGTTCGAGAAGTTTCGGCAAAACATTTCATAGTAATGTAGTATAAAATCACTCAACCAATGTCTCTCGCCATACACTGCAGTCAGTAGGCTGCAAACATTGTCGGAGAAGTTTCTGCAAAACATTTCATAGTAATGTAGTATAAACACCCTCAATCAATATCTCTCACCATACACTGCGGTCAGTAGGCTGCAAACATTGTCGGAGAAGTTTCTGCAAAACATTTCATAACAAAGTAGAATAAACACCCCCAATCAATGTCTCTCATCATACACTGCAGTGAGTAAGCTGCAATCATCGTTCAAGAGGGTTCTGCAATACATTTCATGGTAATGTAGTATAAACTCCCTCAACCAATGTCTCTCACCATACACTGCAGTCAGTAGGCTGCACACATTGTTCGAGAAGTTTCGGCAAAACATTTCATAGTAATGCGGTATAAAATCACTCAACCAATGTCTCTCGCCATACACTGCAGTCAGTAGGCTGCACACATTGTCCGAGAGGTTTCTGCAATACATTTCATAGTTATGCAGTATAAAACCCCTCAACCAATGTCTCTCACCATACACTGCAGTCAGTAGGCTGCAATCATCGTTCGAGAAGTTTCTGCAATACATTTCATAGTTATGCAGTATAAAACCCATCAACCAATGTCTCTCAACATACACTGCATTCAGTAGGCTACAGTCATTGTTCGAGAAGTTTCGGCAAAACATTTTATAGTAATGTGGCTGCAATCATTGTTCGAGAAGTTTCGGCAAAACATTTCATAGTAATGTGGTATAAAATCACTCAACCAATGTCTCTCGCCATACACTGCAGTCAGTAGGCTGCAAACATTGTCGGAGAAGTTTCTGCAATACATTTCATAGTTATGCAGTATAAAACCCCTCAACCAATATCTCTCAACATACACTGCATTCAGTAGGCTACAGTCATTCTTCGAGAAGTTTCGGCAAAACATTTCATAGTAATGCGGTATAAAATCACTCAACCAATGTCTCTCACCATACACTGCAGTCAGTAGACTGCACACATTGTCCGAGAGGTTTCTGCAATACATTTCATAGTTATGCAGTATAAAACCCCTCAACCAATATCTCTCGCCATACACTGCAGTCAGTAGGCTGCAAACATTGTCGGAGAAGTTTCTGCAATACATTTCATAGTTATGCAGTATAAAACCCCTCAACCAATGTCTCTCGCCATACACTGCGGTCAGTAGGCTGCACACATTGTCGGAGAAGTTTCTGCAATACATTTCATAATTATGCAGTATAAAACCCCTCAACCAATGTCTCTCAACATACACT
Source organism: Apostichopus japonicus (assembly GCF_037975245.1). Taxonomy (NCBI): domain Eukaryota; kingdom Metazoa; phylum Echinodermata; class Holothuroidea; order Aspidochirotida; family Stichopodidae; genus Apostichopus; species Apostichopus japonicus. The sequence continues at coordinate 25,201,039 of NC_092579.1, forward strand.
GCATTCAGTAGGCTACAGTCATTGTTCGAGAAGTTTCGGCAAAACATTTTATAGTTATGTGGCTGCAATCATTGTTCGAGAAGTTTCGGCAAAACATTTCATAGTAATGTAGTATAAAATCACTCAACCAATGTCTCTCGCCATACACTGCAGTCAGTAGGCTGCAATCATTGTCCGAGAAGTTTCTGCAATACATTTCATAGTTATGCAGTATAAAACCCCTCAACCAATATCTCTCGCCATACACTGCAGTCAGTAGGCTGCAAACATTGTCGGAGAAGTTTCTGCAAAACATTTCATAGTAATGTAGTATAAACACCCTCAATCAATATCTCTCACCATACACTGCGGTCAGTAGGCTGCAAACATTGTCGGAGAAGTTTCTGCAAAACATTTCATAACAAAGTAGAATAAACACCCCCAATCAATGTCTCTCATCATACACTGCAGTGAGTAAGCTGCAATCATCGTTCAAGAGGGTTCTGCAATACATTTCATGGTAATGTAGTATAAAACCCCTCAACCAATGTCTCTCACCATACACTGCAATCAGTAGGCTGCACACATTGTCCGAGAGGTTTCTGCAATACATTTCATAGTTATGCAGTATAAAACCCCTCAACCAATGTCTCTCGCCATACACTGCAGTCAGTAGGCTGCAATCATTGTCCGAGAGGTTTCTGCAAAACATTTCATAGTTATGTAGTATAAACACCCTCAATCAATGTCTCTCGCCATACACTGCAGTCAGTAGGCTGCAAACATTGTCAGAGAGGTTTCTGTAAAACATTTCATAGTAATGTAGTATAAACACCCTCAATCAATGTCTCTCGCCATACACTGCAGTCAGTAGGCTGCAAACATTGTCAGAGAAGTTTCTGCAATACATTTCATAGTTATGCAGTATAAAACCCCTCAACCAATGTCTCTCGCCATACACTGCAGTCAGTAGGCTGCAATCATTGTCCGAGAAGTTTCTGCAAAACATTTCATAGTAATGTAGTATAAACACCCTCAATCAATGTCTCTCGCCATACACTGCAGTCAGTAGGCTGCACACACTGTTCGAGAAGTTTCGGCAAAACATTTCATAGTAACGTGGTATAAAACCCCTCAACCAATGTCTCTCGCCATACACTGCAGTCAGTAGGCTGCAATCATTGTCCGAGAGGTTTCTGCAAAACATTTCATAGTAATGTAGTATAAACACCCTCAATCAATATCTCTCGCCATACACTGCGGTCAGTAGGCTGCAAACATTGTCGGAGAAGTTTCTGCAATACATTTCATAGTAATGCAGTATAAAACCCCTCAACCAATGTCTCTCAACATACACTGCATTCAGTAGGCTACAGTCATTGTTCGAGAAGTTTCGGCAAAACATTTCATAGTAATGCGGTATAAAATCACTCAACCAATGTCTCTCACCATACACTGCAGTCAGTAGGCTGCACACATTGTCCGAGAGGTTTCTGCAATACATTTCATAGTTATGCAGTATAAAACCCCTCAACCAATATCTCTCGCCATACACTGCAGTCAGTAGGCTGCAAACATTGTCGGAGAAGTTTCTGCAATACGTTTCATAGTTATGCAGTATAAAACCCCTCAACCAATGTCTCTCAACATACACTGCATTCAGTAGGCTACAGTCATTGTTCGAGAAGTTTCGGCAAAACATTTCATAGTAATGCGGTATAAAATCACTCAACCAATGTCTCTCACCATACACTGCAGTCAGTAGGCTGCACACATTGTTCGAGAAGTTTCGGCAAAACATTTCATAGTAATGCGGTATAAAATCACTCAACCAATGTCTCTCGCCATACACTGCAGTCAGTAGGCTGCACACATTGTCCGAGAGGTTTCTGCAATACATTTCATAGTTATGCAGTATAAAACCCCTCAACCAATGTCTCTCACCATACACTGCAGTCAGTAGGCTGCAATCATCGTTCGAGAAGTTTCTGCAATACATTTCATAGTTATGTAGTATAAACAGCCTCAACCAATGTCTCTCACCATACATTGCAGTTATTTAATCTGCAATCATTGTTCGAGAGGTTTCTGCAATACATTTCATGGTTATGTAGTATAACTCCCTCAAAAAATGTCTTTCATGCAGTGCAGTTAGTAGGCTGCAACCATTGTTCGAGAAATTTCTGCAAAACATTTCATAGTTATGTAGGATACACTCCCTCAAACTGATGTCCCTCACCATACACTGCAGTGAGTATGCTTCAGTCATTGTTCGAGAAGTTTCTGCAACACATTTCATAGTTATGTAGTATGAACAGCCTCAACCAATGTCTCTCACATTACAATGCAGTTAGTAAGCTGCAATAATTTTTCGACAGGTTTTTGCAATATATTTCATAGTTATGATGGGCCACACTCCCTAAACCATTGCCTCTTACCTACATCGCAGTTATTAAGCTCCAATCATTGTTCCAAAAGTTTCTGCCATAGTTCTGTATTATAAACTGGTAGAATACCACCACTGGGGAATCTACTCTGTGGAAACAAAATGTAAAAAGTGTTTATGCTCCACCATAACATGTGATACAAAGTACATAATGGCTTCTTAACTATATGATATATAATATTTGTTTGACAGACCCTACAGAATAGAATAGCCATAATAAATGTTTAAATCTACATCAATATATCTTTTTGACATGTATGAGTTTTGGTTCTAACGTTCTTAACTTGAGTACTCCATAGGACAACAACAATGAAAACCATTTGACTTTGAACGCAGTTAATGTATTGTTTCCCTTAGAGTGCAAACTAAAATATCCTTCCAATCATGTTCGTATGTTTTGTGACGCTTTTAAATATCATTTTCATTAAATAAATTTAAGGTCTAGCTAAATAATAAATTTCTTCCAAATGGTGACGCAGTTATAAGATATCCATAGAATATTTTCATTATTGCTGTAACGTTCGACCACATGGTTGCCTAACACTACACTATGTCAGTGGGGGGTAAACTAGCCTAGCCATCTTTTTATTCGCTGAAATTGTGACGCAGTTATAAGATATCCATGGAATATTTTTATTATTACTGTTACGTTCGACCACATGGTTGCCTAACACTACACTAAGTCAATGGGGTAAACTAGCCTGGCCATCTGTTTATTCGCTGAAATTGTGACGCAGTTATAAGATATCCATGGAATATTTCATTATTGCTGTTTCGTTCGACCACATGGTTGCCTAACACTACACTTAGTCAATGAGAAATCTACCTTTAGTCTAGAAATCTAGAAATCTACCTTTAGTCTACCTTTAGTCTACCTTTAATCTACCTAACTTCTTAAACTGATTTTGTTATCTATCATCCTGGAGGAAATTGACCTTACTGGGACATTCAAACATCTTTTTTGTTCATTTAGACACAACTTGTAGCAATTTTACTATGCCCGAGATTATAATCTGGGGCCTATATATATTTAAATGAATAAATCTCCATCAATAATTGAAAATATATTTTTGACGTAAGCAAGTGCATTTGAAGCAAAATGTTTACCCTCATTTTGATGGAAATCAATTCAAACAATGTAATTAAATGAATATACTTGCGAACAATTCACGTGGTGATTTCTTGCAGAAGCTTGTCTACGTACACGATCCCACAAGGGTACGTGTTTGTCTTTCGAAGAGATAGAAGTTATAGAGACCTTGAAGCACGCCCCCAACCAAACCAGGAGGTATCTTTGGGTACAGAATTAAAAAAAGAGGACATTTTTTATATCTATGTCTGAAATTGCTTTGAAGGATATAATTCTATAAAAAGTAAAATCAAACTAGAAAAGCAAACTATTTACAGACAATCGGGTAAAGAAAAATGATGCAAACAACCATAGAAAAAACCTGAAATAGCATCAGTATTAACTCTTTACTTCAATTAATAAAAATCATTAAAATTAAGCTCTTCCCTACAGACTAGAACAGCCATATTAAATGTTTAAATCTGCATCAATATCTTTTTGACATGTACGAGCTTTTTGTTCTAATGTTCTTAACTTGAGTACTCCCATAGGACAACAACAATGAAAACAATTTGACTTAGCTGGTTTTGAAAGCAGTTAATGTATTGGTTCCCTTAGAATGCAAACGAAAATATTGTTCAAATCATGTTCGTATGTTGCGTGATGATTTTAAATATCATTTTCATTAAACAAATTTAAGGTCTAGCTAAATAGCAAAATAATAAATTTCTTCCACATGGTAGCCTAACACTACACTGAGTCAATGGGGGTAAACTAGCCTAGCCATCTGTTTATTCGCTGAAATTGTGACGCAGTTATAAGATATCCATGGATTATTTTCATTATTACTGTTACGTTCGACCACATGGTTGCCTAACACTACACTAAGTCAATGGGGTAAACTAGCCTGGCCATCTGTTTATTGGCTGAAATTGTGACGCAGTTATAAGATATCCATGGAATATTTTCATTGTTGCTGTTACGTTCGACCACATGGTTGCCTAACACTACACTTAGTCAATGAGAAATCTACCTTTAGTCAAACTTCTTAAATTAATTTTGTTATCTATCATCATGGAGGAAATTGACCTTACTGGGACATTCAAACATCTTTTTTGTTCATATAGACACAACTTGTAGCAATTTTACTATGCCCGCGATTATAATCTGGGGCCTATATATATTTAAATGAATAAATCTCCATCAATAATTGAAAATATATTTTTGACGTAAGCAAGTGCATTTGAAGCAAAATGTTTACCCTCATTTTGATGGAAATCAATTCAAACAATGTAATTAAATGAATATACTTGCGAACAATTCACGTGGTGATTTCTTGCAGAAGCTTGTCTACGTACACGATCCCACAAGGGTACGTGTTTGTCTTTCGAAGAGATAGAAGTTATAGAGACCTTGAAGCACGCCCCCAACCAAACCAGGAGGTATCTTTGGGTACAGAATTAAAAAAAGAGGACATTTTTTATATCTATGTCTGAAATTGCTTTGAAGGATATAATTCTATAAAAAGTAAAATCAAACTAGAAAAGCAAACTATTTACAGACAATCGGGTAAAGAAAAATGATGCAAACAACCATAGAAAAAACCCTGAAATAGCATCAGTATTAACTCTTTACTTCAATTAATAAAAATCATTAAAATTAAGCTCTTCCCTACAGACTAGAACAGCCATATTAAATGTTTAAATCTGCATCAATATCTTTTTGACATGTACGAGTTTTTTGTTCTAATGTTCTTAACTTGAGTACTCCATAGGACAACAACAATGAAAACAATTTGACTTAGCTGGTTTTGAAAGCAGTTAATGTATTGGTTCCCTAAGAATGCAAACGAAAATATTGTTCAAATCATGTTCGTATGTTGCGTGATGATTTTAAACATCATTTTCATTAAAAAATTTAAGGTCTAGCTAAATAGCAAAATAATAAATTTCTTCCACATGGTAGCCTAACACTACACTGAGTCAATGGGGTAAACTAGCCTAGCCATCTGTTTATTCGCTGAAATTGTGACGCAGTTATACGATATCCATGGAATATTTTCATTATTGCTGTTACGTTCGACCACATGGTTGCCTAACACTACACTATGTCAGTGGGGGGTAAACTAGCCTAGCCATCTTTTTATTCGCTGAAATTGTGACGCAGTTATAAGATATCCATGGAATATTTTTATTATTACTGTTACGTTCGACCACATGGTTGCCTAACACTACACTAAGTCAATGGGGTAAACTAGCCTGGCCATCTGTTTATTCGCTGAAATTGTGACGCAGTTATAAGATATCCATGGAATATTTTCATTATTGCTGTTTCGTTCGACCACATGGTTGCCTAACACTACACTTAGTCAATGAGAAATCTACCTTTAGTCTAGAAATCTAGAAATCTACCTTTAGTCTACCTTTAGTCTACCTTTAATCTACCTAACTTCTTAAACTGATTTTGTTATCTATCATCCTGGAGGAAATTGACCTTACTGGGACATTCAAACATCTTTTTTGTTCATTTAGACACAACTTGTAGCAAAGTTGCAATTTTACTATGCCCGAGATTATAATCTGGGGCCTATATATATTTAAATGAATAAATCTCCATCAATAATTGAAAATATATTTTTGACGTAAGCAAGTGCATTTGAAGCAAAATGTTTACCCTCATTTTGATGGAAATCAATTCAAACAATGTAATTAAATGAATATACTTGCGAACAATTCACGTGGTGATTTCTTGCAGAAGCTTGTCTACGTACACGATCCCACAAGGGTACGTGTTTGTCTTTCGAAGAGATAGAAGTTATAGAGACCTTGAAGCACGCCCCCAACCAAACCAGGAGGTATCTTTGGGTACAGAATTAAAAAAAGAGGACATTTTTTATATCTATGTCTGAAATTGCTTTGAAGGATATAATTCTATAAAAAGTAAAATCAAACTAGAAAAGCAAACTATTTACAGACAATCGGGTAAAGAAAAATGATGCAAACAACCATAGAAAAAACCTGAAATAGCATCAGTATTAACTCTTTACTTCAATTAATAAAAATCATTAAAATTAAGCTCTTCCCTACAGACTAGAACAGCCATATTAAATGTTTAAATCTGCATCAATATCTTTTTGACATGTACGAGCTTTTTGTTCTAATGTTCTTAACTTGAGTACTCCATAGGACAACAACAATGAAAACAATTTGACTTAGCTGGTTTTGAAAGCAGTTAATGTATTGGTTCCCTTAGAATGCAAACGAAAATATTGTTCAAATCATGTTCGTATGTTGCGTGATGATTTTAAATATCATTTTCATTAAACAAATTTAAGGTCTAGCTAAATAGCAAAATAATAAATTTCTTCCACATGGTAGCCTAACACTACACTGAGTCAATGGGGGTAAACTAGCCTAGCCATCTGTTTATTCGCTGAAATTGTGACGCAGTTATAAGATATCCATGGATTATTTTCATTATTACTGTTACGTTCGACCACATGGTTGCCTAACACTACACTAAGTCAATGGGGTAAACTAGCCTGGCCATCTGTTTATTGGCTGAAATTGTGACGCAGTTATAAGATATCCATGGAATATTTTCATTGTTGCTGTTACGTTCGACCACATGGTTGCCTAACACTACACTTAGTCAATGAGAAATCTACCTTTAGTCAAACTTCTTAAATTAATTTTGTTATCTATCATCATGGAGGAAATTGACCTTACTGGGACATTCAAACATCTTTTTTGTTCATATAGACACAACTTGTAGCAATTTTACTATGCCCGCGATTATAATCTGGGGCCTATATATATTTAAATGAATAAATCTCCATCAATAATTGAAAATATATTTTTGACGTAAGCAAGTGCATTTGAAGCAAAATGTTTACCCTCATTTTGATGGAAATCAATTCAAACAATGTAATTAAATGAATATACTTGCGAACAATTCACGTGGTGATTTCTTGCAGAAGCTTGTCTACGTACACGATCCCACAAGGGTACGTGTTTGTCTTTCGAAGAGATAGAAGTTATAGAGACCTTGAAGCACGCCCCCAACCAAACCAGGAGGTATCTTTGGGTACAGAATTAAAAAAAGAGGACATTTTTTATATCTATGTCTGAAATTGCTTTGAAGGATATAATTCTATAAAAAGTAAAATCAAACTAGAAAAGCAAACTATTTACAGACAATCGGGTAAAGAAAAATGATGCAAACAACCATAGAAAAAACCCTGAAATAGCATCAGTATTAACTCTTTACTTCAATTAATAAAAATCATTAAAATTAAGCTCTTCCCTACAGACTAGAACAGCCATATTAAATGTTTAAATCTGCATCAATATCTTTTTGACATGTACGAGTTTTTTGTTCTAATGTTCTTAACTTGAGTACTCCATAGGACAACAACAATGAAAACAATTTGACTTAGCTGGTTTTGAAAGCAGTTAATGTATTGGTTCCCTAAGAATGCAAACGAAAATATTGTTCAAATCATGTTCGTATGTTGCGTGATGATTTTAAACATCATTTTCATTAAAAAATTTAAGGTCTAGCTAAATAGCAAAATAATAAATTTCTTCCACATGGTAGCCTAACACTACACTGAGTCAATGGGGTAAACTAGCCTAGCCATCTGTTTATTCGCTGAAATTGTGACGCAGTTATACGATATCCATGGAATATTTTCATTATTGCTGTTACGTTCGACCACATGGTTGCCTAACACTACACTATGTCAGTGGGGGGTAAACTAGCCTAGCCATCTTTTTATTCGCTGAAATTGTGACGCAGTTATAAGATATCCATGGAATATTTTTATTATTACTGTTACGTTCGACCACATGGTTGCCTAACACTACACTAAGTCAATGGGGTAAACTAGCCTGGCCATCTGTTTATTCGCTGAAATTGTGACGCAGTTATAAGATATCCATGGAATATTTTCATTATTGCTGTTTCGTTCGACCACATGGTTGCCTAACACTACACTTAGTCAATGAGAAATCTACCTTTAGTCTAGAAATCTAGAAATCTACCTTTAGTCTACCTTTAGTCTACCTTTAATCTACCTAACTTCTTAAACTGATTTTGTTATCTATCATCCTGGAGGAAATTGACCTTACTGGGACATTCAAACATCTTTTTTGTTCATTTAGACACAACTTGTAGCAATTTTACTATGCCCGAGATTATAATCTGGGGCCTATATATATTTAAATGAATAAATCTCCATCAATAATTGAAAATATATTTTTGACGTAAGCAAGTGCATTTGAAGCAAAATGTTTACCCTCATTTTGATGGAAATCAATTCAAACAATGTAATTAAATGAATATACTTGCGAACAATTCACGTGGTGATTTCTTGCAGAAGCTTGTCTACGTACACGATCCCACAAGGGTACGTGTTTGTCTTTCGAAGAGATAGAAGTTATAGAGACCTTGAAGCACGCCCCCAACCAAACCAGGAGGTATCTTTGGGTACAGAATTAAAAAAAGAGGACATTTTTTATATCTATGTCTGAAATTGCTTTGAAGGATATAATTCTATAAAAAGTAAAATCAAACTAGAAAAGCAAACTATTTACAGACAATCGGGTAAAGAAAAATGATGCAAACAACCATAGAAAAAACCTGAAATAGCATCAGTATTAACTCTTTACTTCAATTAATAAAAATCATTAAAATTAAGCTCTTCCCTACAGACTAGAACAGCCATATTAAATGTTTAAATCTGCATCAATATCTTTTTGACATGTACGAGCTTTTTGTTCTAATGTTCTTAACTTGAGTACTCCATAGGACAACAACAATGAAAACAATTTGACTTAGCTGGTTTTGAAAGCAGTTAATGTATTGGTTCCCTTAGAATGCAAACGAAAATATTGTTCAAATCATGTTCGTATGTTGCGTGATGATTTTAAATATCATTTTCATTAAACAAATTTAAGGTCTAGCTAAATAGCAAAATAATAAATTTCTTCCACATGGTAGCCTAACACTACACTGAGTCAATGGGGGTAAACTAGCCTAGCCATCTGTTTATTCGCTGAAATTGTGACGCAGTTATAAGATATCCATGGATTATTTTCATTATTACTGTTACGTTCGACCACATGGTTGCCTAACACTACACTAAGTCAATGGGGTAAACTAGCCTGGCCATCTGTTTATTGGCTGAAATTGTGACGCAGTTATAAGATATCCATGGAATATTTTCATTGTTGCTGTTACGTTCGACCACATGGTTGCCTAACACTACACTTAGTCAATGAGAAATCTACCTTTAGTCAAACTTCTTAAATTAATTTTGTTATCTATCATCATGGAGGAAATTGACCTTACTGGGACATTCAAACATCTTTTTTGTTCATATAGACACAACTTGTAGCAATTTTACTATGCCCGCGATTATAATCTGGGGCCTATATATATTTAAATGAATAAATCTCCATCAATAATTGAAAATATATTTTTGACGTAAGCAAGTGCATTTGAAGCAAAATGTTTACCCTCATTTTGATGGAAATCAATTCAAACAATGTAATTAAATGAATATACTTGCGAACAATTCACGTGGTGATTTCTTGCAGAAGCTTGTCTACGTACACGATCCCACAAGGGTACGTGTTTGTCTTTCGAAGAGATAGAAGTTATAGAGACCTTGAAGCACGCCCCCAACCAAACCAGGAGGTATCTTTGGGTACAGAATTAAAAAAAGAGGACATTTTTTATATCTATGTCTGAAATTGCTTTGAAGGATATAATTCTATAAAAAGTAAAATCAAACTAGAAAAGCAAACTATTTACAGACAATCGGGTAAAGAAAAATGATGCAAACAACCATAGAAAAAACCCTGAAATAGCATCAGTATTAACTCTTTACTTCAATTAATAAAAATCATTAAAATTAAGCTCTTCCCTACAGACTAGAACAGCCATATTAAATGTTTAAATCTGCATCAATATCTTTTTGACATGTACGAGTTTTTTGTTCTAATGTTCTTAACTTGAGTACTCCATAGGACAACAACAATGAAAACAATTTGACTTAGCTGGTTTTGAAAGCAGTTAATGTATTGGTTCCCTAAGAATGCAAACGAAAATATTGTTCAAATCATGTTCGTATGTTGCGTGATGATTTTAAACATCATTTTCATTAAAAAATTTAAGGTCTAGCTAAATAGCAAAATAATAAATTTCTTCCACATGGTAGCCTAACACTACACTGAGTCAATGGGGTAAACTAGCCTAGCCATCTGTTTATTCGCTGAAATTGTGACGCAGTTATACGATATCCATGGAATATTTTCATTATTGCTGTTACGTTCGACCACATGGTTGCCTAACACTACACTATGTCAGTGGGGGGTAAACTAGCCTAGCCATCTTTTTATTCGCTGAAATTGTGACGCAGTTATAAGATATCCATGGAATATTTTTATTATTACTGTTACGTTCGACCACATGGTTGCCTAACACTACACTAAGTCAATGGGGTAAACTAGCCTGGCCATCTGTTTATTCGCTGAAATTGTGACGCAGTTATAAGATATCCATGGAATATTTTCATTATTGCTGTTTCGTTCGACCACATGGTTGCCTAACACTACACTTAGTCAATGAGAAATCTACCTTTAGTCTAGAAATCTAGAAATCTACCTTTAGTCTACCTTTAGTCTACCTTTAATCTACCTAACTTCTTAAACTGATTTTGTTATCTATCATCCTGGAGGAAATTGACCTTACTGGGACATTCAAACATCTTTTTTGTTCATTTAGACACAACTTGTAGCAATTTTACTATGCCCGAGATTATAATCTGGGGCCTATATATATTTAAATGAATAAATCTCCATCAATAATTGAAAATATATTTTTGACGTAAGCAAGTGCATTTGAAGCAAAATGTTTACCCTCATTTTGATGGAAATCAATTCAAACAATGTAATTAAATGAATATACTTGCGAACAATTCACGTGGTGATTTCTTGCAGAAGCTTGTCTACGTACACGATCCCACAAGGGTACGTGTTTGTCTTTCGAAGAGATAGAAGTTATAGAGACCTTGAAGCACGCCCCCAACCAAACCAGGAGGTATCTTTGGGTACAGAATTAAAAAAAGAGGACATTTTTTATATCTATGTCTGAAATTGCTTTGAAGGATATAATTCTATAAAAAGTAAAATCAAACTAGAAAAGCAAACTATTTACAGACAATCGGGTAAAGAAAAATGATGCAAACAACCATAGAAAAAACCCTGAAATAGCATCAGTATTAACTCTTTACTTCAATTAATAAAAATCATTAAAATTAAGCTCTTCCCTACAGACTAGAACAGCCATATTAAATGTTTAAATCTGCATCAATATCTTTTTGACATGTACGAGTTTTTTGTTCTAATGTTCTTAACTTGAGTACTCCATAGGACAACAACAATGAAAACAATTTGACTTAGCTGGTTTTGAAAGCAGTTAATGTATTGGTTCCCTAAGAATGCAAACGAAAATATTGTTCAAATCATGTTCGTATGTTGCGTGATGATTTTAAACATCATTTTCATTAAAAAATTTAAGGTCTAGCTAAATAGCAAAATAATAAATTTCTTCCACATGGTAGCCTAACACTACACTGAGTCAATGGGGTAAACTAGCCTAGCCATCTGTTTATTCGCTGAAATTGTGACGCAGTTATACGATATCCATGGAATATTTTCATTATTGCTGTTACGTTCGACCACATGGTTGCCTAACACTACACTAAGTCAATGGGGGTAAACTAGCCTAGCCATCTGTTTATTCGCTGAAATTGTGACACAGTTATAAGATATCCATGGAATATTCTTATTATTACTGTTACGTTCGACCACATGGTTGCCTAACACTACACTAAGTCAATGGGGTAAACTAGCCTGGCCAACTGTTTATTGGCTGAAATTGTGACGCAGTTTAGTTTAGTTTAGTTTAGTAGAAAAAAGGATCAGGAGGGACACTTAAGTCCCCATCAAGGACCCTATAAAGAGAGGGAAAAAAAACTGAAGACACAAACACTCAGACCCGATTACAATGCTTAAAGTGCTTGTCCAAAGCATTCTTAAACCCATTGACACTACTTGCAAGTACAACTTTCTCAGGCAAACTATTCCACTCATTCACAACCCTATTAGAAAAAAAGTTATGCCGAATATTAATCCTACTATGCGACTTTTGAAGTTTAAGACAATGACCTCTAGTACAACTACTGTTTGCAAACATGAAAAAGTCGGTAAAGGATAAATTGTCGAAACCATACACAATCTTGAAAACCTGGATCAAGTCCCCACGTAACCTCCTAAGCTCCAGTGTGGTGAGATTCAACAGTTGTAACCGCCTATAATAAGGAACCCTCTTTAAGGAACTAATCATCCTAGTAGCCCTCCTCTGGACCTTTTCAAGTACTTCCTTATCCTTAGCAAAATAAGGGTTCCAAGCCTGCACAGCATACTCCAGATGAGGCCTAACCAACTGCTTATAAAGCCTAACTACGATGTCCTCTTTCAGAAAACTGAAGTTCCACTTGATCATACCTAAAACCCTATTACCTCTTTTAGCAGCTTCAAGACAATGTTTGGAAGGTTGCAGAGACGAGTCAATGTAGATACCTAGGTCTCTTTCAACAGAGACCTCCTGTAACTCCACACCATTTAGATTGTATGTAAACTTTTGGTTACTACTACCAATGTGCATTACCTTACATTTATCAATATTAAAAAGCATTTGCCACCCCTGAGACCAGGAAAAAATCTTATCTAAATCCGCTTGAAATTTCTCAGAATCGCTTTTGGAAGAGACCTCAGAATACAATTTGGTGTCATCAGCAAACTTCTTAGCTGTACACAAAATATCTCCGTCGATGTCATTTATATAGGCAACAAACAACAGGGGACCTAATACAGACCCTTGTGGAACCCCACTAGTAACGTTCTGCCAAGAAGAAGCACAGCCATTAATTACCACCCTCTGTTCCCTATTACCAAGCCAATTCCCGATCCAAGACAGTAAATTCCCTATGACACCCATGCTCTTCAGCCTAAGTAAAAGACGCTGGTGGGGAACTTTATCAAAGGCCTTCTGGAAATCCAGGAACACAACATCTACAGACATCTGCCTATTTAGTGAGCTTGTTACATCTTCCATAAACTCAAGGATATTAGTGAGACAAGACCTTTTTTGACAAAAGCCATGCTGAGACTCTCTGATCAAAGACTGACTGCTGAAGTGACAGACCAAAGACTTTTTAACAATAGACTCCATGACCTTACAAACTACACTAGTGAGACTAACGGGCCTATAATTACAGGGCTTAGTCTTATCACCCTTCTTGAAAATTGGGGTAATATTAGCACATCTCCAGTCCCTAGGAACATAACCTTCATCCATAAATTTACTAAAAATCAACGAGAGTGGAACGCAGAAATAGTGTGCAAAAGTCTTCAACAAATACGGATGGATTGCATCCGGTCCAGAAGCTTTAGAAACATTTAGACGAAGCAGCTCCTTTAAGACAACGTCATCCGAAAATAAGACCGTATCCAGTTTAGGCCTATCACTGCCCCCCTGAAAATCTGGAATACTACTCGTATCTTCCCTTGTGAAAACCGACACAAAATAGTCGTTCAAAAGATCTGCAACATCCTGACTATCAGTAACTATCTTATCAGCCTGTGGTGCCCTAAGGGAAACAATTGCATCTTTAACTTTCTGCTTAGACCTGACATAAGAAAAGAAGGCCTTTGGGTTATCCTTAATTTTTAGGGCGATGCTTTTTTCGAAATTAGTTATAGGATATCCATGGAATATTTTCATTATTGCTGTTACGTTCGACCACATGGTTGCCTAACACTACACTAAGTCAATGGGATAAACTAGCCTAGCCATCTGTTTATTGGCTGAAACTGTGACGCAGTTATAAGATATTCATGGAATATTTTCATTATTGCTGTTACGTTCGACCACATGGTTGCCTAACACTACACTAAGTCAATGGGGAAAACTAGCCTAGCCATCTGTTCATTCGCTGAAACTGTGACGCAGTTATAAGATATTCATGGAATATTTTTCTTATTACTGTCTCGTTCGCCCACATGGTTGCCTAACACTACACTTAGTCAATGAGAAATCTACCTTTATTTATACTTCTTAAACCAATTTTGTTATCTATCATCCTGGAGGAAATTGACCTTACTGGGACATTCAAACATCTTTTTTTCTCATTTAGACAACTTGTAGCAATTATACTATGCCCGAGACTATAATCTGGGGCCTATATATATTTAAATGAATAAACTTCCATCAATAATTGAAAATATATTTTTGACGTAAGCAAGTGCATTTGAAGCAAAATGTTTACCCTCATTTTAGATGGAAATCAATTCAAACAATGTAAATAAATAAATATACTTGCGAACAATTCACGTGATGATTTCTTGCAGAAGCTTGTGAACGATCCCACAAGGGTACGTGTGTGTCCTTCGAAGAGATAGAAGTTGCAGAGACCTTGAAGCACGCCCCTAACCAAACCAGGAGGTATCTTTGGGTACAGAATTGAAAAAGAAGACATCTGTTATATCTATGTCTGAAATTGCTTGAAGGATATAACTCTATAAAAAGTTAAATTAAATTACAAAGGCAAACTATTTACAGACAATCGGGTAACGAAAAATGATGCAAACAACCATAGAAAAAACCCTGGAATAGCATCAGTATTAACTTCTTACTTCAATTAATAAAAATCATTAAACTTAAGCTCTTACCTACGGACTAGAACAGCCATATTAAATGTTTAAATCTACATCAATATCTTTTTGACATGTAAGAGTTTGTTGTTTTAATGTTCTTAACTTGAGTACTCCATAGGATCACAACAATGAAAACAATTTGACTAAGCTGGTTTTGAAAGCAGTCAATGTATTGGTTCCCTTGGAATGCAAACTAAAATACCGTTCCAATCATGTTCGTATGTTGTGTGATGATTTTAAACATCATTTTCATTAAAAAATTTAAGGTCTAGCTAAATAGCAAAATAATGAATTTCTTCCACATGGAAGCCTAGCACCACACTTAGTCAATGAGAAATCTAAGCCTAACCATATGTTTATTCGCTGAAATTGTGACGCAGTTATAAGATATCCATGGAATATTTTCATTATTGCTGTTACGTTCGACCACATGGTTGCCTAACACTACACTAAGTCAATGGGGGTAAACTAGCCTAGCCACCTGTTTATTCGCTGAAATTGTGACGCAGCTATAATATATCCATGGAATATTTTCATTATTGCTGTTACGTTCGACCAAATGGTTGCCTAACACTACACTAAGTCAATGGGGTAAACTAGCCTAACCATCTGTTTATTCGCTGAAATTGTGACGCAGCTATAATATATCTATGGAATATTTTCATTATTGCTGTTACGTTCGACCAAATGGTTGCCTAACACTACACTAAGTCAACGGGGTAAACTAGCCTAACCATATGTTTCTTCGCTGAAATTGTGATGCAGTTATAAGATATCTATGGAATATTTTCATTATTGCTGTTACGTTCCACCACATGGTTGCCTAACACTACACTAAGTCAATGGGGGTAAACTAGCCTAGCCATCTGTTTATTTGCTGAAATTGTGACGCAGTTATAGGATATCCATGGAATATTTTCATTATTGCTGTTACGTTCGACCACATTGTTGCCTAACACTACACTAAGTCAATGGGATAAACTAGCCTAGCCATCTGTTTATTCGCTGAAATTGTGACGCAGTTATAAGATATCCATGGAATATTTCATTATTGCTGTTACGTTCGACCACATGGTTGCCTAACACCACACTAAGTCAATGGGGTTAAATAGCCTAGCCATCTGTTTATTCGCTGAAATTGTGACTCAGTTATAAGATATCCATGGAATATTTTCATTATTGCTGTTACGTTCGACCACATGGTTACCTAATCCCACACTAAGTCAATGAGAAATCTAAGCCTAACCATATGTTTATTCGCTGAAATTGTGACGCAGTTATAAGATTAAAATTAAGCTTTTCACACATACTAGTGTTACGAGACTGCTATCTATCTATAAGAGAGATCAAACCCCTCGAGATTAACCAACAGTCACGACCATAATAGAAGAGACGGGAAAGGAGAATTTGTTCTGTTAAACTATCATTAAAGCATACATTAAGTTAACAAATATAACAAATACATTTCAATTACCTGCAAAAGAATGACGTCTCTGAGAGCAGGGCGTGGTTTTTGGTATAGGCAGGCGAAAGTTGTTCTGTACAGTTGGCTAGTCAGGTTTTCGGAAGAGCGTGTATTTGAAATTGAGCAATATATATATTTTGTAGAAAAAGTCCTCTTGAAAAGGTTTCAAGTAAAAGTTATACACAACAGTCCAATTAGAAAACATCAAAATGAACGAGGGTATTCTCCAGGTAAATGAATTGACGGAAAGTAAATCCAACTAGCAAGAGAGAGTGTGGTGAATCAGCATAGATGTATTCATTGCGTATGATACAGTAACAACCACGTGGAAGCAGGCACGGGCAGAACAGAACGGCAAAGCACAATTTGGTAAAGTAGAACGGCGTTGACAGATAATGAAAAGATAGGCAACATGTGTAGTGAATAGAAGATATCCTTCTTGTTGGGAGGAGTGAATTGGACTGAACCAATTCATTAAAACTACCCCAAAGATAACTTGAACGGCGTAGCGATTACGTAACACTCTAATTGTATTAACACAGCTACTGCCAAAGAGGATCTAGCACGGCTTAGCGATTACGTAACACTTTAATTGTATTAACACAGTTACTACCAAAGAGGAGCTAGCACGACGTAGCGATTACGTAACACTTTAATTGTATTAAACACATTCCTAAGGTTTACACAACCAATTAAACATAACTACGTACGATGTATTAATGAATTAATTAGTTCACAAGGTAGACAATTATACTACTTACGACAGATGTACATTCCTTAAATATAATGCACAGACATCATAACTCTAGTACAACCATATTAAATGTATAAGGGAGTCTTCTCTTCACTACACATGTTGCCTACATCAATAATCAGGTATATCGTTTTTGACATAGACAATGCTTTTCCTGAACTCCCCTTTACCATGCACGAGTACTCCATAGGGGCCACAACAATTTTTTTTATATAAAGCTGCAGTGTTGAAAGTAGTTAAGGTGGCATACTCCTATTAGAGTCTTTATCCATCCGCTCGATTGTTCTCCTTCAGGAAAAGTGCCAAAAAGCAGCAGGAGAACATCTTTTGTGACCTGTTATCAATCATGATCTAGTTCTTTGTGGCTTGCATGTTGAAGAGCATGAATGGATGTACACGTGGTGAGTAAATTAGGTCAACTGAGGCAATTTTAGACCCCTTTAGGCCTCCCAGGAGCAGCGTAGGAAATTTCTTTAACCACTGAGTGAAGAGGTTTGTTTACAAGTGACGAAAACTTCCGGCTCGGATAGCAAAAAAATTCACGTTGATGGTACGGGAAATTGATGGTTCCATGAAAGGCCAACTTGTCAGCTATTCGGTGATGGTAGCGTTTAGCTAGTGAAAACTTCTATCTAGACTAAGAGACCACATTACTTTTGTGATTTAGTGTGTAAGTCAATGGGGCATTTAATGGGCGTATGCTACCTTAGTGTATTGGTTCCCTGACGAATGTAAAATGTACTATTCTTCCAATCATGTTTGTCTGTTGTGTGATGCGTTACTATCACTTTCATTAAAGAAAGTTAAGGCCTAGTTTGAATAGCAAAACGTATGCGAAACAGCGTAGTAAATTCCTATTCCAGGAGACAGGTGGCACAGTAGTTACTGCAAAGCTGTTACACGTTGAACTACGAGACCGAAAGGTGTGAAAGCGGCTGGGTAACGAAGACTACTCCCTAGCCATATAATACGGAGTACATGGTCGGCGCATAGCACAACACGTAATATAGCCGACACTGCGGCGGCGGTTATTTAATACTGTATGCGAGATTCAGATGGCAGCCTAACTTTTCTCCAATCGTTTTAGTAAATCCATCTGATTTGAACATTCTTCACGGACAGGTGAGTGTGTGCAGTCTCAAATAGATACAAAACAGATACACAAAATGGGACTTAAGGTGGGGGTGGGGGGGGAGGGAGGGGGAAGCTAGATTAGCCTTATGGGTAGTTCCACCTCTAATAAGGCCTTAATATAGTAATACAATAGTTTACCAGCATAATGACTCGGCAGTGCAACTACTACATTACTGCTACTACTATACCCTGCATCGTGCGTTGGTTTTTGCAAATGCGGGAGTGTTGGATGGTCAGAATTTAAAACAAGACCCACTAGGTTATTAAAGTCGTACAGTCTCTGTACCAGGTACCTAAGGTTTTCCCTAACAAATGTAAACTTATAGTAGTATTTAATCCGAATCTAGGTCTAGTGCCATTCCGCCATAGCCTAGGTACATGCCGCTATACCTTTCCGCCATAGGATTCGAGCATTTCCCCCATGGCACCGCCTAGGGCGGAAACGTACATTTTAGGAAGAACTTTACACTGGTGTACAGGAATGTACCGGTGAAACTTACTTAAAATCGCATGGAGGCAAATGTTGGTTGAAGTAATTGAATTAAAATAAAATTTTACAGATTCTAGTTGTTGATTTAGATATTAGAAGACCTACTTGGGGACAGACAAGCCTTAATTGGTAGTGTGAAGTGGAGCAATTTACAGTGCATGTGTTGAACATTGAAAAGTGCTTGAATCATAAATTGCCCCAACAAAGCTTTACAATTAGATTATTCCTTACCTCATAATTCTGGGAATTTCTTGTACTATAATGTACTCTTACCGCCATCATAGAAAAAGTGCTTTATCGCCATGGTGTAAACATGGCGAAAAGGCATGCACCTTTCTCTTGTGGTATAAAGTACCCCTTTTGACCCTTATTCCTAAAGGCGTATGTAGTTGTAGAAAGCATAGATATTTTTGTGACATTTAGGTTAGGCCCAAACAGTCACTAAACTGACAGACAGGCATTCCTGGTGTTATACAATTTACACAGTAATATATATATAGGCCTATATACGAGAAGGTGAATCACCTTTAAGCAATGTAGCACCAAATTGTCCACCCTTGCCCTTAAAGGCATTGAAGACTCGCCCCAAACCGTGTGCGGTCATCTGAAAAAGTTAACTTTCCATTGCTTGCAAGTGATGTTTTGTTTGTGTCGCTACAAAATGCAGACAGTACAGTAATGAAACGTGATACCTTGTTATCTTTAGCTGGACCTGAGATGTCCATCACTGTATTGTTTGAACACTGTGCTGTGTGTATTGACCGCAGCTGAATGTACTGACTATACACTAGTGTCTAATTACCGATGGTAGCAAGCATAGGCGTACGGGACCATTTCAGTTTGGGGGGGCAGAACTTTTTGTGCCCGAAAGTTCCTGTGACACAATCTAAGTAGAGCGCCACCATCGGTTGGCGCATAGCGTACAAGAAAATTTTTGGCACACAATGCCTCTCAGATTGCTGGAAACGGCACTTTTGAGGCCTTGCAAGTTGCATCTAAACATTCTTTATTTTATAATCTCACGTTTTAGAAATTTACACTTCCCCAAAAATTTGGTAAATTAGAAGAAGAAAAAATGGTAACATCACTTTGAAGGTGAAAAATGGGACAGTATATTTTTTAAGCTCCTATTTAGTTACCTTATTTATTATTTTAACACAGTACTCAGCTACCTCCAGAAAAACATACATTGTTCAACGTAGGCGGGATAACGTTGCTGTGTCGGGTGAGACTGCAATTTGTCTCACAAAAAAAGTATAAAATATAACAAAGAATATGATAAACCTGTACTTCTAGGCTTGTAGGCACCCCCCCCCCCACTATCCATGAACAAGAATACGTTTCTTATATACACTCATGTTGGGGATGTCCAGGTCAAGGGCGGCGGAAGCACTTTTAATCTTGGGGGGGGGGGCACCGACATCAAAGGGCACTTTGCAGATATTCGATTGAACTGATGCAGCCTTGTATTTAGTACCCTTTATAACTCTTATTGTATTATCTTAGTTGTGTAAACACATCACTCCATCAATGCCCCCCCCCCCCAAAGGAAAATATGCATACTAGCACTGCAATATCCAATGCGCAAATTGGGAAACAAAGAACAAGTTTTCTTTTGAGACAAAATGAGGTGAAATCATGCTAGTTGCTAATGTAGGAATCTTCCGAATTAGAGTTTTTTCTTTTTAATATCTAAACAAATCATTTCCATTCGAAATAGCTTTTGAGTTTGACCCACAGAAATTCATTAAAAGTCACGGGCTTAGCCAGGATTTGCAAAGTTGTATGCACGACTATCTGAGCGGAGCGCCACCATTGGTTGGCGCGGAGCGTACTAGAAAAGTTTTGGTTTTACAAACCCCTCAGATGGCCGGAAACGGCCCTTCCCCAGAGTTCATTCTGGTTCCCTGGCCTCTTGCTAACTTGAGGCACCTCAATTTTTATGTAGAAAAAAGGCACATTTTTAACCTGAGGAAAAGTGGGGGGGGGCACGTTCCCCCATGTGCCCCCCAGTTCCGCCGCCCTTGGTCCAGGTATACAATTGACTAGTTAGAAAAAAAATTGATCGTGCAAAAAGCGTGGTAGCCCAGATGAACTGCGCTTACGTTGGTGTTACACGGAAATATTCGGGCATCATGATGCTAAATAAAGCAAATCATGGAATTGTCGGGCAAAAATTTGAAAAAGATTCGGGCAAGCTACTGCATATTTAAATATATATATATATTTCCAGATGACAAGAAATTCGGGCAAAAGTCCTGAACAATTCGGGCAGCCTAAGAGGAGAAAAAAAAAAAAAATTTTTTTTCTCCTCTTAGGCTGCCCGAATTTTTCAGGACTTTTGCCCGAATTTCTTGTCCTCTGGAAATTTGGGGGGGGGGCAGTCTGCCCCCCCTGCCCCCCCGCCTCGTACGCCTATGGTAGCAAGCTGTGTGTGTATTTTCGCGATCGATGGTGGTGTTTAACACTTCTGTTACACCTCATTCGAAACTAGGTCAGATTACCGGTAGAAATTCCAGTAGAACCCAGTTAAAAAATCAACTAGGTTCTACTAGGGCCTACTATGTTTAACTGGTTTTTAACTGTGTTTAACTGGGTCTTACTGGGTTCCAACTGGGCTATGCTGTATATGAGCTAGGTTCAACTGGGTTAACACAATGTTCAACTGGGTTTGTTCAGGCCCAACTGAGTTTGAACTATGTTTGAACTGATCCAGTTGGGCTTCAACTAGGTTTTACTGGTTTTTGCACTGCCCAACTGGGTTTGAACTATGTTGACTGGTGAACTTGCCCTGTTGGGGTTGAAATAGGTTTAAACTGGTTTTGCACTGGCCCAACTGGGTTTGGACTATTGGCTGGTGAACTGACCCAGCTGGGGTTTAACTAGGTTTCACTGGTTTGCACAAGCCCAACTGGGTTTGAACTATGTTTACTGGTGAACTTGCCCTGTTTGGGGTTGAACTAGGTTTCACACTGGCACAACTGGGTTTGGACTATGTTGACTGCTATTATTTTAGGCGTAATTATCAAGAATATTATAATGTAAGTTCGTAAGCAGTAACCGTATCGTTATATAATGAAAATGCTAAATTAGCCAACTTATGAGGGGTGTAAAATAAATCTTTGTCATATTTATCACAGTTATGAATAAACGATTACATTTTTGTACCGCAATGATTAAAAATATGTAATATTTCCTATACAATAAATTTGAAAAATTATGTCATACTTTGTTCGTCGATTTGAACAATTGGTAGGCAAAATGCCTTCCTAATGCAATATAGTATGATCCGACTAAATTTGAACTTTGACATCTGTCCCTTGCGTGAGCGCTAAATTTATAAATTCCGAATCCGCAAACCACATACGCCAACAGAAGCTTCGCAGAATAATCGCATTTGTAACCGATTTTGCCAACAATTGTAAATTATTACTGCGGCTAATTTCCCTCCTTTGTGATCTTGCAGTATCTTTATATTATTGCGCATACTTGTAACATTATAATTGATTGTAAACGTGCTCTTTATTATAAATAATTGAACAGAAACTTTATATATATAGGCTAGTGACTTAGGACTATAGTATAGGCTAGGCCTAACAAACCGGTCCCCTACTAGGTATTCCACATGGTACAATTACTAACGTTAGACATATCCTAATGTTATAGTTGCCTAGCTTATAGGTGCCTAACCTAGCTATACTCAAGTTAACACCTATATTTAGCCGCATGATTTAGGGAAAGTTATCGTCAACTCGCAAACATAATAGCAATTTGCAAAATTTACGCAATTGCCTTGATTGTTGTTTCAAACATGTCCTATTGGCATAATAACATACTTTGCAAAAGTCATTAGCCTAGTGAAGTGTACAGCATACACGTTATATGCTACAAATGTGAGGATGCCCTTCACTGAACATTATGATTATGAACATATGATTAAACTATCAATCTATTTTTTACAGTGTAAGATGGTCAGCTGTTACATAAAGTTTTTTTTTTGTACCATAGTTTTACTTGCTTATTAAATATTAGTGCACTGTGCAGTGCTCACTGTACAGAGGGCTATACATTTGTACAGTACATTTGTATGTTGTCTTGTGGCAGAAAAAGGGTTGATTAATAACTCTCTTCTGGGTTGCTAGGCAACTATATTGTTCTTCCTGGAAATTAGCCCTCACAGGAAATGGGGTCTGTGTGTATATAGTTTAGGAACAAAGGAGTTTTGTGAGGGTACAGTATAGGGAGTTGGCAATTGGCTATGAGTATCTGAGCAAGGCAGTTAATTGTAAAAGAAGAGAAAGATAGTTTAATGGCTGGATCGTTGGTTTTAAACCTTAATTTACATAGTTCAAGTTTCTGTAGACCTTATTATTTTATGGAAGTTGTGATATTCAACTGACAGTCTGGGACACTATTTATTATAAAGGATACTATTTACTATAATGGATAGTGTTTTACAATAAAGGATATTCCAGGACACCCATCACTTATAAAGGACATTATTTTACTACAAAGGATATTGACATTATTTTACTGAAAGGATACCCTGGAACACTATTTCATATAAATTAAAGGATACTTTTTTGTTGGGATCGGACATTCATAATACCATTTATTGGGTTCAACTATACTGATGTCGTAGAATATCTGATGTCGTGCAAGATCTGAGGTCGTAGAATACTTGTCACTAGCAGGCTAACTCACCAGAACAGACTTTTAAATTAAGTGTATTTCTTTATATTTTGGGTGCACACCTCACAACTGTAAGATGTTTCATTTAATTCTTTGACTGGGCCCAGATCAGCTGTACATGAAGTAAAACATAGTTGACCCAGTTTAACCCAGCAAAACATAGTTGACCCAGTTGAACCCAGTAAAACATAGTTGACCCAGTAAAACATAGTTGAACCAGTTGGACCCAGTAAAACATAGTTGAACCAGTTGGACCCAGTAAAACATAGTTGAACCAGTTGGACCCAGTAAAAAATAGTTGAACCAGTTGGACCCAGTAAACATAGTTGAACCAGTTGGACCCAGTAAAACATAGTTGAACTTGAACCAGTTGGACCCAGTAAAACATAGTTGAACCAGTTGGACCAAGTAAAACATAGTTGAACCAGTTGGGAACCCCAGTTCACCCAGTTGAACCTAGTTCAAATTTGGGCCAATTTCCGTATAGAAAATTCCAGTTGAACCTAGTTCAAAAGTTCAACTGGAATTTCCACCAGGGTAGACGTTTCTTTTTGCGCGAGTCTTCACACCCTTTTAGTCACGGAAATAACAGGTACTTTATGCAATCGTTTATTCCTTGCACTGAAAAGTATAACCTTTTAGTTTTAACTGAGCCGTAAACTATATATACTAAATGCATGAGAAACAACTCAGGAATGTTATTTGAAGGGGTAAAATTGAATGCAATTTTGGCAGAGGAAATAGGATTATTACTTTTGAGTCTGGTGCTAGATTGACGAGAAGTGATTCTCCTCGCATATAGGCATATATTTATATTAACCTACCAAGGAAATTGTTTAATGCTAGGAAACAAATATGGTCACTGTTTGTGATAAACCTAACTCAAAGCATGTCAAAGACATTAACGGTGTAGCCAGCGACGTAGCCAGGAATTTGAAAGGGGGGGAGCACTTTTTGCGATTGATATTGATTTTCAAAAATTTAGGCACGACTATCTGAGCGGAGCGCCACCATCGGTTGGCGCGGAGCGTACAAGAAAATTTTTGGTTTTACAAACCCCCCAGATGGCCGGAAACGGCCCTTCCCGAGTGTTCATGCTGGTTCTATGGCCTCTTCCTAACTTGAGACACCTCATTCAATATCACTTTTCAACCAAACAAACAAACGAGTTAAGATACATAAAGATACATAATTCAATAATACATAATGTATTTAAAATTAGCAAGGTACATGTACAGAGTAGTCTTACTTTTCAACTGCTGATACTTGTAGTTACATATATAGATAGGCCAGAAATGTCTTAGATACAACTATAGCCAGTAATTGTCTTTGATACAACTGTAAATGTTTAAGTTAGCCTAATAAGAGAAGGCGAGAGCTATCCGACGATTGCCATCTGATTCAAATTTCTCAACTGTTTTCTCAACTGAAATATTATCTACGTAAACAGATTCTTAACTAGATGTTACAACACTGACAAGATCGGATCCTATAGTCTTTTTCGGCGGGTAGAGTGTTGAATGAAACGGCACGCGATAGAAATGACAGCCTAAATTAGAAGACTAGGTCACCTAATTAAGCCATATTCTTGCTACGTTCATTTCAATAGTTATTCCTGTCTAGACTCTTAAACTCGTTCAGCAAGCTTATGGATTTGAAATATGGGTGTTTTGAAAAAAAGATAACTTGGCCAAAAAAAGTGTAGGCCCGGGCCCACAGTGCTACATACTGGCTACGCCCCTGATCATATGATATCATATTATCAGCAGATTTTGTTTCCTGTTTGAATTCTTTTACATGTTCTTTTACATAATATATCAGAAAGACAAACATAGTGCTCTTTTACAATTTTTCCATAAGGATGATTCTTGTTTATTCCAATGTCTGGACTTTAATACATTTGACCAACTTAACTGATGGACAATATAAACTTTCATATTTTGGAATATAGCCAGATATGCAGTGGCCTAAAAACAAATATCGTTATCGCAGTGTATTAGCAGTGTAATAATTATTTATAGGAAGTGCGTATCACGTACGATTGCTAGCTTAGCTTCATAACATGCTGTTCGTGCAACAACTTAGGACGAATCATAGAAAGGATGAGAACGAACGTTGTTGACGTTTGTTGTGCATACGGTTCGTGACATTCCATAGAGTGCGGTTAGGTAGGCAATATGTATTTTATTACGCAGTGGCCAACTGTAGGCTTGTAATAGGCTATAGGCTAAATTTAGCTAATTGCATCTGCCAAACTAAGTAAGTAGTTGAATCAGTAGGCGTGAATGTTACTACGATTATAATTGAGTTAACGGAGCTGACGAGTATTCAAGATCAAAAGAGCACTGACAAAATACCATGCTAAAAAAACAACAGTTTTTAAACATTTTTTTCGACACTGAAAGGGGGGGAGCGGTCGCTCCCCCTGCTCCGCCCCTGGCTACGTCCCTGAGTGTAGCACATTTGTTTTCTTTTTTGCAAATGCCACTTATTCAGTCAAGGTGTTGCAGTTTTCAACACAAATCCTCATAATACTACCACAGACCTAGGCGTCCTTGAAGTATTGCTGTGTACGGTGTTTAATTCTTTCTACATTATCTAGTCTAATATTATTTAGTCTAACTTGCTAAGCCTAGGATAGGTCTTCTGTGCATTAGAAGGTGAAATTTGCCCCTTTAGAAATGTCTGCTCTAGCTAGTTATCAAAGCAGGCCCGTAGCCAGAAATCTGCAATGGAGAAGGGGGAGGGTTTTGTTGAGCACAATGGGTCAGAGACTCACATTCAGGCTATGAACTTGTGGAGAGAAAGAGATATCCGAAGTCATTAGGGAAGTGGGGTTCATCAGCAACTGTGAGAAGGACAACTGGAGAAAAATAGGTACTATCTTTGCAGTATCTTTGATGTAATTAAATTTCTTGCCATGATTGAAATGGCATTTCGGGGAAATAACGAAACTGTGGAGGAATTGCAAAAGCCGGACGATTTATACTCGGGGGAAAGTTTAAGCAACTTTTGTTATTCACTGCAGAAAGTACGGCAAATGCTATAATTGGCGTGATTGAAAAGGCAGGACTGTAACCTGAAAAGATTATTACCCAATCATATGACAGAGCTAGTGTCATGTCAGGAAGATTGGGTAATTATATTCAATTTATTATATAAAAAAATGATAAAATGACAATGAAATTCCAGGATTTTCAAAGAGAAGGGGCTGAAGACCAGTACTTATATCCAGTGGCGTAGCTAGACTTTTTTTCCAGAGGGGCGAAATCCTCAAAATTTCTGACTTTTCACCGCGATTTTCCGAATTTTCTTCAAACTTTTTTTTCCAGAGGGGGCAAGACATCCAGATTTTCTGATTTTTCTTCGAATTTTCAAGAAAAATGGGCCAAATTTGGTAAATTTTACCCCAGATTTTCCAATTTAAAAAAAAAATTCCGCCAGGGGGATTCCCCCTGCCCCCTCTTTCCTACGCCACTCCTTATATCAAAATTTATATCGAAAGAAATTAAGTATGCATCGGACCTTTTAAAATTGTGTATTACTCTCATTTAAATATAAAATCATAGGTCCTACAGAAATGTTTCATGAGGCACTCACTATAGAAAAGGTCCGTAGGGTCAAGCAAAAAAAAAAAATTGTGATTTGCTTTTTTATTTAATGCTGAATCCGACTGTCAGTTGCTTAAGAATGCATATTCTGAATGCATCTCATATGCATGCATTGCATGTCTTTTTTTACTATACGCACTTTTTTTCCGAGATAAAAATTTACTTTAGGAAGTATCAACGATTAATTTTTGGCCAGGCTTGTGACAGTACAATAAAAAGTACAGTAGTACAATATTCTCAACCATTTTCCATGCAATGATGTTTGCTGATATAAATACAAGAGCAATCGTTGCATGTATATCTGTAACTGCATGATATAATATGCGACTCGTTCTTGAACACATGATGCGTTATATTTATTTTCTCATAACATTATTTGTGCCCCCCTTGATACTATGGTGCCCCTCCGTGTAAAAAATCCTGGCTACGGGCCTGTATCAAAGGGGTGATAAACTTCAGCTTCTCAATCTGTATGCAACTAAAATAATATCACTGCTAATTTCTTTACAGTATGTGTGATTATCACATTTGGTGATTACATTTAGTTTCTGGTAACCAGACAGTTTGAAAAACCAGGAGAAACCTGTTAGCCAGTGGGTGTGCACGTACCATGCATAGAGAATCATATGACATATCCCATGGCGGCACATAGTTGTTATTTCCCAATATCCGACGGTGCAGTAATTGTAATGTACTTCAGTACAGTATAGGCCCACAAGACGGGTTGTGTTGAAATGACATTTCAATGTCACATTGGTCCATGTACAACTATACTGCCAAGCTTCTTTTCATAAACAGTTTGTTTCCTGCTGCACTGTATGATATAAGGCTTAGGTCAATTCCCTTCTATTACCACTATCTGAGGAATCTAACTGTTCCATATTTTTCATGGCATCCTAGCTATCAGTACTTAGTTGGAAAATGTTAGCTTTCCACCAATGGAAGACGCCTGAGTAGCCTTATCATATTCATCAATAGTTTAGGTAGTATATTAAGCTAGATGTTCATAACTATTGCTAGGGAACAGCATGTCTGCTGTGGAATCCTGCCTGTATACACCAAAACTTTGTATGGATTTCACAAAAGGGCAATGTTTATATAGCAGCGCTAGTGTGGGTGTTTGTGACTTCCCCATTGATGTGATGGTTCTATTCAGGTTTATATATTAAATACTTGGATTCTGGGTAACCCTGTACTGTTGGATATTAAATATTCAGTTGAACAGCTAGTGAAGAAGCAGAAAATTATCATAAACATAGTTGACCAATGATGAAAATGTGTTTGTTGATAGACTTATGACACCAAAGTTGACAGAATTTAGTAAATGATACTGGTTTACATATTTTGTCAAATGAGGAATATCGGGAGGGGGGGTTAAGGGGGGGGGCTGGTGAGAGGGATTACTAATCATTTGAATAATCTATTTAGATCATTTCCCCACTAATATCCCTTTTTTAATAAAATATTACACTTTGTGGATATTGCAAGGATAATGCCCAGGAATTTATGAGCACAGAGCAGGGCAGATCATGTTCACAGACCACTATATATCTATAGGATTAAACTGTTGAAATCTATGTTTTTAGTTGAATTAGTTAAAGGGCAGATGGCATCAATTTCAGTTAGTCAAGTTCTATTAGCGTCTGGCAAGAAGTGAACCTTGGAGAAATGACATATGCGATATGGTGTTCCACCAAATTGAGTACCAGACGCCTATTATTTTTTGTGAGTTGTAGTGAAGATCAGAGGTCATTTGGGTCAACAGTGGTCAAATTGTGAAAACATTGTAAACATGATACCTCAAAGGGACGATTTGACAAATTTTTAAATTGGTATGCAGGTGGACCCAATTGAGCACTGTTTTTCATTGTGTGGAGGGCAAACTGGGTGAGATTGTAAAAACCTTCTTACTTTAATATCACATGAAGGAAACTTGGAGGCATATCTCATGTTTAGTAGTGTAGGGAAGGTGTTCCATACTGATTACAAGTAGCCATTTGCCTTTAATGGAGATCACAGGTCATTTGGGTAAAATAAATAAGTATATATGACCTCATGTGTACACAATATCTTAAAACCAGAAACAACCTCTGTTAATCATTGTTGTTAAAATTGGAAAGAGTTCAAATGTAATGTGGTATTTTTTTTCTTGAAGGTTTCATGGACTTCATCTTTCCTGTGATGCATGTTTACTTAAACAAACCTAACACAGTATCTGTAGTACTAATAGGCTTTCACCAACTTCTTGTATGAGCCCATTGCTATTTACTCAGTATTTTACCAAATATCAGTTGAAGTTTGAATGTAAAATGTGTATGTACATGACCATTGCATCATACATAGAAATGATCTTTTATATCTTAAAACTTTACCTAGGAAACAATCTAGTTAAATGACTCACATATTTTCACTGCTGTTATATTAATATTGCACAATTGTGCAACAGAGGAGAAGATTTCTTACATCAAATTTGTATAGAAAGTCGTGCTTACTCAACACTTCGATAAAATGTTACGTTGGTTACTCAGCATCCCTCTGAACCTAGAAGTGACTCTAAAGCTCTCAAATAATGCCTTTGTTTTTTGCAAAATTGCAATAAGTCGTTCAAGCTTCCATGTGACAATAAAACCAAAGAATAGTAAAACCAACTGCCAGACATGTACAGGATTGTAAAAGAAAAACATTTAAAAATACTGGCCATCATCTTTTCACAGAGTATCACGCCTCCAAAGCCACCAGTGAAAAAACAGAAATTAAAGTTTTTCCATACAAAGGTAAACGACGACCTGACCCAGATGAGGGCCACGTTTGAGTACACAAGATGTAGTCAACAGAACAAGAGGAGTAGCCCTTTGACTAGGACATACCCTGAGAGCAGTTTATTTGCTGGGGAGACATACCCATATCCACCTGCTACCGAGGAGCTCCATCAAGGTGATCCAAGCCCTCTCACAGGAAAACTCAGTATTCACACTGTGTCAGCATCATCATCATCAGCTGCAAATGCTTGGCAGGCACTTCGTTCCAAGCTTTCCAATGCTTTCATTGTATCAGTTGTCCCAAGCTTTAGCATGTGTGATTCCTGCAACACTGCAACTTCAGAACCAGTAATGTGTGAAGACATCACCTCGAGACCTATCTTCTGTGGGGAGTGTGCGGTAGAAAGTCACAAAGAGAATGCACAGTTCCACCATTTAGTACAATTTAGGGTAAAAGCCATTAATGTGTTCAGAGTTACACCAGCCCTCCAGATTGAGGTAGCCAATGCTCTAGTTGAAGATTACCAAACTACACACAGGTAACTTCAAAACCATTTCTTATATTCACACAAAGTAAAAAAAAAAATGAGAATATGTGACTTTGTTCTTTAGCGCCAGTGGCGGAGCTAGGGGTATTGGTCAGAGGGGGTGAGAATGGTCTGTAGGGGCGCTTTCGACACTATCTAACGGAGCGCCACCACAGGTTGGCGCGGAGCGTACAGAATTTTTTGAGTAAAGATACTCCCTAGCTCGCCGGAAATGACCCTTTCCGGGCCTTTCTAATTTGCAGATAAACGAAGAATAAATAGCCGTTAGAGCATTTTGAAAAAAAAATGTGACAAATGTCAATAGGTAGATGAGAGCGCAATAAAAAAGTCAATAATCGCGAATAAGTAAAAAGTGATAAAAAGCTGAAAAGGGCACCGGCAGTCCATTTGAGTCCGTCAGGGGGGCATTCGCCACTGTTTAGCGCCATGTTTAGGGGTTGGCACTGCGATGCCGATTTCTGAAATTGGATCACAATAAAGTAGTTTTATTGGTCTGTGCGCTCTGATCTGTAAGTACTTACACATGTCCTGTCAAGTACTGGATATCATTATTTCATGCCCAAAATTATAACCTTATGGATATATATATAGTTTGAACCATGACTAATTTTTCTGCATTGGCATTTGGCTCCAAGAGATAGCTGTTCTGAAAGAGAAATTGAAACAGTAGGCATTTGACATTTGCTGAAAATTTCACAACATGGTTACTCATGATTTCTTTTGGTACCTTTTAGTGAATGATCCCAAGGTGGGATTTACAGTATGGAAAACACGGCTTTCACTAACAGTAGTTCCTCCTAGCTTTTAATTTCTGAATAGGAACTTACAGTATATGCCAATTTCTAGTGTTCTTGTATGGTTACATTTCTAGGGTACTGTAATGTGTAGTGGCATGGATGAACTAAAACAGTACACTCAATGAAGCTACAAATTCTGATTCTCCCCTCACCTATTACAGTATGACCTTTATGAATTATGAATGTAATGCATTTTGTCATATTGTGTGTTCCACAGTTAAAAAACCATGATGTTATGTGAAGTTACTAAGATTAAACTGCAGGTTTTAGGACAATTGATTTTCATGCTTGTATCGATCATAATTACTTTATATGTTACCACTCTGTACTCTACTAGGCTGAGCTTTATGTAATGCAATAACATGCAGGGGAGGGGTTGGGGAGAGGGGAATTGAAGAGACCTCTTCGGTACTGGTTGATAATTTCTGGTAAATTTGGATTAATAACGACTAACTGTGTTAATTTAAACAGAAAAAGTTTAGTGTAGGCTGCCTGTAGATTGCAATGATATCCAACCTATTAATGTAAAATCATGTACAGGAGAGGAATATGACACCCACACCTGGTACACTGGGCCTTCCATTTTGATGGAGTCAAACTGTCTGCTTGGGGGCCTACAAATCTGGTGCCCTATATTCAGATAAAAAAGTATAATGGGCATGGCAGACAGAGACATTACTCTAAGATCCAAGATATTAAAAAGACATGTTATTTATTGCAACAGTCTGTGCAAGGCAACCTCTCTTGCTCAAGACACCTCCCATCTGCACCCCCCCCCCCACTTAAAAAAAACATGTAAAATGAATCTTGCACATATGGAGCTTTCATAAACTTTTACACCACCCTTGTAATACACTGAGAAATTATGGCACTCTTCAAAGTTGGGGTAGTACACAAATTTTCAAGATTCTTTATTAAAACTACCTTCTGGAGAGATTAAAAAGGACCCTGCTTCACAGTATTATGAAAATCTTCAAGAAATGAAAATTGCTATTATATGACAATTTTTATTTGACCTTTAAGTGATGAGCATAATGTAGTCTAGATAGCTATCTTCTGCTTTTTATGTTTATTTGCTCACAGAATGGATACTGCTCAACTTTTAATTTCTGCAGAGAGCTCAATGCCTCACAACACAGCTGTAACAAGAAATATTTGAAGTCAATGAGGTTATTTGACAAACATGGTAAGAGTTACACACCATAGTGGAATACTTACACTGTATAATATCATGCTGTGATATGCTTCTATGTGCGATTCAACTGATAATGCCATGTTGCACTTTTGTGTGAAGGATATGGGTTTGTGACTTTTTATTGTGTAGGATAACCACACAAGGGAGTAATTCATTATCATCATACTTGGCGGGTGGATTTAGTGCAATGTTTCTCCATATTAACCACACCATACCACGCCATACCAAATTTGGTCACATGTTGAAATTGTCTACAGTAGTTGCAAAAATGTGGCAACCGAAAGTCAGGATTTCTCTAAAATGGGTATGATGATACTGCATGGGTTTATATATACCCATGCTATACACATACTTTTGTTTCATATTAATAAGGGCTTTAGCTTAGATATATTCAGGAAAAAAGTGTCTGTAGAGCTTTTGTATAAATTTTCCAGGAGAAACAAATTATGAAATTATTCTCTATTTGAAGATTGCAAAGAAACTTTAACCATTGCGATCTCCTTCGTGTTTGTTGAGTCTCCTCTTCAGTGTGTATAGGCCTAGTTGTAATCTGTATGTGCCTCTTTGCTCTTGTGTATTGGAATCAGAATTCACTGTCGATTGAAATTGATGTTCTTATGCAGCCTTTAATAATAATGCCATGAGTCATTACAATTTCTCAAGAAAGGGAACCATGATAATTACTTGGTATTATTTTGCCCTCATCCCTCTTCTCTGCATGAAGGAAAGCCAATAGATATCAGACACAGGGGTTTAATGATCTGTTGATTAAAGGCATTGAAGACACGCCCGAAACCGCGTGCCGCCATCTGAAAAAATTAACTTTCTGTTGCTTGCAAGTGTAGTTTCTTTCGTGTCGCTACAAAATGCAGACAGTAATGAAACATAATACCTTGTTGTCTTTTATCTAGACCTGAGATGTCCATCGCTGCTATGTACACTGTGTTGTGGGTATTAACCATATAGCTGTATGTACTGACTGTGCACAAGTGTCTAATTACCGACGGTAGCAAACTGTGTGTGTATTTTCTGGGATCTATGCTGGTGCTTAACACTTCTGTTACACCTCATTCGAAACTAGGTCAGATTACCGGCATGAGATGTTTCTTTGTGCGAGAGTCTTCAATGCTTTTAAGCATGCCTCCCTTTTCCTTTAAATCATTACAGGAATGGCTTTTTCTGTTCAAGTGACCTTTTGCCATTGCACAAATGATACAGAGAGTCTTGTGAGATGTGGTGATTGGCCATCCAGTCCAAGGAATCCAATTTGTGCAATAAGTATCTGCTTGCTAACATGAATTGCAACAATGGAGATGCAATCTTCTCTTAAGTCTATATTCCAATCAGCTACATGGAATAGCAGATAACGATGTGAGTATGAAGTAAACTTTGCAGCTTGTTGTGTCTCCCTAGATCTTGGTCTTGAAATAGTTAGAAACTTTTTTTGGTAAGAATTTTAAGTTATCGAATTAGAATTCAACATGTCGTAATACTGACTGCACATTGATGTTCCCAGGAAACAATACGATATTGTTTGATCAGTGAGTAACTATTTGAAGTTGAGCACACATCGAGGACTCCACCGCATATAACACATGTCTTGTTTAATACTTTAGATGGGCATGCTTTATTTTCTCAAGTTAATTTTTAACATAAAAAGTTGTTTTTGACACAGTTTAAACAGCCAAAGGAAATACATATCATAGCTTTGATTTTTGATGTAGGAGTTTGTTGACCAACAGTTATGTGCTGCTTGCTTTTCAGTCATTTAGTGAGCACATCTTCTTTTACAAGCAAAAATTGTATCCGACTAACATTTGGAATTTTCAGATTTCCTACCTGTATCGCACAGTGTTCGACTTATGGCCAAAAAATTGCATAGCAACAAATTTCGACAATTGCTATACAATATTTTTGTTGCATAGCAGTTCCCCAATATTGAATAGCAGTTTTGAAATTACCACAAAACGGACCAAATGTTGGCGATCAATGTATTAACTAGAAAATGTTTGTTTATTATTTATACTAGTGTTGCTACGATAATCGTTTTCAATATCGGTATCGGCCGATATTTGCAATATCGGCAGCATATCGGTATCGGTAAAATTTTGCCTAATTGCCGATAACAGCAAACCGATATTGAACTTTTCTTTTTAACAGCAGAGCTACCTGTACTTATTTATACTTGCAATGATTTGTTAATCTGCCCAAAACGATCCATTTCTTTAGCGTCAGTTAAACTCATTCATTTTCGATTAATATCCATGGAAACCTGACTCTCCGTAACATCTAAAAACACGTCTACGGCGCGCGAATATAACCAATGACCTTCGTGAACCTTGGCCTACACACAGCATTAGTGCAGCATATATACACTGTACTAACCATTCATTTCCTCAAAGGCCTCCGTGAAAACCTTGAACATGATGCATACAGTAACTGCACAGTTCAGCAGTGTTGGAAAACCTTGTTCAATTTCCCGCGAACACACTGCCGATTTCCCGCCGGTGTTCGCCTGCCTAGCACGCGTAACGTGCAAGCATAAAGGCGTGGTGTCCAGGGCCCGTCTTAGGGCTATGGTGGGGTCATGGGGTAGAACCCCTCGTGGGGATCCTGTGGGCGAAAGCCCCCGAAAATTGTTGTCATTTTTTGCGATGTCTGGCGATGAAAAAATTCGCAGTTGAGGATGCAAAATACTGACAACTTTTTTATTTAAATTGTCACGAAACTGATGAAAATTTTAAAATGACAAGTTAAAGTAGCTATATTATGTTATAAAATGAAAAGAGATTTAATCTGTCTTTCAATCTTTAAAAAGTGCAACTTACAAAACTTCCGATATTATGAAACAAACAACGTTCAGCAAAGCCCCGTTTCTAGACTGCCTAACAATGAATAGCGTGCACTATGCATACATTTTTACAACTGCAGTGTTTAACCCTATACCCAACTACTGTACCACGGTACATGTGCTGCGAATTTGCCCAGGTACCTTCCCAACAACTGTGAGCTCATCCCCTGTGTAACACCTGTTTGTTAACATTTTTTGGCACGTTGCCAGGGAACCTTTCAGTTACGTGAGATCCGTAACCGCCGAGGTGGTTAGGCTATTTGCTTTACACTTAACTATGGTAGGATATTATTTTTTCAGGTTTTTTTTTCGCTATACGGTCAAGTGAATAAGTTGTGCATTGAGTATAAACTCAATAAATTATAACTTCTACATTGTGATCGACAGTTCGTAAGTTAAGGTTTGAGTGTTTGCTCCCAAATCTGACTAGGAATTTGTATCGCACAAATCGGCACAATGTGCGATGCTGATTTGGAAACGTCTCGCAAGTTTGTCGTTTTGGATCGCATTTTGCGATGCGATACCGGAAAAATCGAACACTGGTATCGCACCTTAACAGATGAAACCTTTGAGGAATTCTGTAACTTCAAGGAGAGGGTCTCGATATAGATGATGGAACATCTTGTCCCGCTTGTCCAAAGGTAAAGTGAAACCTGAATTTAATCATACAAATTACTTAACACTTGCATTCAATTTATACAAAGGTTTGCAAATGGCAAGATATAATAGCATTACATGAATCCTTCAATCATTGGCAGCACATGGGATGACGATGCCTTACCTGATATAAGGAAAGGAGTAGAAAGAAATGTTTGCAAATATTTAAATACTTTAATATTAAACTTTTAGCATCATTCTGTATCTTTAGCATTCACTTGCCCCCCCCTGTTATTTATAAATGATTGAATTCTCAGCTGCCAAGTTTGGGCAATAATGTTGCTCTAAATTTACTACAGCTCAAATAAATACAAATGTTAGGGTATTCTGCTTTTCTATAATGTTTGAAGTTATGATTATTGCCTAGAATGTTCCTGTAGTGCAAAGTTTAATGTCTCTTGTGGACTTTTAATTGGAATATTAATTGCATGCTCTAAAAATTTGTGACAGCTCATTCAAAGATATTTCATGCTAACACCAGGAGAACCAATGCTGAAGTCCATCACTTTAGTCTCACACTGATTGTCCTTCACAATTGGAGAATACTTCTTAACATATCACAGGGTGTCTTAAAGCAGCATTCCGGTCCTTTTCTATGAACTTTCTCAACCTCATTGACTCCACGATGCAATAACAACATACATAACTAGCTTATCTATTCAAATCTTCAAATGGTGGCATAAAAGTCGAAAAATTTACAACTTTCAATTTTGTTTTTCTCGAAGATATTTTCCGTTGGGACCCTCATAAACCTCGCCCATAATATGAATATTTAAACCCTACGTACGTCATTGACCAATACGTAATACAACACCATATTTGATTTGTGCACAGTCTATATGGCAGTTGTACCAGGGAGTTCATAACAACTCCCTGGTTGTACCAACACAACGTTTTGAATCTATTTTTAGCATCGGCTCATAACTAAACTGCATCTCTGATTGGTTGCATTCAAACTAGTGGCTTTGGGGGAACTGTGTGCGAATAAATTAAATGTGCAATTTGTCGGAGGACACTTTTCTCATTATCTGCAAATGTCCTTAATTACTCGCCAATTAACGCTGTTGGCAGGGAATAACTTGGCTAATATCTTAGTTGCTGTTTTGTGATTGATGTTAAAAACCTTGATGGACATGTCAAAAAAGTGGAAAACAGCGAAAAAATGCAAAATGTTATTTTAAGTTTTGTTGTGCTAATATTACAAAAGTAACAAGAAATAATATATTATCATGAAAGCATATGTAGTAACAGTGTTGGAATAAACATACATGATCTTATTTTCTGGAAGTGAACAGAGCAGACCAGTTTTAAATCAATCATAAAAAGTAGATTTGTTGCACTCTCTCCAAATTTAAATGATGCTTTGTTTGCACACTTAACAACTGGAATCCTCAAAATATTATAAGTGGATAATACTATTTTTATCAAGTTCCTTGAGAGGACAGAATAGCATGGATTAAAGCCTATTACAATACATAATCCCTCATCAATCTTGTTTGTCTCGCCATCTTTATCAAGAGGTTTGTGTCTGTGAACATGTGGTTTATGTTAATCCCACCACTATTTATATTCAGTATGACATGTGTCAATTTCTTTTATGGTAATCTTTGTTTTTATATTTTTTCTACTCCCCTAATAGGAAGATGGAACATTTTTGTCAGTTTTGATGCCAATTTTGGTCTTGTCAGAAAGAGCTATTAAGGCACAAGTTCACAGCCACTGGAGCATTCTACAAGGTACTTCCTTGATGATAAAGAAGTTAATTCTTTTGTAGACAGCTACCAATCTGATGAAGTGAACAAAGAAGACATTATGGTAGGAGACCTACACACTTGGAAAACAAAGACTTTCAAGCTATCATGTGAAAGTTCATGTATTTTCTTTTTGCCTCAGATATTTATAATCAGTTAATGATGTAGTATCCAATCAGGAGCTCACATTCTTAAACAATAATGTTTGTCCTCCTGACCTAACTCAGTTGCTGACCTGGGAGTGACCTTCTGGATTTTTTGTCCGAAATGAGAAGTTTGAACTTTTCTCTTGTTGAAACACAGTCTTTGTATTCATTGAACAAAAAATACACATAAAATTCTCTCATCTGAGACCATATATCTGCAATTCTGATCAACTCACACGGTACAGCTTTTGCAGGCAACCTGACCATTTCGAACAAACAAGGAGGGGAGGGGGGCATAGGCATACGAGGCGGGGGGAAGGGGGGGCAGATTGCCCCCCCAAATTTTCAGAGGACAAGAAATTCGGGCAAAAGTCCTGAAAAAATTCGGGCAGCCTAAGAGGAGAAAAAAAAATATATATGTATATAAATATGCAGTAGCTTGCCCGAATCTTTTTCAAATTTTTGCCCGACAATTCCATGATTTTCTTTATTTAGCATCATGATGCCCGAATATTTCCGTGTAACCGTTAGCGCAGCTCATCTGGGCTAACACGCTTTTTGCATGACCAATTTTTTTTCTAACTAGTCAACTGTATACCTGGACATCCCCGACATGAGTGTCTATAAGAAACATTTTCTTTTTCATGGATGGTGGGGGGGGGGGGAGTGCCTACAAGCCTAGAAGTACAGATTTATCATATTCTTTGTGATATTTTATACTTTTTTGTGAGACAAATTGCAGTCTCACCCGACACAGCGACATTATCCCGCCTACGTGTCGTTGAACAATGTATGTTTTTCTGGAGGTAGCTGAGTACTGTGTTAAAATAATAAATACGGTAACTAAATAGGAGCTTAAAACATATACTGTCCTATTTTCCCCTTCAAAGTGATGTTACCATTTTTTCTTCTTCTAATTTACCAAATTTTTGGGGAAGTGTAAATTTCTAAAACGTGAGATTATAAAATAAAGAATGTTTAGATGCAACTTGCAAGGCCTCAGAAAGTGCCGTTTCCGGCAATCTGAGAGGCATCTTTTGCCCAAAATTTTCTTGTACGCTACGCGCCAACCGATGGTGGCGCTCCGCTTAGATAGTGTCACAGGAACTTTCGGGCACAAAAATTTCTGCCCCCTCAAACTGAAATGGTCCCGTATGCCTATGGGGGGGGGGGGCATTTATCTAACTAAATGGAGGTATTGCCCTCAAATGACTATAATTGTTATCTTTGCATGCCTGCACTTGCAATCTAACAAGTATATCCCTGAGTTTTGCACAGTTGGTTCACTCGAGTCTGTCTTCTTTTGTGTTCTCTTGTTTCAAATTATTGAACTTCTTGAGTTATTATTCAAGTACATTCATTTTAGCCACATTTGAAATGTGCAATCTCCTTTGATGTACATTGTGTTGTATTTTGTGTCATATCTCTAGGATTGTAGCAACTTCCAGGCAGCCAATGCAACTCGCTCAAAGAACAAATCCGCAAACTTATCATCAAAGGGTGTATTCGGCTGTGCATGTAGACGTGGTATTCCTCGCCTTTTCTTAAGCATGCGCTATGGTGAACGGTGAGTATATCAAGTTGTGCTATGATTGTAACTCAAGTTCTGTCAAAAGTATATAATATACTCTGAGTGAGAAATTTAATTCAGATTTAAAAAAAATGAACAAGTTATAATAAAATAAAATTAAGATATAATCAGCTAGTTACGTTTGTTGATCAGGAAGTTATATCATTATTTAGCATCCATGATACAAGAAAGGGGGTGGTGTGCTGCTTCAGTCAATTTTTGTAAAGAACCTTGTACCAACACGGCAGTACCCTAGTAGCCATGTTTGGTAATGTACTGAAATAGTTATACTTCCAAGGCAAGTTTGAGGGTATAGCTTAGGATCTTTCAACCACTTGGGCTGAATATGCCAATTTGATGTGGTTGGGAATGGCCGATAGATTTAAAGCCTGTAAAATGTTTGTCATAGTGCAGATGCTCTGTAAACATATCTTTGACTCTTTCAAGATCCTCTGCCATATTTTAAGCCTAATTCATGTGTCACAACTATCAAATGTTGAGCATTAATAGAGAATACCAAGATATCCAATGATCGACAGGCCACAGCTACTGTTATTTCTCACATAATCTCATTCCATAAGTTATTGTATCTTTAACAAAGGAATATAATTACTGAAATATCTTTTCATGGGCTCTGTGCCACATACACTTCCTTGACCATAGGTCTGATGAAATGGATTAGTTGGCATAGTACAAATGCATAATATTTGTGTTGCTTTGATTTATGATGATGTAAGTAAAGTTCAAGTGATGTAAACCAAAACTTCAAACCTATTTGGCACATTTGCATGTCAAACTCAACTTGCAAGAACTCTTTGACTATCAGGAATGAAATTTAGTTTGCATATTTCAGAAACTAGTGCATTGTTTGTAGTAGCTCTTGAAGGTTGTTCATCACGTGAACACAATGAGATATGCTGGTGGTTGTCGTGAGCATTCCTGAATGAAGTCCTGAACTGCTCTTCTTTGCCCTCTTTTTATTTGAAGACTATGCCTTTCATCAGACCCAGCTACTATATCCTTTTAGAGATGTTAACATCTTTTCTTAGTGATGATAAGATGCATCAGAGGTGCAAAGCACACTCAGTATCCACAATCGAATTAATGCATTCATTGATCTTGTCATCCTAGAAGCCTGCACATGTATCGAAAAGTGTATGCCCTCCCTACGATGCATGTCAAATTGTATGTAATTGGTTTCTGTAGTATTTACACACCATACATTACCGTTGATGTGGTGTAACTTGGCCATTGTGGTAACATGGATATCAAACTGCTGTATATTTAGTATGTCTGAGAAATTGGTGTAGAGTGTTCTGATCATGCTATTTTATTTACTCACCCTGAGCATGAAATGGTGTGGGATAATTCTAGTGAACATTTTAAAGCATTTTCTGATGGAAGATTTTGATATATTGTCCTCATAGTTCTTATTTGTCTTTCTAACCGAGTGAATTAACTTGTCCCCTTTTGATGTTTTCTGCTTGTACAAAATAGTTTTAATTATTCACCAGTTTCTCACTAAAGCACCATTTGTTTGAGTGCATCTATTGGGTGATTGATGTAATGTGTGCAAATTGGCAAAACAATCGACTTGCAGTTAGCACTTCTATTTCCGCAACATACTCACTCTCACAAGTACACGCACAGGTGATTCCCTATTATATATTACTGTACGTACACATTGTGAACGTAGGTATACAGCCTATCATGATCACATGGTCATACATAGCTAATCACTGGTAGTATTGATGCAGATTAAGATTATATTTGTACTTGGAGATCTGTGTTATTGGCCTAAATTTAGCACCCTATATTGTAAAGCAGTCTTGTATTATTTACTTCGCTCCTCGCTTACCTGTCTCCTCACAACCTTAACACCTCATTCTACCGTGCCTATAAAGTCCTGGTAAAATAATAACACTGTGCGCCCTCTATGACCGAACCCCCCCCCCCTCGGTCACTCCTCACTACTCATTCTACCATTAAAAGTGTCTTCAAGTGAATTTCTTGTGGATATATTTCCCTTGGATTTCGTCTTGGTTTTCTTTAGCGATCTTTGGAAGTTTCTTTCCTCGGATTCTTAGGAGTATTGCAGTCCTTTCCAGCCCGATAAGTATCCTTTTTTGTTGAAAGGGAGGGTTTTGGGGACTGTTTTTATTCCTAGTGCGTTTCCGCCCTTAGGTTTTTTGCGGGGGTAGCAGTTCCGCAAACTGCCTAGGTTTCCCGCCATTTTCCTTCCCCACGCTATAGGCGTGTCGTTGTATTTTCATGTTCATAGCATGTCTACATTGTATTTCTATTCACGATTTCTTCTTCTATATTTCGCTCTCTCATGTTCTTTTTCAGCTTGTGTTGATTTTGTTAGGCCACTTCGTAGCGTTTTTCGTATTTTGCCGTTGCTAGGTTACTCTACGTACCTCTACTCACCGTTATGTACCTCCCGTTATCTCCCGTTCTCGTTAGTTTGCATTTTTCCGTAAGCTTAAGAGTTAGTCTTTCCTTAATTCGAGCGTTTTAGTATGTCTCATAACCAGCTGAAGTTTTTTAACTACTCGATGTTTCGGCCAGGCAGAACCTGGGTCGAACACGATTTGTGTCCTAAGTGTAGAACCTACACCAGACGGGACCCATGCCTGGTCTGCATAAATTTTTCGCCAGCCCAGTGGCACTAGATAGACCAGTGGCTTACGAGTCTAAGAAGCAAGCTTTAGGGCAGGCTGGACTTGATTCCTTAGGCCATCGGTGCCCCAGAAAAAGATATAGGAGAGACAAGAGAGAGAGAGAGAGGAGGAGGGAGAAGTGGTGAGAGAGGTGGAGGAAAGTGGCCAGGAGAGGGCCGAAGGAGAGGTGGAGAGAGAGAGAAAGAGTACCCCTAACGGTCCCGGCGACGTCCGGTTGATTACGGCCAGAGGGAAGGGCAGGAGCAAGGCTCCTGCCAAGAAAAGACCTCTTGAGAAGAGGCACGGCTCGGCCGGGC
Source organism: Apostichopus japonicus (assembly GCF_037975245.1). Taxonomy (NCBI): domain Eukaryota; kingdom Metazoa; phylum Echinodermata; class Holothuroidea; order Aspidochirotida; family Stichopodidae; genus Apostichopus; species Apostichopus japonicus. The sequence continues at coordinate 25,243,719 of NC_092579.1, forward strand.
TAGAGGCAACGTCTCAGTCCGGGTCGCAGCAAAGAGTACCCCTAACGGTCCCGGCGACGTCCGGTTGATTACGGCTAGAGGGAAGGGCAGGAGCAAGGCTCCCGCCAAGAAAAGACTTCTTGAGAAGAGGCACGGCTCGGCCGGGCTAGAGGCAACGTCTCAGTCCGGGTCGCAGCAAGAGAGACCATGGAGCGCGGGCTACAGGCCACGGAGAGCTCGGGTCCGAGAGAGAGAGTACGACCGAGGGGTCGCTGAAACGGAGCCGGTCCCATAGCAGGCTCCGGGAGCCCGGGTCCGGCGAGTAAAAAAAAAAAAAAAAAAAAAAAAAAAAAAATAAAAATAAAAATCCCACCGGAAAGGACAGAATGTCCGGGTCGAGGAGTACCGGCGTGGTGGTACCCGGCGTGGTACGCACACAGAGACGGGCTCCGGGAGCCTGGGTCCGGCGAGGCCCCGGGTCTGGCGAGACCCCGGGTCCGGCGAGACTCGAAGGGAAGGCAGAACCGAGGTTTCACTCCAGATCCGAGACCGCCCCCGGAGCCGAGAACCAGAGCTATACAATCGACTGCTGGGTCCTCAGAGATTGGCTCCGGAGGGCCCGGGCCCGACGAGAATGGGGGCGCAGGGGCAGAAGCCCGGTCCGCAGATCTCCAACAGGATCCAAAACTGGTCCCGAAGTCGGGAGCCTACGAGAGTAACAACATTTACAACTGCGACATTTACAATAACATTTACAACTACAACAACATTTACAACGAGATTAACAACTGCTAGGCCCCCAGAACAGGGTAGCAGGTGCAGAAGCCCGGCCCGCAGACCCCCTAACCGGAGCCGCGGCCGGTCCTGAGGCCGGGAACCGAAGAGATTACCAATGCCGGGCCCCCAGAACGGGGTAGCAGGGGCAAGCGCCCAATCCGAAAAGAGAACCAGCCCCAAGACAGGTTCCCACGGCAAAGGGAGATATACTTATCCCCAGACACCGAACACAGACATCGGTGACGAGGAGCGATCGCAACCCACGGCCAGCCCGGCCGCGACACCACGATCAATCCCAGACCAAAGAATGGAACCTGATTTGTTCCCCGGCAAGGACAACCTGGTTTGCAGAGCGTCGGTCAACCTGTCCGGCCTAGACGACGAGGTCGACCCCTAGATTTCGGGGTTACAGAGGACGGTTACTCCCGCTTCCCAGAATAGGGGGAGTGTCCCCCCCCCCCGGAACTAGCAGCTTGAGCGGCGACGACAGGTTCGAATCATTTGCGGAAAAACACCGCTACCACTACACATCCCAAATGTGTGTTTATTTATCGAGTACCTGCAGACACTCATGGGTCATATTCTCCTCGCTAATTATACTCCTCTCTAATCATAATTCATCGCCATTTGCCTAGGTTAAAATCTTACTTGTGTTTAAAAACACTGTCGTTTAAAACACTGGTGAACCCACTTCCAGAACATGTTAAAATGCGTAAGACTGAGGGGTTTCAAATCGGTTCTCATGACGTACAGTATTCTGTTTACTTTAAAACCTTGGAAAAATGCTAGGAAGAGAACTTTCTCGAGACTTGGCAAAGTGCCAGGAAACATAACGCTCATAGATCCTTGGCAAACTGCCAGAAAAAAAGGTACAACGTGGCACATTTGTTAAGAGAGGAGGGGGGGCCAAGCAGTCACCTGGCTTGACACGTGTAAGCTCAACTTTTACTGCAACGAGCTATCGACTACGTGAGCGATCCTATGGAATAAGCCTTTCTCCCTATTTCTTTGGTGAATTACCAAGACAAACGCGTTAGTAAGTTGAAAAAGGGGTAGGATACAACCCCAGCAAGTTACAAGCGCTAACACGCTCCGAACATATAGCATGCGCTTCATGAACAATGTTCGATGTTCCGACATCTTAAGCAGAGTTGCATTTCGTAGCACCTGATGGCCTAGTCTTGACTAGCCTAGGCGCTAGGTGGTTTCAATAGGAAGCTGGAAACCTTTACTGCACTACGAAATGGACACATCTCGACAGGAAGAGATTTGAGAAGTAACGGGTACGTTATCTTAACATTCAATACGTGTTTATTACGTTAAATGTGGTGTTGATAAAACGTTGACATAAGATGTCTATGAGATATTACGTTATATTAATGTTATATTAATGTCTTAACGGAAAATGTTTTGAAATAATAGCCCCTAAAGGGTTTCGGTAACATATTTCTTACACCTCTAATAACGCTATCATAGCAAAAGACTAAACATTTAGTAACGCCTTTGTGTTTGCTGAGTAACTCCCTGGACTCCGTTAAACAGCCAGGATTTATGAGGTGGAATTTCTACAAACCCACCCTACACATCCCCTGTTGGGAGTTTGTTCCTGGTGAGTAGGGCTGTAGCTTAGTTAGCACAGTGGTTAAACCCGGTGCCTTCCAATCAAAAGGTCCCCGGTTCAAGTCACCCCAAGATTAATGTATGTTGTCCAGTTACTGAGCTGTTGACAATTCATAGTCATGGACATTAAATATGAATGTACGAGACTGACTTTGGTCAGCTTGCAGCTTTGATAAGCCAATGAGGCTTCTTCACAAGTTCCTACTTGCAGGATGATCTAAATTACATACACAAATACATACATATACTGTAGTTGTAAAAGCCACATAGCAGCTGTAGCATTGATTAAGACTCTGATGAAGCAAACTATCCATTCAGTACTCAATCTTTGGAGAGCACTGTGGTCAAGCGGTGTAGGCAGTGTACTGGTGATCTAAGGCTTGCAGGTTTTAGTCCTGGCCAGATCATTCTGTTGTTTCCTTGGGCAAGGCACTTTATCTCCATTGCCTCTTTCCATCCAGGAGGGATTTCTCTCTGTTTAACAGGTTATTGTTGACCAGGGTAATATTGCTAGCGCCTCTGGCTTCGTTATCGATAGATAGGCCGGCGCAGTTCAACCCTCAATATTATTATTAATATTTTTTTTCATGGAAAGAAACTCCATTAAACCTCCCTACAGGGTACAGCTTAGGTCTACATCATCAAGGCATTACTTTTCTTCAGAGGTTTTCTGATTGCAACTGGTTGATAACTAAAGGGGTCATCAGCGGTACTGTGGTACTGCAAGCAGTACTGCGAGTGCTGCTGTACTGCAGGCGCTAACAAGGTCATCATACAGGCCACTGTCCTTGACTTCTTTAGCAGCATATACAGAGAAACCACTTTCCTGCACCACAGTGGCGTCAGCAGGGCAAGGGATCGGCCCCAACACTCTATTTGCAAAGATAACCAGGTTTCATGTACTTTCGCCTCGCTCTCAGGACTGTGGGGTTGGGGCTCTCTGGAGCCCTCCCAAGCCCAAGTACAGGGCACTTTGATCACCATCCTCTCAGACAACACGATGGTGGTGGCATACTGTACAGTAGCTACATCAATAGACAGGGTGGCACCAGGGCAGAGAGATTGTGCCGTCTGGCATGGGAGACCCTCACCACAGCTGCAGAATCTGGCATGGCCCTATGGGTCTCCCATATAGCCAGAAAGGAGAGTGTGAGGGCCGATGCTCTGCCCAGGGGACAACTCGACCCCGACGAGTAAACCCTTCGCAAGGAATATGCGGTAGGTTTTTCCACATGTTCGGCATACCTCTGATAGACCTGTTTACGACAAAGGGCAACAATGGGCTGCCCATCTTTTGTAATAGGCGGTCCCACCTGCAGCCTTCCACATAGCGCCAGGTCCCTGCCTTGAGACGGACCAGAGGTTTAAAGTCTTCCCCCCTTTGGCATGATCAGCCAGATACTGAGGAAGATTCGCAGCTCCAAGGGTAAATTCATCCTAGTGGCTCCCTCCGGATCCCGGGTCCCAGGCCGCAGGTCCCACACGCAGGCCCCAGACGGGGACGTCTGGTTTTCCAGACGGCTCCACGCTGGGCATTAGCCCAGACATTGACCAGCTCACCAAAGGCATGGCTAATCGCCGTCCACGAGTCAGACAGTTAGCCCCCTCTGCGGGGCTCTCAGCAGTGCTGCATGCCCTGGCAGGGCCGCTGTACGAATCAATGGGGAACGCTTCCCTGGCTGCTCTTACAAAGAAAACACTCTTCGTCATTGCGGTAGCGTCAGCGTGAAGGAGTTACCTCCAAGCCCTAACAACCAAACAGAACCACATCAGATTCGAGGGCCATGGGGCGAGGACGGTTCCAGACCCGTCCCTTATTGCCAAGAACCGGGCCTTGACTTTCTTGCCCGGGGACATTTTCTTTCCGGAAATCAAAACCCTTTCATCAGTGGCTGAGGACAAGCGATGGTGCCCAGTCAGGGCACTGAAGTGGTACTTAAACAGGACAGAGAAGTTGAGACAAACAACCTCCCTTTTCATCCTGCCACGACCACCTTAAACAGCAGCCGCCAAGGATACCCTATCCCGATGGCTAGTAGATGATCCGCCCGTTCACGAGGGGGGGGGGATACCCGGCCAAGAGATCACAACATCAGTGGGGCCTCGGCTTCCACAGCTCTCTCTGCCGGTATCCCGATACAGGACATCCTCAAGGTGGCAGCGTGGAAAACACCAACTACGTTCGTCGCCTGTTACTTACCTGACACTCTACATGCTGAGGCAGCTTTTGGTAGCGCGGTGATGCGAGGTCCGGTTGGTACTTGGTCCCACCCCTCGGGCCTCCCACCATCGGGCAGTGCCACTCGGTGCTAAGGTTGTGAGGAGACAGGTAAGCGAGGAGCGAAGTAAATATTCCAAAACTTACTGGTTTGGATATTTACGAGTGACGAGCTTACCTGTCTCCATTCCCGCCTCCCTCCCCCGAGGGGGTGTGACACAGCCGGACGGGGGAGCAGTCGTTCGACTAGGCTCACGACTCCAAGCACAACACCAGATAGACAGAGCCAACAACTACTAAGATTCACCGGCCAGGTCTATCGGTGAGGGTAACTTTGTACCCTGTGTATTTCATATGCGTACTCACCTAAGTTGTCTTAGGGTTAGCAAGTGTTGGGCCTTTACAGGATGAGGCTCCTTGTTAGGAAAAAGGGGTAGTTTCGCCTGCAGGGCTCAGGAGAGTGTCCCCCCCCTTACCCGCTGCGGCGGGGAGGATTACACTCTCCCTGCTAGGAAGGCATCAGTGCCCTTTGTTAAGGACTCACCTTTGAGAAGTTTAGTCGACGGGAGTCCTTGGGGATGGCCAGAGGATTCTGGCCACCCCTATTTCGGTGACCGTGAGGCCACTTTTAAGGAGTGGTCTCATGAGTAGTGAGGAGTGACCGAGGGGGGGGTTCGGTCATAGAGGGTGCACAGTATTATTATTTTACCAGGACTTTATAGGCACGGTAAATGAGGTGCTAAGGTTGTGAGGAGACAGGTAAGCTCGTCACTCGTAAATATCCAAACCAGTAAGTTTTGGAATAATTAATGGTCTTGCCATGGTATGAAATGAGCTCTGTACTTTCCACAGTAATTCTAAATAAGGATCATCCTAAGCCTTGAAGTAACAATAAGAATTTCTCCCAAGTCCTAAGAGGGCATAAGAATTGAAAGGTATATTAGCAGCTTTTTCCATGTTAACACTTTTAGGTAATTTTTTCCTTTTGCAGGTATGCATACCCAGCACTACTGTTAAAGAAGTTGGTTGGTGGCAGTACATTGCACTATCATGTAACTTCAAAGCGAACCGCGGATGGCGGGGGAAATTACCGGATTTAGGGTTCTATGCTTCGAACTCATAAGTGATCAATGAGGAGGCAAGAGTGTTCTTGCGTTGAAACAACGGCTGACATTTTATTGCAAAACTCTATGAAAATGATAATGAAAATATACAAATGAACAAATCATGATACATGACAGTATACGGTAAATGGCTTTATGAATTTAACTGGCTTAAGGGTCTCTTTACTCTTATTAAAACTATCCTTTCTCGGGGAAAAACCTATACTTGAAACTACGAAATATTCACAGAACCTATGCTCCAACTGTGAAATACCAATTACAGAACTCTATCTGTACCATACATACTCAAGCTATGAAATAACTCTTGTACTCTTACAATGCTGTATAAAAATGTGTAAAGCGTATAAATAACAATGTAAAATGAACATTATGAAATAAACTGCATAATTAATAATAAACGTTTGCCAACAGGCGAGGAATTTAACACCTTCGTAATGGCCAGCCTAGGGCAACACATGCCGCTGCAACTCATTATAGGCCTTTCCACCGTACTGTTCCTAGACAGCAGGAATTTCTACCTCCTGAACCCACAAACTCTCAAGAGACTTGGCACTCCATAGCTATCCACAAAGGCTAAGATTAGAAGGACAAGCTCTGAGACAACTCTATAGTGACCAACAGTAACAATATGTTCAAGATACAAAATACGAATACAGTATACGCTCTTTACACTGCGAGCAGTATAATACTCAAAATACAGGTACAGTAAAAATAATAATACAACTCAACTGTCAATACAGTACAATACACGTAACTGTTAATAACTCTCTGTATATAAACTCAACCTAACCAGTACTGTCACTCTACAATATAAAAGTACACAATACTACTAGCACCCACGTGCTTAACAATACACAACCACTGATCTACACAGTGTACACAACGCATGCTATAAACCCATAGGACCAAGGTCCAAAACACAACCTATCATGTACTTTACACAGTAAAGTACAACCTAGCCAGAGGGGCAACAATTACAACTACGATTCAATTAACAATAATGGTACATACAGCATTTAACAAAAATAATATGTATGACTTAATCCCTTACTATACTGGGTTCAGCTCGCTCGCGGATAACAAGACGAAGGAGACTCTTCGCTCGCGGTACAGGAGGTCGCGTACATCAAGACTCATCAACGCTAACTCTAGCCAGCTCGCTATATACTGTAGTAGGTCCGCCATCTTGGAAACCAATGACTTCGAGCCAGAAGCCAAACCATCCAAAAACCTGAGGCATCCTGCCTCTGAGAAGGGTGACATCTCCTCACGGACTCCAGATAGTAAGGATATAGGTATTTCTGGACAATTAACGATCCAGATTAAGTAAAAATTAACAAAATATGAAAGGGATAACGAGGCGATGCCCCGGAGCTCTGCAGGGACGATGTTCGCCATACAACACCGTGTACAGAACTGAAGAATACACGTGGAAACAACTAACGCTACAAACTGGCTATTACGAACTATTACATAATACATGCAAATACTGAACGGGTGTACACAACAAAATTTCACTTCACTACATTATGATATTTCATGCAAATTCAAAGGACGCATTAAGGTGCGTACCTCTAACACCTGTATGTGGAATACAATATGCCCAATACGTAATGTATTTTCCATTGGAAACAGATTCACAATGTTGAGTTAATCTAGGTTTCAGAGTGATTTTTCTAAATCTTATTCCTTGAATTCGTTTTGGCACATTGTTGTATTAATTGAATTTCATGTAGGAGGAAAATATGCATCACATTCTTAGCTCACACTAGTATCCGACATAGACATCGCCCAATTTCAGATCCATCTATCTGAAATTATCTGTCTATAGATCTGTCTGACCGTCGGTCTGCCCATCTGTCAGTCTATCTACCATGTCTGTACGTCTGCCTATCCGTCTGTCAATAAGTACAAATAGAATGCTACTATTCCTGCATTTGTTCGTGAAAATTTATCACAGTGATCACCACAATAGGGGCATTAACTTAGTGCTCAGGAAGCTTAGATCAAAGTTCATTTACAGTAGGAGTCATCAGCCATTTTGTGTAAAATGGCTGATGGCTGTAAAAATATGCTTCTCCTCCCACAGTTGCAATAGATGGACAATGAAGTTGGTTACAGTTATCATAGGCTATGCAGTGGCCTACATGGGATGTTCAAGAACTAACATCGTGTGTGCCTACATTTATCACTAAGGAGTTTAAAATGTTTGAAATGATGATAGCTCTCTAAGGTGTAGGAGTAAGCATGTAGCCAACAGCCATATGCCCCCAGTCTGTATCAAGTATACATCAGCATGCATGAGTGAGAATTAATTGCCTTTGCATAATTTTAACTTTATCTGAAACACCAATTACTGGAATCCAATTAGAGCACATTAAAGTGCAAACCTTCTTTGCCAACTCATGTCTCGTAACCATATGACATTTCTTGGTACTGACCAGAACTGAGCCTTTAAATGGCAATGATCCACAGCACAAACCACTGTAATACGGTACATTTTGTTGACCTTATATATGGTCATTTCCTTTTCAGTAATGTGATACCCATTTCTTATACAGATTAGCAAGGATACTATGTTACAGAACAAAAAGATTAGTTTTGAATCAAAATGGAAATTTTTTTATGAAAAAGTATTTAAGTACCTTTTACCAATCTAAGATATTGAATGCTTTTACTACAGCTATCTCCTGTTTGGCGACTTGGTAACAGTAAGTGATTGCTGTGTTTATTGGTCATTGCAAGAAAACTACAGTCCCCTTTTTACCATAGCCTTGCAAAACCCATCTCCCCTTAAATACTTATCACCTAATAGTAAGAGATTATGCCCTGTTGGTGCTCTTGTTACTGTAATACATGATACATGACCACAAAACTGTCTAATTAATGTCCGTGAAAGGGCCAATTGAGTATAATTGAAACAAATTTATATTTTGAATTCAAATCATTAACAATTGTTCTTTATCCACAGAGAAACATGCCGGAATTGGGAGGTTTTGATATGGCACTGCCTGTATTTCATGCATATGGACATAAACTTCATTGCCAGGTAAACACATGCCCGCTTCTGACAAATGTCTGATTTCCTCTCGTACAGAATTCTGATTTACTATTCATTTTTCAGAACAAGTTTGCAAGTGTCATATGCCACCTAGTTTTATAATTGAGGTAGTTGTATGAATATGTATGTACAAATATTTTTTCTATTGGGTGTGTGTGTGTGCGAGGTTGCAGGTGAATGTGTGTGCCTTGAGTTAATTGGAGACCATTAAAGTTTTCAAATTGTGCATGTGTACGGAGAGCCAAACGTTCCATAAATGTCGAAAAAGAAAATGAAGTGTCCAAGTTAATATATATTTTATTGATAATAATAATATTGATTTAATCATGTGCAAAGACACAAGGATAATTCCTGTAGTTGCATTGGACCCTTTATACATTGGAGAAACCAAAAAATACCATTGGCGACTTTTATCTGTACCGGGCCCAAGACAACAGCCATAAAGGGCCCATGGCCCACACATGATTTGATTATGTTAACAAAAAGCAGGATAACTCTTTTAGATGTGTTGGCTCTATTGGACATTGCGGTATTCAAAATATCAACGAATTAATTTTTTAACTGTAACGGGGCCCATGCAGCAACCTCAAAGGCCCAATTGCCCACACAGGAATTAATCATGTGAAAACAGACAAAGGGCCTAAAAATTGCACTAAGGCATCAACATGATCCCTTTGGCTTGAATATTTGATTTCCTTCTCTCAACATGCTGACACAAGTTTTGGACATTCTCATATAAATCTCGACATATATATACAGTTTTGGGCATTAACGAAACGTTGGCGCGCGCCGATTTTCCAAAATTATAGCACAACGTCAATATTGTATCTAGCATGCAATGTTGACATGACCAGTGTAGTACGTGTCATGCTGTTACAAGTTTTCGACATGCTGATGTTGAATTTGACATGTTGATAGACGCAAGACGCAATGACATATTGTATTTTGTTTCGACATGTTCATATGGAATTGTAACATGTTGATATCCAATTGTAACATGTTGATATCGAATTGGACATATATATATTAACTTGGACACTTCACTTTTTTTTTCGACATTTATGGAACGTTTGGCTCTCCGTACATGTGACAATGAGCCTAAAGTAAGTACCAGTATTATATAGTTTTTGGTGGATCCAAATCACAGAATGTTGATAAGGAAAAAGCTAGTGTACTAGAAGTATAAATAGAGCACATGTATTGCATTATTTGTTAGTCCGCTGGGAGTTGGGGCATGGTGAGGGTGAGGGCTGGTTTAACCTGCGTCATTTGCAGAAATTTGTAAATTAATTTTTGGTCTTAATTCATTTTGTTGATCTATCAACTTCAGTGCTCCCATTTCACCTTGTCAGTGCATGTTATATTTTGAAAAAATCTATGGTTACATAACATCATTCGTAAGTGACCTTTACAGGCTAGACAGGAACAGTCTGCTCTGCTTGCATTCTGCTTAGATGCTTTTTGTACAGAGAACATGTGTGTTGGCTTTAAAGCAATGTGTTCATTGGTAGGTAGATCAAGCACATCAATGCATGTGGCGAGTGATGACTTATTCAGTGCTGGCATGCTATATTAAGGGCTAATACACCAGACCTTTACTTTACTAATAGAGATTTGTGAATTTTGCTTTAAATTTATAATTAACCTGGATATATCCATTTTTAACCTGGAAGTATAAAACCTAAGTTTTTCGCGCGCTCTGCGCTCGTTCAACGTGTTAATGTCAATATCATATAAGCAAGCACCGGTTATCACATCGCCAGCCATCGTGTACCGTACGTCCGTGGATATAGCGCAGTAAACCGTGGGATGCTAATGTAAACAACGAAATGTCTTATGTAGATTGAGAAAAAGCATGGAGGTCCAATTATGTCAAATTCTCTTTTACATTAGTAATGGCGAATGACTTAGAACTTTATTTTAATTATCATGGAGATATTTTGTAAACTATTCATTTCCTTTAGCTACATCATTGCAATTTATGTCTTCTCTCAGTAAGAGCCCCCCCCCCCGCCTCCTACGCCTATGTGTGTAGTGTTCGGTTCCGAAAATATGTGGTATTTTTCCATTTCCTTCAACCAAGTTTATAATAGCAGTTATAAGAGGGATTAATATTTGTACACCAATAAATTAACTGTGTCTGAATTTTCGAAAATTTCTTGACCAACATTCTTCATCATACTTCCCTCTACTTGTGTAATTTTGAGCGGTCTGTCAGGGGTTGAAGGGAAGTTTTTCTATATTGGTTGTCCATAGATGAAATTTTTGCAACATTATGGGCATGTTTTGAAGTGAGTTTATTCACGAGAAATGTGAATTTTCAAATTCTGAACAAATAATGGGCTGAAAACCTTGAAAAGTGGGGCTGTCGGGCATTGTGGGCCGCGACGTAGAGTCACCTACAAAAGCAATGATCCACAGGACATGCGATGAGGTTGAACATGATGTGTGACTGGTGAAAATCTTCGAAAAGGTTATGGATGGAAAACAAACTATTGGGAAATACTTGGTTCTCAGGCAAAAGGGTACATCTGGTTGGTCATTTTCAAGCCCAAGAAGTGCCGTTTCCGGTGATCTGGGGGGTATAAAAACCAGAAATTTTCTTGTATGCTGCGCGCCAACCGATGGTGGCGCTCCGCTTAGATATTAATTCGCGCCCCCCGGGTTAGAAAATCCTGGATACGCCCCTGGTACCAATTGTTCATTTTCCATCTACTCATGGCTAACTGGCACGTTGTTCTTATTGCTCTATAAATATTTTCAAATGTTTGACAGCTACCTTATCTAACATTCTGTATATAGGGCAGTTACAACATAAGCCTATAGTTTTTTTTTAATCCCCTCATCCTCAATCAATATAGTGATATTCTTTTAACTGTTCTTAAAGGAGTAGAGGTTTTCTTTTAGCTGTTACCAGGCCTGTTGATTAGTGCTGTAGAAACTAAGTGTTTCTGAAATAAATAATAAATCCCACTGCAATTTGTTACTGCATCCTGTCCTTGGAATTTATCTCAGCTTGAGGAGATTTTGAAGTTAAATTTATGGCATTAATCCTTAGCAGCAGCTGTGATGATAACCTTCTAATAGATCAAAATGTCATGCCATATATTCCCCATTGACAAATTAGAGAAGAATCAACTGAGGTAGCATATAACCTTGAAGTCACTTGTAAAAACAAAAAAGTGAGGACAAGCTATAAGGCGTAATGCAGGCCCAGAAAGACCTGGGCACCTTGCATGCTCACCTGAATCAGGGAGCTGCTACTCTAACAGGGAGCTGCTAGTTAGAGTAGCAGCTCCCTGCCTGAATATTGCCAAGTAAGGACATGCAGAAATGGTAAATTTCCTCTAGATTGGTAATAAAAAGATTAAAGAATTTTGTCTAATGGCGACCATATTTGAAAATCTAGCATATAGGGCCAAATACAGCAAACCTTCAATGTTGTAAAGTCCATTATGAATTTGCATGTACATGAAATATTTGATCACAAACTATCTACAAACAGAAAGAATGGAAAATGAGTTGGTTTAATTAAAAGTATTTAAGTATTATTTGAAATTTTACTACATGTTGCTCAATTTAGCTTGTGAATTAAATAAATTGCTTCCCCAGGTGAATTTACATTTCTGTTTCTTTTGTAGGAATTCACTAATTGCTGATGAGAGTAAACTACTTGAGGAATATTGGTGTCATGGGCTGCAGAGGGGGAGCAGTTTGAACAAGGAAAAGATATTGGAGTTAACCAAACAAACTTCATTAAGTGCCAGAAGAATAAAGGTCAGTTTAAAATTTATTATTTTGCTCAAATTTGAACAATGAGTTAATTTTCTGCCACTGCTGTTTCGTTTCCTATGAAATTGATATTTAGAGCTCAACCCGGGCATGATGTTAGAAAGCCCACTTGAATGTACTCTAAGGTCACCTTGATCCAGCGCAGTAGTTAAACTAAATTTTTTTTTATCTCAGTTGCAAGGTACCTTCTGATTCTTCTGAAAGGGGTCCTATGTCTGAACCCAATTAGGCTATGCCTGCTTAATTTATACGGAGGAATGGCCGGAACCTGATCTGGACCAGCTGCACGTACTCTGGGCTATTCTGTAGAAGGCCTTATGTAGACAATAACACACAGCTATAAAACATTCCTCGCAACCAATGACAAAAGGCACAGTAAAGCTTCTTGTAGTCTCTAACTTTAATCTAAAGATAATGCAACAACTGGCAATTGGAAGCAAACTGCTCAATCTCTGTAAGACATGACAGATTACTGACAGAAAAATACGGAGGTAAATTTTACTGAGCATGTTGAGACATACCCAAGATATTGCATTACAAACGGAATGTCCCCATAATGGGGGGAAAAGAAAAAAATTTATATGTAACAGCATTTTCTAGAAAAAAGAAAGCATCCAATGAATTAAAGCAGTTTTCTATTATGACTCCCTGATTGAAGGCAGTTATTGGGTATAAAAAATATGCATGTCTTCACAAGGGGCGGCAATCTGTTTCAAATATTGGGGGGGGGGACATTTGCTTTGGTGCAGGTGTGACAGTACAGAGTGTCCCCCTGTACAAAGTGTCCGCGGAGACACTCTGTACCAGCACATTTAGTCCGGTCGGACATTATCCGCTGAAAATTGTGTCCCCACCTCACAGCAAATATAGTCCTGCCGGACGAAATGTCCTGGTACAGAATGTCCACAAATACTTCATAGCATATTCTGTCCTGCATAAAATTTAGGCATTTCGACATTCAAAAGGCAATTTAGTTCATTATATCAATAATTAGAGCAGATGCATACATAGTTCGATGTTACAGGAAATAAATGTGACGTTGTGCATTGTTGCAAAACAAAAATGGAAGGGAAAAAAGAAGAAAAGTAATAAGTCTTCCATCTGTAAAAGATGTTAATCATGTTTTTGTTGTGATTGCTGCTATTTTATCCTCGCATATGTTGCATGTTGTATTCGGCCACTACATTGCGTTCATAGTCTACTTCACTCCTCTACCTATCTCATACTTACACAGCGCCCCCCCTTATCTAGCCTACTAGTCCCATTCTGGCAAATTCTACCATACCCCAACTGGCCACCCACCCTGCTCTTCCTCTTATTTGCCAGAATTCAAAGAGTTTGGTCTTATTTTGGCTCATGAATTTTCTAATTCGTATTTTCTAACGATAAGATCTACCATATCAACTAAATTGAAGAAACACATAGACAAGCGGCCAGCAACAGAATCAAGCCCATTCTGTCGGGTATCCTTCGTTTTTCATAAGTAAAATTTGCACTGCAAATTTTGTCAGTTTTTGTCAGCTTAGGCGGCAGAGCCTAACACACTGTAGCGGGCGGGCAGTTGAGGCCTTAGCTACTTCTTGTTCATTAGGAAAGCCTAGCTTGGTAGCATTTAGGCTGCGGGCCTTGCTACTTTGCTACAACTTTGGTTGCGGTTGTCGCTTTAGATTCGATGTCCAATTGTCCACAGGTTCGATCACCTTACAGGGGTATTTCGTTAACTTGGGATTTAGTTCAGCACTTAGGTTGTCCGGTATTCCCGGCCCTAGTGTCGGGGGTTCATTGACTATATGCGTATTATATGTATACATGTATGTTTCTCGCCATTTCTCCCTTAGCGGAAAATCGCGGACTTTGCAACTGGGAATTGAGTTAGCACTTTAGGTAGTCTGGTATTCCCGGCCCTAAGCTTATTTTCGGTACACAGAGGTGCTCGCTCATGCCTGCCACTTTCCATCGTTTTGGCGGGAAAGTTGTGGAGCAATTAGGATTTACAGTTGTCCGGTGTTCCCGGCTCTGATAGACAGTCTGTCTACCTATATGTGTGCATGATTTCCTTTACCACATGTTCCCAGATATGGCACCAAATGCAAGCGGTACCGGCCTTTCGTGACGTGGGACAAGCACGGCTCCTGCCTCAGATGTCGCACCTGCAACAAGGCCACCAGATGCAACGTCTGTACGAACTGGCCAGAGGACCGCTGGAAGGAAGTGGAGGACTGGTTGGCGGACAAAGCCCGGAAGAAAGACCAGGACAACTCGGCTCCAGGGAGCCAGGAAAGCCAGGGAAGGCACCAGCGAAGAAGCCTAAGAGGCCCAGAGTATCCGCCTCCAGTCGGGACCCAGGAGGGTCCCAATATGATCCAGAGGGGGTGGCTGAAGTAGCTGTGCATGCACAGAGTAAGCCTTTAAGCCCGACTCGGGAGGCCAGCAGGCAGGCTGAGCCGTCCCTGGATCATGAGTGGGTGGCCAAAGTAGCCGTGCGGAGTAGGCCTTCAAGCCCAACTCGAGGAGCCAGCAAGGAGGCTGGCTCGACCCAGGACCCGGGTAGGCCGGAAGGTCCGGCCCCCCGGAGCCGGAGCCAGAGCATGGAGAGACTCCCAGAGACCCGGGAGCCAGGATGACCCGGGCAGGATGCGGCTCTATCTGGGGACGATCCCACGGAAGACCGAACCAGTGATGTCTGGTCCAGCCTAGAAAAAAAAAAAAAAAAAATCCGACCGGAACGGACAAAATGTCCGGTCGAGGAGAGTGGTACCCGACATGGTACACACACAGAGATGGGCTCCGGGAGCCCGGGTCCGGCGAGACCCCGGGTCCGGCGAGACCCCGGGTCCGGCGAGACCCCGGGTCCGGCGAGACCCCGGGTCCGGCGAGACCCCGGGTCCGGCGAGACCCCAGAGGGAGTGCGGAAGCGAGGTTCCACTTCAGATCCGAGACCTGTTCCGAAGCTGGGAACCAGAGCTACAATCGACTGCTGGGGCCCCAGAGATGGGCTCCGGAGGGCCCGGGTCTGACGAGACTCCAGAGGGAGCCCAGAACCGAAGTCCCACTCCGAACCCAGAGCCGGTCCCAGAGCCGGGAACCGACGAGAATAACAACTGCTGGGCCCCCAGAACGGGGCAGCAGGGGCAGAAGCCCGGCCCGCAGATCTCCTAATCGGAGCCGCGCCCGGTCCCGAGGCTTGGTGCCGACGAGAGTAACATCTGCTGGGCCGGCCCCGAGCGAGGTCCCCACGGCGAAGGGAGATATACTCATCCCCAGCCTCAGAGGGGGAAGGACAGACGGGCACCGAACACAGACATCGGGGCCGAGGAGCGACCGCAACCCACGGCCAGCCCGGCCGCGACACCACGATCAATCCCAGACCAAAGAATGGAACCTGATTTGTTCCTCGGTGAGGACGTTCTGGTTTGCAGAGCGCTGTTCAGCCTGTCCGGCCTAGACGACGAGGTCGACCCCTAGATTTCGGGGTTACGGAGGAGGGAAAGTCTCCTACATCGGGGAAGTGTTGCCCCCGGAACTAGCAGCTTGAGCTGCGACGACAGGTTCAAATCAATTGCGGAGAAACACCGCAATAGCTATACCATTAATCGCCACACATCCCAAATGTGTGTTTAACCGGTACCAGCGGAAACCAGGACATGACATAAATTTCCTGGGCATACATGGGTCATATTCTCCTCGCTAATTATACTCCTCTCCAATTATAATTCATCGCAGGTGTTGCTCATATGCCTAGGTTTTAAACCTTACTTGTGTCAAAACACTGTTGTTCAAACACGGTTGTTTAAAACACTTACTTGTGGAACCCAGAACAGGTTAAAATGTGCAAGACTGAACGGTTTCAAATCGATTGTCAGGACGTATCCTTTTACTTTAACTTCTCAGAATCTTGGCAAACTGCCAGGAAAGTGTTCAACACCGTACATTTGTTAAGAGAGGACGGGGGCCAAGCAGCCACCTGGCAAACCTGGCAAAGTGCCAGGGAAAAACGAAAACTTAAGAACCTTGGCAAACTGCCAGGAAAGTGTACACGCTGTACATTTGTTAAGAGAGAAGGCGCCAAGCAGGCACCTGGCTTGCCACGTGTGAGCTCAACGTTTGCTGCAACGAGCTGTCGAATACGAGAGTGATCCCACGGAGTAAGCCTCTCTATTTCTTTGGTGAATTACCAAGACAAACGCGTTAGTAAGTTAGGAAAAGGGGTAGGATAGAACCCCAGCATAGTTACAAACGATAACACGCCCGAACATACAGTAGGCGCTTCATGAATAATGTTCGATGTTCCGACATTTTAAGCAGAATTGCATTTCGTAACACCTGATGGCCTAGTCGTGACTATGCGCTAGGTGGTTTCGATAGGAAGTTGGAAACCTTTACTGAACTACGAAATGGACACATCTCGACATGAAGAGATTTGAAGTAACGGGTACGTCATCTTAACATTTAACAAGACGCGGCACCTGGGTCCACCACCGATGACGCCTGTGTCACTCTTGGGCGCTGTGTAAGTATGAGATAGGTAAAGGAGTGAAGTAGACTCCCAAAAACTTACCTGGTTTTAGGGTCTACGAGCGACGATACCTATCTGATACTGGTTTCCCTCCCTCCTTCCCCACTCAAGGGCACCGGTCGAGGCGGATTGCCAAGACCTTACGATGTGAATTCTGGAGACTAAGAGGAAGAGCCGGGTGGGTGGCCAGTTGGGGTATGGTAGAATTTGCCAGAATGGGACTAGTAGGCTAGATAAGGGGGGGCGCTGTGTAAGTATGAGATAGGTATCTTTGCTCGTAGACCCTAAAACCAGGTAAGTTTTTGGGAGTCATCTTTACAGAGGGAGAGATCGCATAAACCTAACTTCCTCCCCAACTTCCTCTGGATACGGGATAGTGCAGGCAACAGCTACAACAAAAAATGATAATTGCAGAGGTAAAAGATTACGAACTTAAGGAATTTAAAGTTTCATTGTAGTCGTGTGTCCCCAACACACAATGGGTAAGGTTTGGCAATTACGGTAACTGCACTTCATAGGTCTACGAGAGTTGCTTAGCCAATATGAAATTTCATCCGTGCATGAAGCTCATTATTGGACGGGAACCAAAGGTTTTTTCAAGTTACATGCTAAACGAAATCGGCAATGCTGTATACAACATACAGGCCAATACACATGGGCGGCGATCATGGGGGGGACGGGGGGGACATGTCCCCCCCAATATTTTAGGTGGGGGGGATATGGTATCTAATATCCCCCCCAATATTTGGTGGCGTAGTTTTTTTGAAGCATTTGTTTTGTATTTTTTTATGATATCGCTAGTAATTTCAAAATAGGAAATGCTTAGATGCAACTTACAAGGCCTGGGAAGTGCCATTTCCATTGATCTGGGAGGCATTTTCGGCCAAAATTTTCTTTTGCGCTTCGCGCCAACTTATGGTGGCGCTAAGCTTAGAAAGTCTGGGTACAAGCTTTGCCCCTCCTTTGGCAAATTCCTCGCAAGGTGCCTGTCTAACCGTGTCACAATTTGTTACTATATGACCGAAAGTAGTTTTTACTTCTTTTTTTTTCGAAATGAATAGCTAGACGGACCGCATCCGTAATGAAATTTGGTTTGACTCTTGTGTATGAGTGTCAGTACGTACAATCATATATATGATCCACATCGATATGGATTCACTGGGTTTCCATTTGCCCTGTTTCCTACAAGATTTCTAACCGCAGGTGCGTAGCCAAGGGAGGGGGGGCGAAGGGTGGAAACTGCCCCTCCTCCTCAAGCATATTTTTGGGGTATTTTCTATGATATCTAAGTTTGATAGTAGCCGTTATAAGAGGTTTTAATATTTGTACACCAATAATTTAACTGTGTCTGAATTTTCGAAAATTCCTTGACCAACATTCTTCATCATATTTCCCTCTACTCGTTCAATTTTGACCGGTCTGTTAGGGGTTGAGGTTTTTTTTTATATTGGTTGTCCATAGATAGAATTTTTTGCAACATTATGGATATGTTTTGAAGTGAATTTATTATTCAAATTCTGAACAAATAATGGGCTTAATACCTTGAAAATTGGGGCTGACGGGTATTGTGGGGCGTTACGTAGAATTACCTGCAAAAGCAATGATCCACAGGAGATGCAATGAGGTCGAACATGATGTGTGACTGGTGACAATCTTGAAAAAAGGTTATAAATGAAAAAAAAACTTGGTTCTCAGGCAAAAGTGTACATTTGGTTGGCCATTTTCAAGCCCGAGAAGTGCCATTTCCGGTGATCTGGGGGGCTATCAAAACCAGAATTTTTCTTGTACGCTGCGCGCCAACCAATGGTGGCGCTCCGCTTTGATAGTAATTCGTCTGCACCCAAGCAAATGTCCCCCCCAATATTTGAAACAGATCGCCGCCCCTGCCAATACACATAATTTTGAGTCCAAGGATGGGGGGGGGGAGGAGTTGGGATGGTAAGTTATTGATTTGTGACCTGGGGAGGGGTCTTCTTTAGTCTGTGACCTATCTGTGATGAGTTCCAAAATACTTTTTTGTTGTTGCTAATAGCAACCCTGAAGTAGCTGGAAGATACTTCTCTGACCTTAAAAAATCATCACTGCCCCAACCCTCTCCGTACGGGCCTGACACCTATTTATTACTACTTCATTGTTTACTTTTTTACACTGCCTTATTTTTTGTTACTCAATCGTCGAGTCAAGGTTTTCTTCCTCTCAACAAGATGGAGGGTCATCCCCCCACCCCACGCACCCTAAACCCCGTTGTGATGGCCATGCAAGAAGCAAATTTTTATTTGTATATACAAATGACATTCCAGGCAATTCCAGTGATAAAGGTTCGTTGTTTCTTATTATGAATTTTTCTTATTGGACAAAAAGTGGTTCAAATTAGAAAGGATATATTAGAACGATATCATCTTCAAAAGAGCTGCAAACATACAAAAACAAACAAAAACAAAGCCAAACAAGGGAAAGAATAAAGCAAATAGGACAGAGCAGGATGCAATATGCTAGATTTTTTGTCTCATCATGTTTCTCACACTTTAAATATGTCATTCTTGAAAGAGATAAGTTTGTTCAAAGAAAGTTAATGAAGTAAAAATCAAAACATGAAATTGGATGATAGTCATGCACAAACACAATATTCCAAATCTATATCAGACTGGGCAAAGAGTGAAAAAATGATTATACATGGGATCAGGGGGTAGGAGCCAGGGGGGGGGGCATGAAGAACATCCACTTTGGAGTTTGGTAAAGACCTCAATAAAACCATGCAGAAGTTTCCCTGTAGAATTCCCCCATTGAACTGCTTTCCACAAACAGTAGGATTACCTATATAATGCTTTAATGTGCAACTTGATACCATCAAAAGTTTAATCTTGATTGTAAATTACAAATAAAATGGCTGATTCTCATGTATCCAACGGGTATTTTGTTAAAGGGTGTTAAGGCTCGGGCAAAAAGAAATGTCTATAGCCTGTAATCTGACCTAGTTTCGAATGAGGTGTAAGAGATGTGTTAGACACCACCATCTTGTATCCCAGAAAATACGCACACAGCTTGCTACCTTTGGTAATTAGACACTAGTGTATAGTCAGTACATACAGCTGCGGTCAATACCCACAGCACAGTGTACAAACAATGCAGCGATGGACATCTCAAGTCCAGCTAAAGATAACAAGGTATCACATTTTACTGTACTGTCTGCATTTTGTAGCAACACAAACAACACGTCACATGCAAGCAACGGAAAGTTAACTTTTTCAGATGGCCACACGCTGTTTTGGGGCGAGTCTTCAATACCTTTAAGACATACACAGAACTCCATAACAGCAAAAGTTACGACAGGAAGCAGAATATGGTCGGTTATATGTTTACTATGAGAACTTATCTTGAACACGATTTCCAGAACCAAGAAACACGCCTTCTTATTTGTTATTTAATAAGGAATGAGGTGATAAAGAATTTTGAGTGTCATATCCCATCAACTTGAACTGCAAATATATGGATTTCCAGCGAACGACTGGCAGTGTAAAGTCAATGGCCTGTCTTTGCTTAAATGTGTAGCAGCTGACGAAATTTTCTCATGATCATGATATGTTAGAGTGAAGGGACAAGATTATTGTCGGTAACAAGTTAACTGCTAAGAAAATCGTCTAGACATGTCTTCCGTTAACTTCATACATACTAACTCCATTGGTGGTCAGAGATGAGATATCAGTACAACCAAATCTGTGCAAAATAGAAGTTGAAAGCGATATTATGAGTAGAGAATGCCACACTGTAAGTCATATATAAAATAAATTATCATCTTGAAAGGTTTATGTTTAAGCTCCACTACAAAGGTGATAAACATTCACCATATTGGTTAAATGTAGACTGTATAGTGTACAACTGTACTATGCTTAGGCATTGAGTTAATTGGATTATCTTTAGTTGTAGTGACACCTACATGTTTATGGGATTACTAGCTCAATTTTTTTTATTGGAGATGGCATGTCATAATTTTGGTGCTATATATATAGCGCCAAAAATATGACATGCAATATCATACAGTTCACTACCAAACCAGAAAAGTTTAAACCACATGAGCCAATACAACATTTGTGACATATTAATTAAATTTAATATCACACATTTAACAAATTAGTGTAAGCTAGGATACAACAGAAGTTTGATGCCTTTTGGTGCTCTATTGATGTGTGTGTGCATGGTCTGACTGTTTAATGCCGATCAAACATTAATTGTCCTGAATCAGGATCCATGGGGGTTCAAAACACCCTCTGTATGACCCAAATGCAAAAACAGATAATGC
Organism: Apostichopus japonicus; assembly: GCF_037975245.1. Classification (NCBI taxonomy): domain Eukaryota; kingdom Metazoa; phylum Echinodermata; class Holothuroidea; order Aspidochirotida; family Stichopodidae; genus Apostichopus; species Apostichopus japonicus. Next base: position 25,265,103 of record NC_092579.1, read on the forward strand.
TAGCTAACCATTATTATAGTAATATGTACTAATATACATCATTTTGCATCAAGAAACCTAAAAATTGCCTTATTTTGCCAAAGAAAAGGGGTCCCTCCCCCAGGTTTCAGGAAATATCCCCCCACCAATACACACACAAACACATTTAGCGATTTTCCACAAGGGACCTAACAGAGAAATGGTACCAAAACTCAGTTGATACATCATCTCTCTTATCTTGTTGAAGCAGGACTGTCAAATCAGCCAAGTAGTAATAAGGTAGCATACGCCCATTAAAAGCCCCATTGACTTACACACTAAATCACAAAAGTAATGTGGTCATTAAGTCTAGGTAGAAGTTTTCACTAGCTTAACGCTACCCATCACCGGATAGCTGACAAGTTGGCCTTTCATGGCACCATCAATTTTCCGTACCATGACCGTGAAAATTTTTTGCTATCCGAGCCGGAAGTTTTCGTCACTTGTAAACAAACCTCTTCACTCAGTGGTAAACAAATTTCCTACGCTGCTCCTGGGAAGCCTAAAGGGGTCTAAAATTGCCTCAATTGACCCAATTTTTTCACCACATGTACTTCCATTCATGCTCTTCAACATGAAAGCCACAAAAAACTAGATTATGATTGATAACAGGTCACAAAAGATGTTCTCCTGCTGCTTTTTGGCACTTTTCCTGAAGGAGAACAATCGAGCGGATTGATATAGACTCTAATAGGAGTATGCCACCTTAAGTGAGAGTTGAATTTTTTTTTTTTTTCCAAAATGATACTTTTCATAGTCGTCACAATATAAACCACAACAGAATTATATGCAATTATCATTTTAGGTCCATAAAGATGTATTTTCAGAGATTTCAGTATGCACGGTGCAGTGTGTAAATACACATATGAGCAATACTGTGTAAGCAGTAACCAGGTCTATGTCTGCAACAACACTTCCAGTCACCAATTTTGATAAGCTTGACCAATTTGGGTGCATCTATGATTCTTGCAGGTATTATTGGTATCCCTGATCACAATCCACTTGGTCTGGCTTGCCCTACCTGCAGAAACATCATCCATAGAAGGGTTAGCGGTGAGGGCTTTTTCGTCTCTGGCTCTGAAAAGTGATGAAAACTACTTTTGTTTAGCTCAGCAGATTCCTCACAAACTGACCCACAGGACATACCCCAATGTATTCCTGAACTGTTTGGAACATGTTAAACTGATATTGCATGTCACTCCAGTGCAACTGTTAAGTTACTAAGAATAAAAGAAGAGAATTGAAGGTGTTCTTTGCCAAAACTGGATCATCGGGATTTGTAAACAACAGCCTCACTGTAACAGTATTACAGCAGTCAAAAGGAAAGCTTACTGGAATGCTATCTAGATACACTGTTCACCTCAATAGCATATCCAGTCCATTTAAAGGTTTGTGCATAGGTTGTTACAATGTATTAAAGACAGTTATAAGAGAAGAGAGGTGGATAGGGGGGCACATTTCATGATAAAACATTCAAATTTGTTGCTCGGCAGAGAACAACAACATCAAATTACCTTATTCTTCATTGGTGGCAAGCACTGGTTCCTATATTTACTACAGTAGATCTCCCATGGAAGCATCAGGATATCTCTTTCTGCTGTCAGAGTTGTTTGGGATTTGTTGTTACCTCATCTAACCAGTTGAGTCCATTGATACCGCACCCATTCAAAGTATATCGCTGTGCATGCTGAGGACTTAGCACATCAACTTTCTCTGAAATTGACAAAACAACAGAAAACTAATGAGTGAATAGGCTCAAAAACCCCTTGATGCACATTGGCAGAAGCAGAATATGCATACCTTTGTGGATTATTTGCTAAATAAGACTCAAAACATTCTCTGTGCAAGGTATTAGCCCTCAGCAGCCACTCCACTTAGGATACAGACCTCATACAACATTGTGCTACAGCTGGTGTAGACTTGGTCTAGGATACTAACGTAGCGCCATTATGAACCTGAGGTCTAGGCCTAAGCTGACAACATTAGGGGTATTTCATGCATTGAAACTGAGTTTTTGTCCTTAGTTAAACACCAGGTACTTCCAGCTTTAGCAAAAATAACCTAAAGTATGATTACCATGTAATTTAGGTGCCCACAGATGTCAAATTTCACTGAACTTAGTCGTTCATGTCACACACACTGCAGGCTTTTTGGTCTGATTCTGAAGGATTTTGAATTTCGTGCATTTGGCACCTACTTAGCAGATTCAAGGCAGGAATCATACTATGGAAGCTTTGGTAGGTCAAGGCTTAATGACCCAATAGTTTATTGGGGAGGAAAACTGGTTAGAAATGCTCAGAAGGCTGTTCTAGTCTAATGTATGGACACGCACATGCTCTTTGTGGTACTTTAAGGCTGTAATACTAATTTATGCGTAAAAATCACCCAAGCGTGAAATTTTCCGACGTTTGCTTGAAAACCATTTTTACACACCATAGCAACTACTTTGATCCAAAATTGGGACTTCTAGCACTTAAAATGAAAAATTTGGCATTTTTGCTTAAGGTAGCATACGCCCATTAAAAGCCCCATTGACTTACACACTAAACCACAAAAGTAATGTGGTCTCTAAGTCTAGATAGAAGTTTTCACTAGCTTAACGCTACCCATCACCGGATAGCTGACAAGTTGGCCTTTCATGGCACCATCAATTTTCCGTACCATGACCGTGAAAATTTTTTGCTATCCGAGCCGGAAGTTTTCGTCACTTGTAAACAAACCTCTTCACTCAGTGGTAAACAAATTTCCTACGCTGCTCCTGGGAAGCCTAAAGGGGTCTAAAATTGCCTCAATTGACCCAATTTTTTTCACCACATGTACTTCCATTCATGATCTTCAACATGAAAGCCACAAAAAACTAGATTATGATTGATAACAGGTCACAAAAGATGTTCTCCTGCTGCTTTTTGGCACTTTTCCTGAAGGAGAACAATCGAGCGGATTGATATAGACTCTAATAGGAGTATGCCACCTTAAGTTCACACTTTCTAAACAGAAAAGTTCCCTGTGGTTACAATATCAAACTGTCCAACACTTTTTTTGAAAAACAACACAAAATAGGTGGTGTCAAGCTGTGGAATGTGGTCTTTATTATTTACTCATCATTTGTTTGAACAAGTAAACTGTGTCTGCTACAGTGAAACATGTCCAGGCAAAATCACTTTTTGGGGATGTAGACCAAATTAAGACAATTGTCAGACTATATGCCACTTAGGAACCAGATGTGGAACCTTTGCAAGTAAATATAGGAACAGAAACATAAACTTATTAATGGGAACTACACCTGCAAAGATTTACAGTACACTTTCTGGGTTCTCACCTTCCTTCGTGACCTTTCTGTATGCTTTATACCTATTTGGAAATAGGTATATCAAACACTTTGCAACTTACAATTATATGCCTATATGGATGGTTGCTCTGCAGTTAGTCCAAAGTGTGGCTTAAAGGTATGCTGTATTGGCCATAAATATTCCAGATTTTCACTATGGACAAAATTCTTTAAGTAGGTTTATTACTACCCTGGAGGAAATTTACCTCACTGGGACCAGGGAGTTCCGTAACAACTCCTGGGACATTCGATCAGCTAGTGTCATCATTTAGAATGTCTGAGCACAATTTAAAGGGTTATTACCCCAGGAGAGTACTTTTTGAAAACTTCTAGCAATTAAAGTGGCCAAAAATTTAGGGCCGATACAGACTACCTTTAAACTTGTAAATGTTTAATTTGTCCAGAATGAGTGACATAAACTAAACTAAACCTTCACTGCATACTTCGGACAACCTGTACAATTAAAACAGATTGAGAATTTACCTGTTTCCATAATCCAGTTACAGGAATGCTCTGGAGACTTGTTCGTAGGTCTACAGGACAAAGACGCTTTGACATCCTGTTGAACATACCTTGTTACATCAACGTTGATAGTTTTCCAATAGAATCTAGACATAATCTGTTGTCTGGTTTTCTATATATATGCCAAGATGAACACCTTTAAAGAGATAAGAAAACAACACACACACAAATATATGGGCTGCAGAATTGGTAGTTCCAGCTGAAGTGCCACTAAAATTGAATTACAACTCTATATCAGTATTTGAAATGGAATATTCCCATTATTGTACATATTGCATGGCCACTATTGGGATCTATAGATATTTATGAAGTTTTCTTCTGTAGTGAGGTTTGGCATGTAGAGCATATGGCACACCTAAAAAAGTACAATCAGGCCTTCAATATCTGTTCTTACCAACCAAAATTAATGAACGTGAATTTGTTACGTACAGTATTAGTGCCACTTTCCTCTAGAAGTAGGCTAGGCTGTATATATGCTGTAGTCCATTAATTGCATTTGATAGTGGCCCATGCATGCATATCAGACTATCTCTGTAAGCCAGGGATGTCCAACCTACGGCCCGCGGGTCCGGCCCACAGCAGGGTTGCGTCGAGCCCGCCAGAATTGCTCTACAGTGCGAAATTTTAGTGAGCAGATTTCTTGATAACAATATGAAGCTATATAAACAATCATTCAAAGGGTCCAAAAAACTGCATACAGGTCAGTTTGTGTGACACTCTCTCAGCGCATACTGAGGGTTGGGGGAGGGGCGGCTGGACTTTATTCATCTGTTTTATTAGGAAGGAAAATAAATCAGTGCTCTCCGCACAGTGCTCACATTTTGTTGCCTTGGGCTTCGGGCAAAAAGTCGAAAAATCAAGGGTAGGGTTCATGCGGCACCCTCCTTCATCATGATCATTTCATGTGGCCCTCCTCTGCAAAAGGTTGGACAACCCTGCTGTAAGCCTTAGTGATATGTTGTTAACTTCTATGATAGGCATGGGCGATAAAATTTATAATAATTTTCCCAAAAATTTGTTATGACAATTGGGTAAACAAAACGAGAAGAACTAGGCCCTAATAACTTTGCTCACGCATGCAACTGATTATAATGTTGCATAAGCAAATTGCTTGACTTTTGCGAACGAGTTTTTACAACAAAACAAACGTGGTAAAAGTATATCATGATTTGTGCACCAATCAGGCCTAGAGGCCTGGTTATATTTTAACTGTGGATGGCCTTTCGACACTTAATAACCAAGAGCATAGTATGTATCCTATACTGTAAGTTACATACATTTACTTAGATGCCACTAGTCAGTATGAGCTGCCTGGATTTGGGCGAGTTGAGAAGCCCTAGATAGCAAAACTTTCCTTCAATTTCGGTACGCAAGAGTTCCATTTTCAGCCAGTCTGAAAGGCTGACTTTGTCTCCGTAAGATCCTTCTCTGTTTTATTCTTGTAAACCCACTTGAATAGCTCTCATCTCTTAGAATATCGGCAATTTGTCTCACTTTTTGAATTTGAACACTTGGCAAATATTGGGGGCTGAACATACCTTTACCCCCCCCCCCACTTTTTTCATGGGGGATAAGCCCCTTAAGTCCACCGGTTCTGTTGCCACTGAAGTAGTGGCGGGGTGACTTTGTGGATTTTACAATGCGACAAGGTGCAACCAAGGATGTAGCTAAGACCTGATGGTTGGGGGGGTGTAGTGGCTGAAATTCCAACTGGATGGGTTTTGGAGCCAGAAAATTCCGACTGCTGCCTTGTACCCCCCCCCCCGTACTAATCGTCAACGATACTGTCAGTGTCAGTCAGACACCCCATCTTTCGCGACTGCACTTTTGTTCCGAACTTTTTTCTATACATTTGTACCTTATGGGGCAAAGTTTTTTGCTTATGTTGATGGCACTTTTAAACTTCCGTAGATTAGCATTGAGTGTTTTAATTGTATACCATAGAGACAATGTATATCCCAACGACGTAGCGGGGAATTTGAAAGGGGGAGCACTTTTTGCGATTAATATGGGGGAGGGGTCTAAGGGGAGGGGTGTCCCCCTCCCCTTTGATATATTTTTGAACAATTGAAGGTCCTTAGATGCGATCTGGTGCAATTTGTTGCCAGTTTCATCATTATCATATGATATCATATTATCGGCAGATTTTGTTTCCTGTTTGAATTCTTTTACATGTTCTTTTACATAATATATCAGAAAGACAAACATAGTGCTCCTTTACAATTTTTCCATACGGATGATTCTTGTTTATTGTCCAATGTCTGGACTTTGGATAATACATTTGACGAACTTAACTAATGGACAATATAAACTTTCATATTTTGTAAGACAGCCAGATTTGCAGTGGACTAAAAGAAAAATATTGTTATCGCCGGGTATTAGCAGTGTAATAATTATACATATTTATCGTATCGCGTACGATTGCTAGCTTAGCTTCATAACATGCTGTTCATGCAACAACTTAGGAAGAATCATAGAAAGGATGAGAACGCACGTTGTCGTCGTCGTTGTGCATACGGTTCGTGACATTCCATCGAGTGAGGTTAGGTAGATATGTATTTTATTACGCAGTGGCCAACTGTAGGCTTGAAATAGTCTATAGGCTAAATTTAGCTAATTGCATCTGCCACACTTAGTAGTTGAATCAGTAGGCCTGAATGTTCTTACGATTATAATCGAGTTAACGGACGAGTATTCAAGATCAAAAGAGCACTAACAAAATACCATGCTAAAAAAACAACAGTTTTTAAACATTTTTTTCGACACTCAAAGGGGGGATCAGTCGCTCCCCTGCTCCCCTGACACCCCCCCACACCCCCTCTCTAGCGACGTCCCTGGGTGCAACAAATTCAATACACTGTGTATTGAATTTAATTATTGATATACCCAATATGCAAATCTGGCTTTCGGAAATCGTTTCTCTGGATTTAGTTGTTCAACGCATTCAGTAGAGCTGCAATGTTGAAAATCAATTCCAGAAGCTAGCACTGTAGCACATGCCGCGGATTCATCACATGCAGAATTGAATCGCTAGTGTGTTTGCTCCAGGATTCGTTACCTGTGCTGCGAACCATGTGCTAGCTCCAGCTCCAGTTATTCTGCATGCTACATGTTACGATGTTAAACACAAATGTTAGAATCAAAACAAATAGGCCTATTTGATAGGGCTGTTTTGGGGGAATAATTTTGATTAGGGTTGTGCACATTTGTTTGCAAAAACGACAAAAAAGTGAACTAAGGTCTGGGAAAAAGTGGGGGGCAAATGCCCCCTCTTGCCCCCCCCCCGTAATCCCGCCCATCGTTCGCGCTATAGTATATATATTCGTTATAGTATATATATCTTTATATCTTTATGGTTACTTGTGTGCTACAGCCCTATTTTCCTTTTTTTATCGGCAAACCAAACATCATTACGGATGCGGCCCGTCTAGCTAATTCATTTTGAGAAAAAAAAGTAAAATCTACTATCGGTGAAAGTCTAATTCCGAAGTGTGTCATGTTCCCCGACGACTCGGTCAAGTTCGAAACCAGCCACATTTGTTTTCATATCACAATTGTACAAGCGTTCACGAGAAAAAGACACGCATTTAAGTTATCGTAAGCACAGTCCTTAGATGTTTACGACTTGCTTACGGTCACCTTAAACAGAGGAAACCCGTACATTTTGGAACAAGGCGTTTACGATGTGATTACGCATACGTAAACAATGTAAACACGGAACAACTGATTTCTGTTACGTTTATGACAACTTACATATCGGAAGTTAATAATTACTTTTGTATTGATTAAAACTTATTTCTTCTCCTCGTTTACGTTGACCTTAAGCTCGCCACAAAGAAATTTACGACAGGATTACGATTATCTTACACATCGGAAACTCGTAGCATAGATACAACGCGTTTACAACAAACTTACGCCAAACTTAAACATCACGTTAACGTTGATTGCACCATAAAATAAAACACTGGACACCATTCTCATGGTCAATCTTCCCGATAATGATATTACCCTGTGACTGCATCTCATGAACAAAATTTCAACATTTACGTTGGCTGAAACGAGTGCAGATAAAAATTTACTGTATATATACAAATACGTTCATTTCAGCGTTCACGTATTGATAACGAAATCCTTAAACGTCAAGTTCACATGGACTTGTCATGCTTAAAACTATTTATACGAAGATGACATTATACTGTGTTTGTTCGTATTAAACATATATGAATATTTTCGTTCACCTCAAACAGGAACAGTACGGCATGCTTAGGATATACATGTCGGAAATTCCGAAGCATGCGCACCACAGGATATAGCATGATTACACAAACTTACGCATTGCGTTTACGTTGAATGTATTCTCCACTGATTTCGGAATTTACGGGAAGATTACGATTCACTTACGCGTCGGAAATTCCAGAGCATACACACACCACAAGTGTCAGTACAGCATGATTACATCAACTTGCACACTTCGCTTAAGTTGACTCAATAAAAGTTGGGAATTTAAGAGATTATTAATATTAACTTAAACGTCAGAAATTTCAAATAATACACAGTATGTGATTACGGTATGATTACAATGCCCATATACATCACATTTAATTTGTACCCACTGGTAATTTTTACTGAGACAATCAGCTGCCTATTGTTCATTATATGTTCGTCTGTAATTATAGCATGCTTAAGTACTTGCTAGAAGTTTTCAAAAAGAGGTTCTAACTCTTCAAATTGTTCTCATGACATTCTAGTAAATTGACACACAAGATGACTGAATGTCCAGTGAGGTAAATTTCCTTCAGGGTGGTAATAGAAAAAAGTTAAAGGATTTGACCAAAGGTGACCATATTTGAATATCTGACATTTTTCTAATACAGCATATATCTTTAAACGTGAATGTGCATGGCCTACACATACATATACTACCACATGTACCTCACAATGTATTTCTCATACTTCAGTTATGTTATAACATATACATATATACAGCCGTCAACCAACAAAACTCAGTCAACCAACAAAACCTAAGCTAATTCTATGAAAGTATCAGCAAACTTCCTCGTGGTTACTCCAGGGGCGGATCCAGGGGGGGCCCGGGGGGCCCGGGCCCCCCCTTTTTGAGAATCCTGATTTTTTTTTTTACCGCGTTCGAGGGAAAGAGCCCCATGCGTGATGAAAAAAATTCAAAGAAAAAAATCATATGAAGTCTCAAAGTGTGAAAATTATTTGTATACAAAAATGTAGGTGTTGGGTAGGGTGAGCCGTACGGCACTTTGGAAATTTCAGGAAATACCGAGCCGATTCGGGAAATTTTGGATTCCATTTCGGGAAAAACAAATTTTGAGTGTGGAAGCACTGAGCACGATGCACTTTTAACGTACGTTCGCGGCAGTCCGGATCCAGTAAGCACGAAGCTAGCAGAGAGGGAAACGACTCGCAACTAGACGTCGGAGTATATATGACGAAAGCAATACATGCTACATGCTGCACAGAAGCACGCACAGTGTGTATATGAAATTATTAGTTTCAAAAATGTGAGAAAACGAGTGTGGTACGATCGCACGACAGACTCAATCCAAGCCTAGGCTATCCACACATGATAGCCTATGTTTTCCCTAACAATACCATCACTGCGGTACCATTGCTACAGTGAGTGGCCCATGGGCGGCGATCCTGGGGGGGAGGGGGGATATATCCCCCATGAAAATGGGTGGAAGGGATGTAATACACCATATCCCCCCCCCCCCACCAAATGATAGGGATAAGAATATTTTCATGCCTACATTTATGCATCGTGAATGTACAGTTCTTTTTTAGCTTCATTTCTCGCCTACCATAAACGCAGTGGGATCTTTTCAAATAAACCGTCTTTATAAAGCAAGAATAGTTGACTGTTGGCTTCATTGGCCCTATAACAACAAAATGTATTATTGCGCCCACGGTATTGATATAGTACCAGGCGCGTAGCCAGGAATTTGCCAAGGGAGGGTCGAAACTGTAGATTCGGCATTGCAAACTATCTAAGCGGAGTGCCACCATGGTTGGCGCAAAGAGTACAAGAAAATTTTGGCTGTAAATGCCTCCCAGATCGCTGGAAATGGCACTTCCCAGGCCTTGTTAGTTGCATTTTAGCATTTTCTCTTTTGAAAATACTAGCGATATCATAAAAACATTAAAATTTTTTTTTTAAATATGCTCAAGGGGGGGGGCGGCTGCCCCCTTCGCCCCCCCTTCGGCTACGTGCCTGTATAGTACATATATGCACCCTCATAGTATTCATATAGGCCCTATAGTAGGCCTACACACGTACATGTTCCCTCGAACAGCTGAGAATCTCATGTTACCAAGGTAATGCTTAGTACACGTTTCACCTGGATGCCCTAGCAATCGGTACCTAGGAATGTAACTATGTGTAATTGTGTATTGCATGTGTATAGGCCTATAATAGCCTGCATGAGGCCATTTTCTTCATCGAATAATATAAAAAAGCTCTCGAACATTCTAACGTAGCGTCTGAAACAAGATTGACAGGGGCAATTTTCCCAAAATAACACCCGAAATTTAAAAAAAAAGTATTTTGGATCCTGATTATGAGATATTTCGGACATGATATCCCTATTTTAAAGTTTGGTATATGCCGCTTGGAAACCTTGGGAAGTGCCGTTTCCGGCCATCTAGAGGGTTTGTAAATCCCAAAATTTTCTTGTACGCTTCGCATCAACTCATGGTGGCGCTACGCTTAGATAGTCAACAAGGTCATATTCCCCCTCACTCGGAAGTATGGATTGCCGCCCATGGTGTGGCCTAATGTTATGAAAGTACTACACACTCTTCTGTACTGTGGGAACTTGGAACACAATTCTGATTGTCTGGCAGGGGCGTAGCCAGGATAGATTTTTTTCCAGAGGGGGGCTGGATTTTTTTGGGGGGTGAGGGGGACTGGCAATCATCTCAGTGGCCTGGAGGTTCCAGGCTCCATATGCTAGTCTATTAATGCTTAAGTTTTTCATTGCAACTTACCCTAGTATTGCGTGACCTCACGAGGCTACTTTTAAGAACATGAAATTATTGCACCTTAATGATATCCCACATGTAATTTTTTGTAAAATAAATTTGCAAAAAGAGTACACCATCATTCTGATAAAGTGAAGGTGAGAGGGGCACTCTGACTGCATCAATAGTCTCCATCTGGAAGGGTGCATCCAAGATGAAATGGCCTGGAGTAGCCTGGTAAAAAGTAGTTTGCTTCACCACCTACTCCCCAAAGACGTAAATCCCAGCTCATTGCTCGAAATTGCAAATATATGCCCGGCAAACCATGAATACATGATTTATTGGAAATAAATTTTACTCCAAACTTTCACGAAAAGTAGCACCAGATTGCACCGAGGACCTCCATATTTTGTGAAATTTTCCAAAGGGGAGGGGGGCACCCACTCCCCTTAGACCCCTCCCCCAGGACGACGATTAGGCATTTCCCATCTGGGCCCCCCCTTCGGCGAAATCCTGGATCCGCCACTGTACTCATTTTGGTAAGTTACGTAATTCACGTTGCGGGCCCTCATAATACCTCAAAAAACAGCTTGCACTCACAAAGAATTAAGTTTAGCGCTATGGCATGGCTGATCACTACCGCTGGAATCATGAGAAAAGAGATGAGAAGACACATACACGGGTCTCCTCATCTGCCTGTCTAACTTTTTTTATGTATAATTATTAGCTCATACCAGCATGCTGGTGTGAGCTATTGTTACAGTGCGGCGTCTATCACTCTATCACTCTATCCGTCAACAATTGGTAAAACCGCTCCCACTCGCACAGTGTTCGATGGAATTTCATGAAACGTGGACACAAGGACCATTGGGTATAGGGCCATCAGAAATGGTCCAAAATTTGGGGTCAAAGGTCACCTGTGGGCCGTAATGGGCCATTGTGTGGAAATACGCAAAATGCTTCTTCTCCTACAGATTCCATGGTACAATGTTGAGGGTTTGTCACGATAGTACTATGGTAGTTTTACCTTCAGGGTGTTCATGAATTTGAGATCAAAGATCAACTAGGGGTCTTTTGTGGCCCGGGCCGCGGCCCTATATTTTCAAATTGCTCCTGTTCGTACAGTGTATGGCCAATTATAATGAAACTTGGTCACAATGTTCCTCGGGATGAGAGTTACGAGGGGTGTTCGGAAAATTGAGGTCAAATGTCATTTAGGGGGTCATCGGGGGTCATTCTTTGTAATATTTTCAAATATCTCAATCTCCTCAAGATTTTGATGGATCATATTCAAAGTTGAACTGATGATTGTTGGATTGTGTATGAATAAGGTGATGCCTAATAATTTTTGGTCAAAAGTTAATTAATTACAATTAATCCCCATTGTTTAAAAAAAATCTGAGCCTTCACTTTTTGCCAAAGCTCCTTTAATTTGTCTCCCAGTCTCTGCAGTGTTTGTTTACATTTGTGGTTAAGCTCTGCAGAGGCTGTTAGTGGAATTAAAGCAGGACTGGGAGTTGTTATTAACTGTTGAACTGTAAGCATGAGAGCCCTATAGCCAATCAGCACTTGCCGATACTTAGAAGTCTTTGAGCCTGAGGTATGTAGGCAGCTTGTGAAGTTATATAGGGAGTGCTTGTGAAGTTATGTCTGCTAAGGTAGAGGGGAGAAGGTTTAACAGGGTACAGTAGGTCAGTGGTATTGTTTGAGAGAGTGGGTAAAATAGGATTTAAAGGGGGAAAATAGGAATTATAGCCAGTGGTGTGGCCAGGATTCTGCTAACGGAGGGGGGGGGGTATCCCTCATGGGCCCAAAATTGGTTTTGTGGGCCCTACATTTTTAAGCTCGAAAAGGTATGAGCTTCTGCACCATTGGTGCTCTAGTGTATGTGTTAAAGTAAGTTGGCCTGACTTTTTTATTATTTATTATAATTATTTATGTCCGATTAGTATGGTACGTGTTTGGTTTATCTGCTTCTTGATGCATATGTAGATACAACAATGAAAATACACGATACGGCCTGCCTTATACTGTATCAAACCATGGAGCTATGATCAAACAGAACAATGCATCCCATCGGTTTATTGTAGAGAATTTGTGAAACTGCAATGAACAACCCTCATCTGTTGATCAGGGAGGTGATATTTTAGACCTCCCTGATCAGTCGCTGTTCATCCTCCAATCAAACGACAGCAAAACCAGCATGAAAAAACGTGCTTGTTTTCAAACGCGGTCAAAGCTGCTAACATGACAACAGGAGGGTTAATAATGTGACCGCGAATAGCGTACGAAATGTATGGCTGACTAATTCTATATATGTTTGAATGTCTGTTTATAGCTCCATGGTAATAGTAACTCTTTCTGAATTAGCGGCTGCGTTCTTCTTGTTCTTTGTTTTCTTTTCTCACAGGGAGGTTGTTTTCTCCTTTGATAATTTTCGTACACGTATCAGCGTTTGCTATACATTCTCTTATACCCCATTAGGGGAGTATATGAACTGGAAAATTTCCAAAAGGATGGCGATCCTCCTGCGTTGATGTGCTTCCTAGCTAATTACTAGTTAAATCAGGGAGTTGTAACTCACTTGTTAAACAATCTGGCTATAGGTCGGGTCGTGAGCATGAAATGATGGGTTAATGCCTAGAAAGCCACAGTTTTAGGGTAACATTAACAGCTCATATGTATAACACTGCTACCATTATGTGCACATGTAACACATTTATAGGGCGGTGTTCCTGAAAACATAACTTCAAAGCTAGAACTTGCCCGTTGAGCAATTTGTTGGTGGCTAAATGGATGAAAGGTAGTCTGCATAGGCCACAAATTATAGCACGCATTGCCAGAAGTTTACGAAAATTACCTTCCCGGAGGTCTTCACTTTTGAAATTGTTCTCATACTTTCTAAATTAACCACGAAAAATGACTGAATGTCAATTTCCTCCAGGGTGGTAACACAAATACAATATTTTTTTTTTATCAAAGGTAACCATATTTGAATACCTGGCATATTAGGGGCCAAAACAGCAAACCTTTGGAGCGGGATATACTGTTTTTGTATTGGGGTGTAAAATCTAAACAATTGCAAGTAAAAGATTCAAAGTAAACAACATACTTTAAACAAGTTTTACGAGGTACAAAGTATATATTTATAAATTTGTAGTTAAGACAGTGCACTCTTTACTGCAGGAATGCGACAACTTAATAACGATTTTGCTCTCCCTTTCCTCTCTTATTCATTGCTGCAAATGTTTCTGTTGCAGCGATGGAAAGCAAGTGTAAATAAATGACACATATTGATGCCAGAAATTTGTTCCACATTCGTTTCTATTGTAAATTTTCTATTGTAAATAAATGTTATTGAACTCTGAATTCAAACATGGAAATGTTTTACAAACATTCACCTCAAAATTAGTGGAACAATGCCACGAAGATAAATGTAGAATGAAAAACAACTTGTAGGTAGGGCCTATTGCTTACCGGCTAGATACAGACGTAACGATTAAAATAAACATGGACAACGTATACTGCACGCAGCGGCGTACACTACACACACATATATACATATAATCCGTATTGTGCCCACGCTTAGGGAATTGTGCCCACACATGGAAAAGTATGATTGAAATATATTAGGCTAGTTGTCATAAAAACTGTTCTAAAATTTTACAATTTGGAAGGCATTACACCATGTACAAACGAGAAGGCCCTATGAGGAAAATGCAAGTGAGACAAAAGCCTATATATCATATACTTTCTTATATTCTCTTTCACTCCGACCCCCCCCCCCACCCATTTATTTTTCGAAGGTGTTAACGTTGCTACGGGAGAAGTTTGGGTCTCCAGTTAGGTTCAAACTTGTTATATGCAACTAATATAGGTTAAGTAGAAGGATTAAAGTATGCTGTATTGGCCCATATATGCCAGATATTGAGAAATGGTCACCCCTGGTCCATATTCTTAAACTGTTTATATTACATCGTTGGAGGAAAATTACCTCACTGGACATTCAGTCATCTTTTGTGTTCATTAAGAATGTCTGAGAACAATTTGGAGAGTGAAGACCTCCAAGGAAAGTGTTTTTTGAAAACTCCTAGCAATTATAGCCAATTGCTTAATTTGTGGCCAATAGGTTATTTCGAAGGCTTAAAGTATGATGTATTGGCCCCATATATGTTACATATTAAAATATGGTCACCTTTGGTTAAAATTCTTAAACTGTTTTATTACCACCTTGGAGGAAATTTACCTCACTGGGAAATTCAGTCATCTTGTTGTGTGTGTTTATAATGTCAGCGACGATATGGAGAGTAAACACCTTCAGGAAAGGACTGTTTTGAAAACTTCCAGCAATTATAGCATGCCGTAATTTGGGGCCATTACAGACTACTTTTAAGGAGTACACGTGTTTGAACTCGAAGCCCCTCACCCCACACTCAATTTCCCCTCCCTAAATCTATTACACCTGATTGACTCTGCGATCAATTTCATTTATAGTTTGATGATACCTATACTTACTTTTAATTTAACATATTAATATGTTGATTACATATATCAACTGAAAATTATAGTGGGGGATCATAACGAGGAAGAAACTGTACCCATCAGCTTAGTTTAAAATTGTGTATGTACGCTTAGGAGAACAAGCTTAGGTTGGTAGTGTATAATACGTACCCGACGTTCATTACCGTTTAGTTTTTACGGGCCTTTATAGTAGAAATTAATACTACGTGCGACGAAGACTTGAACCAACGCTTATATAGAAATTCTACCCAAGCTTGGTAAAGTATGACAAGTAAATCGCAAGTCCAACACATATATATATATATACCGGTGCTATGACAGAGTGGCGGATAAAGGCGGTGGCATTTGGAAGCAATGCGGGTTTCTCCCACATTTGTGGTGGCTTAAGCGTCGTGAAAATAACTGCTGATTATTATTATTATTATTTTTACATTTAAAAAATGTAGTAGTTTGAAAGATTATTCAACTTGCAAGGTTTATATTACTTGAGTATTCACAGATTCCAATCCGCCAGTCAACAAACACAAGTATTCTTCCAATGCTCGCCCCACCCGCTTCTTTTTCACGTCCACTTCACTCATTTTCAATTCATGGACAGAACTTCATGGTAATTTCTGTTAAAATCTTCCTCAGTTGCATCCTATATGTAAACTGAATGTTCCTTTGTTTGCACAAGTTGAATATGTTTTATAACGAGGATAAACTGTGCGCATACTTACAACTATAAATTTTGCCCTCACTTGAGAAAATATGCAAAAATAGGCATATTCACGTGTGGTGTTTGTAAAATTCACGCACCTATATGCAAATATATAATAGCTAAGATTGTCCTGTGTCCGTTATATAATTCCATTTAAGAAATGCATACCTGAGACACGGAAGTTTTATCCTGTGAGGGTAATACATTCATGCTTGAGACACATGCAAGTCTTTAATAAACAGAATAGCAAGTCCCAAACAAGTCCCAAACATATATATATATATATATGTATATATATATATATATATATATATATATATATATATATGTACACATTGGTATTTTTTATATATGTATGTATGTATATATATATATATATAGATATATAGATATAGATATATAGATATATAGATATAGATATATAGATATAGATATATATATATATATATATATATATATATAAATATATATATATATATAGATATATATATGTACACATATATATATATATATATATATATATTCCTCCATAACTGGCACTATTAAATACATGCTAACCATTAGAGAAAATCAAACTCCCTACCAGTATACATAAATTAAATAGTCTCAACTTATTAATATAAAATTAATACATAAACATATAATTGATGTTACAAATTTAATAAAAATAATAAATAAACATACATAAGTGCCTTAATAAAGGCAAAAATAGACCGCCTATATTACAATACGTACACACAGCGAAAGCCATATGCATGTGCCGGATCAAGGTAATGGTTTATTCTCCAATAGTTATATATATATAAAATGAATTTTCCTGAAAATTATTGCAGCTTCCATACATATTTGAATTTAACTGCCTATTGTTGCTGGACCGTCGATTTCGGAAATATCAATGTTGGATGCTAACTACGGAGCTACAGAAGCGTAGAAGGGACATTGTACTAACAAATTTATGTACTAGTAGAACGTAATGATAATATAATAATTGCAGTTTCTAGTAACTGATATGTGAAAAGGATCGCTTTGCGTTGAAGACTTTTCGAAGACAAGACAAAAAAAAAAAACTATTGCTTGGAGGTTTCACACTGAGTACATAGCATCGCACAATTTTTGTCACTTGAAATCCAATCGAGTGTTCCCTTTTCTGTTTGCGCCAGGTGAGCTTTCGAGAACCCGCGTTTAAATGAGCATTTACAATAATTAGGGTACTTTAATTAGACCTCCATTAACACTACATTGGGGACCCGATGCAACCATGTAGTGCACCCCACCCACTCGCCCCTCCACCTCCTCGTCAGGTTCCCCAATGTGTGGTAAACTTAAACTGTAATGCAAAGAATCGTTCTTTATTTTATTATGAACCTGTTTAATTGCATATGCCTTTGTTATAGAATGTTAACCGTAAATTTTAATGGAAAGTTAGGTGATCGAGTGAACACATTGACATCTCATGGATACAACATTTGCCCCTATACTGGTCCAGAACGGTTGTAGAATTCATATTACAGATGATTCATATTTTGGATATTTGTGGATCTCTCCTTCTATCCAACTAATTATGTACCACCTCCGAGTTTAGTCCTGAGAGTTAAGATAGAAATTAAAATATAATTAGCCGGTTTCTTGGTGATGCCGTTGTTGCGGCTTTAGAAATGGTCGAGTCCAGAATAGCTATTTAGGACATTTAATTAAAAACGGGGACAGGGGGTGGGGTGGGGGGACAAGCCTCGGAACTGGGATATCGAACAATCGGTACTCAGTGTCAGGCTTCAAAAACCTCAGCTAAACTTTGTCGGTCACAGCGGCGCAAATCCATATTTGAGATTTAAGTAATTTCTGCTTAAATATTGTGCGAAACCTTTCCCAACCTCCAACTTCCTACCCCCCTGCCCCCTTCCCCCGTTTCAAATGCCCTCTCTTACGATTCCCATTGTCCATTTCCTTCTTCATAGATTAGTCAGAGATAGATTTCAACAGTCCGTTTATTTGCTCTGCCGATTTCTCTGAATAAGCCGTCAAGTGATATTCGAACAAGTATAGGCCTATATCATGCACGTAAAGCGATGAAACGCACGTTAAACGTAGACAAATACCCACCGCAATATATGTACGATACAGAAAAGTATACTGCTTACTATAAATACCATTTCCAGATAAGCAAGAGAAATTTCCGGTCACATCACAATGATAAAGTTTACTGCCTGTCACTTTGCAGTTCACTGGTTGGCAACTCCAGTTGGTTAGTAACAATTACGTATTCAGTAGTTAATTACGTCACAGCCTGGGCTTACTAGAAAGCGGGGAATTTGAAATCAGGAAAAGGCGGTATTAGTAGCAACACGTTGGTTTGATTCACACCGCACTTGATCCTCAATCGAGTTGTACATTGCAAAGAGCATTCAAAATGGATGATTCCGGCTTCCATGGTTTATTGCAGAAGTAACAGAAAACTCCGCGGAAGCAAGGTTGCCAGTTTAAGGTTAAGGTTAAGGTAGTAAAACTTGGTATAGCGCACATTACTGTAAAAAAACACTCAATGGCGCTGAACAACAAAACAATTATAAAAACGATTTCTTAAATAAATGAGTCTTTAAAGCAGCTTTAAAAGTTCTGATGGTCTTCGAATTTCTTGTGTCGACGGGGAGAGCGTTCCAAAGTCTAGGGCCAGCGACGCTGAAAGAGCGGGCTGCGAAACAATTTCGGCGTGTGAAAGGAACCTTAAGAAGGATGCCCTTTGACGAGCGTGTTGAACGACCAGGTGTCTTAATTTCCAGCAACTCGGACAGATAAGCTGGTGCTGAATTATGTATACACTTATAAACGAGGAGGAGGATCTTGTACTCGAATAATTTTAGCCGTGTAATTTTGGATCCTTTGTAGGGGATGAAGTGTGGAGGCCGGGAGGTTGATAAAAAGACCATTGCAATAGTCCATATGAGAGAAAATCATGGCATTTGCAATTTTGAGACATGTCGACTTGTCCAAATATTTCCGGATCTTCTTCAGATTAAACATGGCGAGGGCTGATGCACGAGCTTTCATGGAAATATGATGTTTGAGATTGAGGGTTTCATCCAAGTAAACACCTAGTAGCTTCACACTATGGGTACGACGGACGGGAGTTTCCCCAATGGATAAAACGTTTATACACCTATTAAGGACTTTCAATTCGATCCGTCGCTAGTTTTTAATGATATTCCGCAGGAAAATGTCATACGTGTATTGGAAAAAGAAAACACAAACCATTTAGAAGCAAGGACAGTTGGAGCTACCGCGGCAGTATGCACATGTTGTGACTTAAAGAAAGCTTGGTGCAAACATTTGAAGGGAGAAATAAAGGCACTCAGAGCACTACTGACTGAGAAGGAACAACTTCTTTCGAAAAAAAAAACGAAAACGAAGTTCTCTGTGCCACTGGATTGTTCGGTACGTAACACTAGGCCAAGACTTATTAATGTAATTTTACGAGCACTAAAAGTTGCCGTTATTTAAACCCTAGACCTGTACAGGCATTCGTTCCTTTAAATACGATAAATTAAAAGAGTTAAAATATGACAGTGAAAGAAATAATACAATAATCTCCTTTTAGATATCTGTAAAATGTTTCATGCACAATTTGCCAGGGTAAACTGTTATTGATACGTTAACGTTCTAGCCTTGTGATGGTGAACGTCACCCGACCACGTACCCCCTACCTCCTCCCCAACCCAAAAACAAATCTTCTTTTGAAAACCGTTGAAACATAGGCCTACTGCAAGTTAAAGCTTCTGACAAAAGTTGCTATTTTTGAGATAATGACAGTTGGAGCTAGTACATTTTCCAACAAAAGTGAACTATGCCAACTGATCTTTATATATGTCTAATTCATACTTATTCTTGTGTCTTTGTTTACAGAAACTTCAGTGTAGATTGAGCGCAATGAAGAAGATAGACTGGTCAGAGGAGAGAACAGACAGACTGAGTACAGTGATGTCAACTGATTATGTCATCCGAGGAATCTGACATGGAGAGCGAACGAGCTAGGGTACCGTAGTGCAGGAGTTCACCTGGGAGTCGGAAAGACTGAACAAAATGAGGCTGGACTCATTCTATAAGGACGCTCTCCTTAGCGAAAATTCCAGAAAAAAAGAATACCCACTGTTAGGAAAGGAGACGCATCTTTAAAATGCATACCGACTGACGCCCCAACTTGGGCTGTTAATTAGGCTGAACAATAATTCCTCCAAATGGTGAAAATGGTCATTGTTTGATGTGCCAGATTAAGCTTGTGGGAGGCCCGTGGCAAACATTTTATTGGAGCTCCCATAGAGATACATTGGTACCGGATAACGCCGGATGTACAGCTCACAAAATACATCTATTTGCCCACGGTGGTTATGATACGTAGATTAAAACATCACATAAAAACAGTCATTGATCAAAAGTGTAAGGACTGCATATCGAAGTCCATTTGTACCTTATACAACGTAGAATAATGTAACGTTTTAACAATAATTCTTTGAAATTTTTACCCAACGTCTAAACTCGTGCCCCTGTTGCACGTGGATAATCCTGTCCTGAGCGTTTGTTGATTAATGAGGCACCAGGACCAAACAGCAAACGCTGTTGTTTCGGATACAAACAAGTTGCAGTGGATGATTTTGTATAATAAAGAAGAGTTTTCTCTAATTTAACATTTGGTTGGTGTAATTATATACCTTTAAAACGAAATCCTGTCTGAGATAAATGCAACAAGGAAGAAAGAATATGTCCATAATAATAGATGTCAGATTAATTATTATTTTCTTGTAAGTCTTTTGCTGTTAATGGAAGCCTTTTGTTAAATTTCCCTTCACAACTAATATATTCCATCAAGGGATTAAATGTAAATTCAGTTATCCTTAAAATATTTTCAGGAAACAAAAGCCAAGAAAAAAGCATGATTCTATTAATTGTTAATGAATCATTTCGTAAATTATATTTTAAAATAAGACAAAGAGCATATGCCTAATAACTTGTCATCGAAATGTTGTTGTACTTGTACGTTTGTCTTTCATTATTCATGCATGGTTAATTCCAGATTTTCAGGGTAAAGAATTTAGAGATCTTGTTTGGGCTATAATTGAATTTTATATCAAAATATATGTTAATTAAAATAAAAATTAAAGCAGCAACAAAATATTAAGCGTGCTACGAAATGAGGCAGGAAATGGTGTTCTGTGTCAAGTTTGTTCCACATAAAAGAGGCTGGTACCGTTTCCGGGCCTGGGTGGGGGGGGGGGGTCGAGGGGCCGATAACCATGAATGGAAGAAGTGCCGAGGCGTTTATATGATCTGAGGATAAGCACACCAAATTTTAAACATAATTTTTTTTGTTCAATTTAACTGCTGATATGTTAAGTTACTTCAAGTGGGTAGCTGGTTTTCAGAGGTTTTGATTTGCAAACTAGTAACTAAATATAGAAACATTCCATATTTACTTGGTTTTTCATTCTTTCACCTGGCATTAAAATCGTTGCATGTGTATATAATTGCCACAATGTAAGTAAAGTAATATTTGGGCATCAAAATACATTCTCCAGACAATTATGCATGTTTTGAAATTTAGAAAGGAAAATGGCTTCTCGAGGTATAAACTTTGTATTCAAAAAGCTAAATATTGTATAGCAATGTTGAGTTGCATTTAGATGTATTTACACATAAGAAGTGGTCTGCGTTTATTTACATAATTTTTGTATGAGTGTAAAAATAAAAACTAACGCTTACGATGTGATGTTAGGTGCAAATATATAATAAAAAGTAGAAAATCAAACGAGTGCGATTATATGTTTATTATTTTCAATTTTCTTTCAATCAAATTTAATATTTGATAGAGGTGGTCCGTGTATTTCTCAGCCTAATCAAGCTGATTAAGACTCCCTAAACGTGGCGAATAAGCCCAGCCTGTATTGGTCGTAAGTAATATGTTTACGATGACCACATTTCTCCGTATATATTGGTGTAATCATGGCGTTTACGATGATCCATGCGAGAAGTTGAATGCTGGATTCAAACGTAAACTCTAGATTAACGGTCATGTTTAAGGTAGCGAATCTGTATTTGTGACCGGAAACGTAAAGATTACTCTTCCCTGAAACCGCATGATTAAGTAAGCTTCCACTGTATTTGGATGACACTTGGCATTTACGGTCACCCCGTACTCGGTAAATAAGTCATCGCAAAGGCGGAAAACTCACACGTTTAAGGTGGGTCGTAAGCTAACCTTAATCACTTTGTTTCAGGAATGGAAACGTAACGGAAACAGGCATGGAACGCGGAATTTACGTAGCAATTACAGACCGAAAACAGTGATTTAAACGTGTGTTTTTTCCCCGTGGTTAATATAAACCATATATAGTATATATATATATATTCATTAGTGAGAGAGGAAATATGGAAACGTCAAAAATGGAGTTCTCAGTGTAAGGGGTAGGGTGAGGCGTACGCCCCTCCAAAATCCTAGATCCGTCACTGGCTACCCTAGGATTCAGCGCTGTAATTATGTCACTGTTCCTCTTTCGCTTCCCGTTGTCTTGGCATTTTTCTTCTACTCTCTCCTTTTCTCCTTTTTCTTGCTTTCTTCTTTTTCTCTTCCCTTCCTTCCTCTCCTTCCTCCTCTTCCCCCCTCTTTTTTCCCATATTTCTTCTTTTTTTTCTCTCCTTTCTTTCTTACCCGGGGGCCCCCCCTGGATACGCGCCTGATACTGTTCCTAGGAATCAATCTTTTCTGAATGTTTATATGGAGTAAGAAAGCCAATAATGGCTGGTAGAGTCAGTTGTGCCATGTAAACTTGATCCATAATTAATCAGATTGTGAAAGTCGGTGAACAGCTGTACTGTGCATCGGCTAGGGATGGTGCAGGTGTAAATTGTTCTGTCAATTAAGAGGTCATCACTCCTGCATCTCTCAGAAACCTCAAAAATAGGTCTTGCCTGGACACATTGTATAGCACTTGTCTATGTGTTCTCAATATACTGTAGGAAACACTCCCTGTTTAATTTCCCGTATGAGCAGTACTCTATGACTCACAGACCAGAGTGAGCAGTTTCATGCATCCATGATACGTGCCTGTCTGTTCTCTTGAGAATTGGGGATAAATGCATTCATTTATACCCTTATACAGTGTTTACATAGTTCATAGGCCTACTCATTCTTACCCTGGTCAGCAGTAAAATTTAGTCATAAAAACCTTTAAGAAATGCTTCAAACATGACATGTATCTGACATTTGTAAGATTGCAAATTTGGATGTTCTATTAAGTCAATCCCACTCCCCCTCACCTCACTACACTGGATGTTCTTTCAAAAGGCTAGTTTGTCATGAATATCCTGCTTACACTTAGATCCCCACTGTGTGATCATGCCGTTGGATTTAAGTATAAAGTGTCATGTGACCAATACAGCTGTCTTGCCATATGTATAAAACTATGTCACATAATTTGTGTAAAGGTCCCAGCAGTGGCGGAGCTAGGGGTATTGATCAGGGGGGGCGGGCAAGAATGGTCTGTAGGGGCACTTTCGAGACTTTCTAAGCGGAGCGCCACCACAGGTTGGCGCGGAGCGTACAGAAATTTTTTGAGTAAAGGTACTCCCTACTTCGCCGGAAATAACCCTTTCCGGGCCTTGCTTATTTGCAGATAAATGAAAAATAAATAGGTGTCATCCCCATTTTGTCAGAAAATTACACCAACAAAATGTGACAAATGTCAATAAGTATTTGAGAGCGCAATAAAAAAGTCAGTAATCGTGAATAAGTAAAAAGTTTTAAAAGCTGAAAAGGGCGCCAGCAGACTATTTGAGTCCATCAGGGGGAGGGGGGGCATCCGCCCCTCTGACTGTATGGACGCTCTGCCACTGGGTCCCAGTTGATCTGTGGTCATGAATGCACAGCTTTGTTATGGATCTACTACCACTTTGCAGAGCTTATCTTGTATATTTCTCAAACACAAGGTCTTTAAACTTTTGATGGTTCAGATCTGCGTTTGAACTGCAGAACAAATTTACCATGGAAAAATCTCAGGATCTCCTAGGTTGGACCTGCACTCCTTCAGGGTGTCTTCTGTAAACAGAGAAATGTTGTTTTTTCATATATTGTAGTTGTATGTTTTGTGTATAGTGGAGGTAATTACCTCAATCTGTGGCCATTTCCTGAATTGTCACAGCTGAATGTATTGCCAGCGCATTGTGAAAGAAAGTTATGTTTGGGTCTTCCTAATAAAGATTTAGAAGATTGATTTGAAAATTTACATAATTTGGGTTCATTGGAATTATATCATTGTATGGCAGCCTGCAGCAATCAGGCTATCAAGATGGGTACACGTTGTCAGTCCAACACGTTTTCAGTCCGAAAATAAAATACATGTGTTTAGTCAGATAAAACAAGTTTTCAGTCCGACACGTTTTCAGTCCGAATAAAAAATCCACGTTCTCAGTCCGAAAAAACGAGTTTTTAGTCCGACACGTTTTCAGTCCGAAAATAAAATACACGTTTTCAGTGGGAGCTTAAATATATACTGTTCATATAAATAGGTCCATATTATCATATATATATATAAATATATACTGTTTATTATATATATATATATACTGTTTATATATATATATATATACTGTTTATTATATATATATATATATATGTATACTGTTCATTATATATATAGGCCTATATATTGTTATAAATATATTTCGTTGCAATTACGATGGAATCAGATTATAAAATAATCCGACACGGATTAAAATAATCCAGTTTTCTAAAACTTCTGCTCAATTCAGCAGAAATCAGTAAGTCGCTTTGACTTCACAACCATGCCGACACTCTTCTCCACTGACACTGACTCATAATTGACAAATAAGGAATAAAGTTTGAGAAAATATGTTGGAATTTTCGATCCCCCTGACGCTAGGTATAAGTGTAAATTGCATTGATGGAATTAGAACCAAATAAACCATGACTATACAGGAAGCGGATTTAGGAGCAAAGAACGGATTACATATGTTTGTAGAACTGATAGTTGTTAATGGGTCCCAAATCTTTGTTGAGGCGGGTGATGTGAGACTTAATACGAAAGATTCAATCGATTTCTTTACTATCAGTTCGTGCTGTCACTTTTATTGGTGATATTATGGCATTAAAACTGCATGCTTTCATTCCCCAACTGAAAACGTGTATCTCATTTTCGGACTGAAAACGTATATTTAATTTTCGGACTGAAAACGTGTATTTTATTTTTGGACTTAAAACTTGTCGGACTGAAAACTTGTCGGACTGAGGGGTGTACCCCATCAGGATATCTCAGAGCTCAGGTGATGAAATCATATCAGCTACCAGTATGTATATAGAAAGCTGGGGGCCTTGCAATTGGCTTAAATGTGTTTGCTCTTTGGTGCTCTACATTAAGCAAAGCAAGTCTAGCAGCGTGGCAAGTTCTTTTCCATTAAACCTACATCTCCCATCATTACCTTATAACGAAGTGTACAGTACTTTGACTTCAACCTTCTTTCACTTTAATTCATTGGCAACATAATGTGCTACAACAGCATATTTTAGGCCTGTCTGGATTTTGTATGGATTACACTGTTTACCAAAATTTGTAACCTACACTTGCATCAGTGATTATTTATTCAATGCTTGCCATGCATGGCATCGCCATTTGTTACCATGTTTATAAGCCAAATGTTGGTAAGCTGAGTTGACCAAATCTGTCGTATTAATCTGACGATGAAAAATTGCATTAAATAGTCGAGAAGGTTGAAAGACAAACATGAAGAAATGTTCCAGGAATGTATAGTACGTATCTCTAGGCCACTGCCATCACTAAATTGAATTTAGCTTTTTCTGACTTGCCTCATACTTTATTGGATTGTTTGTACTTGTTTGAATGACACTTGACATACCTTTTGTTTTTATATATCTCATTAGAACTGGATTGACAACACAAAAACAAAGCAAGTCAGAAGAAAATTTGGCAGCCGCATAAGAAGGTCATGGCCAGGCACATTTTGACTGAAATCAAGAAAATGGTAAAAAACTGAAATAGCAGTAACCAAAGGCTATCATTTGCAGTGAGAGTGTTTATAAATACAATTTCATGGTATGTCAGTAATATGCTGCAGAAATTTCAGTGGAAGACTGATGAATATAACAATCTGTATGCATATTGAAAACAATTAGAGCTGCATATTGTTTCACTCCCATCTGTAGGTATGACATTGCAGGTGTTATCATGGCTGCTAATTAAATAGTCTTTCACTTATGTTTTTATTGCCTGAGTAGGACTCCAATGACTATGTCAAATTATGTTTCTCTATATTTCATCACCAATGAAAATACTCTAAAGCAACATTCCCATGCAAGAAGAATTAAGACGCAAACTCTAACCAATTTCCCCCATATGATAGAACTTGCATGGAACCGCTACATACCTCCACATTTTTTACTATAGAAAAATAAATGTGGAAATATTAGTGTGATATCATTGCAATTAACGCAGAGGAAAAATCTTCACTGTGCCTATTCTTTTTATTAATATCCAACTAGGAAGCTAGAGTGATGTGATTTCAGTAGTAGGGGGTGAGGGAACTTTCTGCTTCTGTACTGAAGAACAGCAAAGTCATCTTTCAAAGTATTAAACAAAAAAACAACAATCACAATCAAATTTACCACAAAAGTCATAACCAGTGAAGCAGATTGACTCTGTGATGTTGCATGTAAATTTCAGTTACTGTATTCTTTCATCAGTAGATGTTACAAGCATGTCCGCTATGATATCATTGACTCAAATAACTAGCAATTCAATAATGTACCTGAAAATTGCAATGAATTATCATTGGGGTATTGTGGTGGAAAACAAAAAGGGATTACATCTATTTTTGCACATCTGTTTGTGTGTGTGTTAGATTGTTGAGGGTGCTTTAATGTTTGTTCGTACTACTGGGAGTAATATAATTGTTATTCATTTCTTTCCAGTGTTTTCATCTTCAAGAGTTGGACTATGAAGCATATACCGAGCAAAATCTCCATAGTTCAGGAACTACTGAAGGCCAAAAGTTTTTAGATAAAGAGGTAGAAATTTTATGAAAATTTGGACTGAGTGTTATAGGTATGCAAAAACAATTTCCAGTGTTGAATTACTAATCATTGCAGTTATTTATTAGTCAAGTTTTGTGGCATAGAGACTTTAAATGCCTGGAAGTCAGATTGCTTTGACTCCATCCCTCTTACCGACCAACATCCCTTTCAAATTGTAGCAAACCAAGAAAAGAAGAAGAGTTGCTGATGTAAATTTGAAGTAGTAAGGAGAATTTCAACACCACAGCAGAAATATGAACGGGTTTTTCAGTAGAAGTCAAATCTATTAAGTGGTATAATGTACAGTAGCATAATTATGCAACAAAAATCAGCTGCATATGAGGAAGTATTTAAAGGTCATACATTCATTTTGAAGGTAGATTAAACTTATGATTGTTTTTTTCTTTCTGTTTCATTCAATAGGGGGTAATGCTGATGGTCCTGTTAAAAAAACAACCTGTACAACACTATGTACCGCGTGCAGGAGCTCTTAACGAAAAATTCTGTAAGTAAAAATGACTAACTCACGTTCATCGATTGCATCTTGGGAGAGAAATATTAGTGTTGTCTCATTGTAAGTGATCACTTACTCATTAGCAATGAACAGGATTTTTTTTTGATATGATAAAGTCAAATTCCATTCTTTAACTGCTGAGTGAAATACGAACAATTGGAACATCAGTCAATCAGTTTCCCAATTGTTCACAGTGCTACTTACATTAGCTGCCTAATATTGATTGTTCATTATTATGAGCTGCAGACATTAAAATGCAATATTCCATTTTTTCGGCTCATAGTAAAGTATTTACTACACAAACAATACTGTGGTTTTCGTTTAGTTGAAAAGAAAGTAATTTAGAGAAATTTGATGTCAAAGTTAGCAGATTCTCACTGACCAGAAACGTGATGCGTAAAAGCTCATGAACGTACAAGTCACTGTGTTGTTAGTCTGCAGAGTGTACCGCTAATGCAAAACAATAACAATGGACTTTCTTTGTACTTCTCTTAAGAAAGTGAGCCATTTATTAACTTCAGTCTTGCAATAAACATGCAGCAACAAGAGAAAGAAATGGTTGTTAGAATTGTTCACACATGGCTACTTGAACTCATTTTGGTTGGCAGTTCTTCAATTACAAGTAAATTATGGTTACAAACCTGCCTCAACGACTGATCATATTTTGTAAGATTCGTTGCATTATAGGTCACTTTACATAGTCTGCGGTATGATATTGAGGTCTTGCCGCAATTCCAATACCTACCTTGTGAAAAATATCAACATTTCAGATATGTCTTCATTTGTTGTTGCAATTAATCGTGTTTGCAGTTAGTCTCAGTCAGTGGATGCAGTAATAATTGAATCCAAGAAATACAAAGCTCTGCGGGGTATGTCTTGCTGCCATAAAGTATAAGGCTTTCAGTAAGTCACAACTCCACAAAAGCAGATACACAAGCAATTGGAGCACCACAGAAAACATGCCTGATGGATTCCTTGTTACACATTTTAAGAGTTTCAAAAGAGAAAAATGCGATAACTTTTACCATCTCAGTAAAATATATACATGCTCACAATGCAAATCGTCCATACATGTTGTTATAGCTGGTGTCGTTTGTTTTGCTAAAGAGAACTACATCACACAGGACCTCCTTGTGTAGCAGCATACAACTATCTTTTGTAACATGATCTTTTTTTACTGCACTTATGGGATAAATCACAGCTGAAGCTAAACAATTGAGTATGCACATTATTAGAATAACAATTAGGCAATCGTGGCTAATGAGTTTAGGCATACTGTTATTAGGGAGACAACCTTTAGAGGGCCTCTGCGTAGACACTGACCTTGACGTGTTTTTGTAGACAGATTAACGAGAGTGGGCTACAGGGAGGTGTGCAAGGGGATGGCATTCGAGCACAATTGGCATGGATAATTTCAAATGGTATAGCAAACATGCCAAATATTCAAAGCATACTTCCAGCCTACCAATAAGGATGACTATCTCCATTAACAGAAGGCCCAAAAATGGAAGTAATCAGACTGTGCAAGAAGTATCGATCTAGTATAGCCCATTATTCTTCCAGAATCTTAATACATTTGAAATGGTTTAGAAAAAATCTCGAAATGTGAATTTTTTTGTATGTGTACATAACCCATCAGGTCATAGCATTTTTGTGCCTCCCCCCCCCCCCCTATCAGGACCGCTTGATATGTAAGTTTGCAGCAGGCCATTAAACATTGAGAGAAAAACCAAAAACATATACTAACTATCACAGTAAATGTAATGATAGTGTCTTGAATGCTGTGTATATCTTACCATAGGTGACTGGAATCATGCGCCCAACTGAAAATTGAGCCACAAAATGTGCTTGTACGTTTTATGAACTTCATTCAACATTAATTCTGGATACAGTATAGTATTTCATTTTAAATTCCAATGGCATTTAGAATGTCTGCATTGATAGGTCTTGCTTTCCTTATATAAAAATTCACACTGTTTCGATTTCGGCACACCGTGTGCGTCTTCATTTGATATTATGATGGCAAGTGTTTTCATAAATCTGCTTCACTCTTTTCCTTCATTCTGTGGCTTTATCGAATAATTGGTGTTAGTTGTTCATAAATGGCTAAAACATCTGGTAATTTAAGGAAAATGCATGAAATTAATAAATTGTGACAATGTTATGTCAATGCTCCTTGTCTTATGTTTATTATTAAAAAACTTTACTGTCGTTATATCTGGAATACACACTTCTAAAAGTTTTTCTGTCCCTTAAGAGTCTTTCTGGATATTCAATTAATAAAACTTTTCGAAAATAACCCACTTAAATATACACATGCAGTGACTATTTTCCAGCTGGAAATGTAATGGGAATTCCATATTTCATCAACTGTCACAATTTTTAAAATAATCTATTTGACTATTACAGCATTTTATACTCAGTAGAAAATTAGAGTATAAATGAAAAAAAAACATAATTGAAAGACATCGGCGCTGATTTGCCGTCTGCCCGCCGCCGGCCACCTGCCGGCGGGCCTGCTTTGATGACTGGCGGGCAAGCCTCGAGCCGTCTGTGGCCCGGCAGGGTTTCCGCGTGTGGTATGCCGACTTGCCGTCTGCCAAATCTACGGCGGCCCACCGGCGGCAGCCACCGTCGGGCCGACTTCGGCTTGCTTGCTGGGTGTTTAACTGGTTTATATGTCACAGATGCAGGTACGGGCAGAAGAGCAATGAGCTACAAGCAGCTTGCTATGGGGAATATTGTGGTAGATGGTCTGCCACCTGGTATTAGCTGTAAACGACTGTCCGCGTATGGAGTCCATGATCTGCAACAGTGGCGTAGCCAGGATTTTTTCAGTGGGGGGGCCTTGGGGGGCTTGAACATATCCTGGGGGGCTTGACCACTTTCTTGTTACTATCTAAGCGGAGCGCCACCATGGGTTGGCGCGCAGCGTACCGAGAACTTTTAGCTAAAAAGGCCTCCTAGATCGTTGGAAATGACACTTCCCAGGCCTTCTAAGCTGCTCTAAAGTTTTCTCAACATCCTTTTTTTTGAGATCCCATGTTTTGATATGGTCATCAAATAGTTTAGTGAAAAAGAAAAAAAAAACAATCTGGTATGTTACTTTGAAATATCATGACATATCTTTTGTGAGTTTGACACTGGCATTGACATTTTTCGACAAATATGCAAATTGCGCGTGGAAAATAAAGAAAGATTTACTGGGCTTTCAGCCAAGTAACATACTGAAATGACCGAACTATATTTCAAACTGACATCAAAGATTGCGTCTGAAATATTATTAGGGTGATAGACTGATTGGTCGGTAGTGGCGGAGCTAGAGGTATTGGTCGGGGGCGAGAATGGCCTGTAGGGGCGCTTTCGACACTATCTAAGTGGAGCGCCACCACAGGTTGGCGCAGAGCGTACAGAAATTTTTTGAGTAAAGATATTCCCTAGATCGCCGGAAATGACCCTTTCCGGGCCTCGCTAATTTGCAGATAAAGGAAGAATAAATATGTGTCATCGCCATTTGTGACAAGTCGGAAGTTTATATGGGTGTTGAAAGTACATGCGCTTCATCACAATCCCTGTGGTATCTTTGTGAGTGCTCATGTTTTCGAAAAAATAGATCAAAAACCCTGTACAGTTCTTGGAAAGAGTTTCGTACAACAGAATAAAGTGCCGATAAATTAAATACCATCGTACGTTAGAGCATTTTGTCAATAAACTTCACCAACAAAATGTGACAAATGTCAATTGGTAGATGAGAGTGCAATAAAAAAGTCAATAATCGCAAATAAGTAAAAAGTGCTAAAAAGCTGAAAAGGGCGCCAGCAGTACATTTGAGTCCGTCAGGGGTGGGGGGGGGCAACCGCCCCTGACTGTTTGGACGCTCCGCCACTGATGGCCGGTATTTCTCAGCGATAGTGTAGTCACCTTTCTTGAAAATATGTTTTTATTTAGCGGTTTTAAGAGCCTCAGGGTACGTCCCAGAAGTGAAAACCCGATTGAAAATGTAACAGGGTATCGAGGCAATGACGCGAGCAATGATGTGAGAAACATGTGTATGATGTCAGCATTTTTTTACCTTTTAACATCTTCTTTGGCATTCAAGTACCTGGAAACCACCTTTCTATAAGGGTATAGTATTGCTTACTATCTTGTTTGATCAGTTAATGTGCACTGGTTACAAGATACTGATTGGCTGTTTGTATAAGTATTTATTTGTATGTTAGGGATTATGGATATTTAAAAAAGAGTGACGGTGGTTAACATGTGTTTTCAGTACAGTGCGACTACTGTAGACTTCTCGGCCTATGCGCTATGTCACGTCAGGTTTTTCAGCAACTATAGCCTACTGCCGGTCCGCGGTCGAAGGGTCGTTCATGAGTGGTCATCATGGAGATTCGAGACCATTCAGACCAATGATATACTTTTCGCACATGCAATTTTTTTTGACACCCAAAATCCCAGTGGGGGGGGCAACAAGCTTTCAGGGGGGGCTATCGCAAGTGTTACCTTTCAGTGAGCAGATTCCTTTGCATTTTACATTGATCAATTGTTATAAAGCTAAGAAGGACAATTTGAACACTTATAAACATGATATGAGAGGAGGGGAAGCGGGGGGGGGGTGAGTGGACGAGAGGGTCTGGGTGTTTTTGCTGCAGAACTTCAGTGAAATTGTCACATGATACATGCTGGTAGGTACACACAATACCGGCTTGAAGGGAAATAATCACAATGAAATATATTCACTGAAATGGAGGAGGGAGGGTTCTGTCCATAATATAGATAGTGGTATGTTATAGTTACACCGCTACATAAACATTTTGACCTGGGCTAAGGGTACTTGCTGTTTTGTCGTCCTGTAATAGTGCTCATGACTGTACACATTTATATTGTCCATATATTGTTGTATATACTTATAGTGTGTGTAAGTTCTCGTGAGAACATAACATTGTAACCAATCAAATTTGTTTAATTTTCATTGGAAACATTCCTGCTTTTCCTCACAAGTTACTTCCAGCAATGCAACTAGAACTCCAGGTGCCAATTGCCTATCAGCAACTGAACATGATATGTAAAAACTTATATCGAACTTAAAGTTTGCTGATATAACATACTTTTTAATGATGTCTTTTGTTCGATTTTACAGCACAAGTCATTCTACTGACTGTCAATATCTAAACTTTTTGGTTTAAGTTGACCATTTGGTAAAAATTCTCTGGAGCAAAATGACTGTACTACACTCAGGCTAATTGTAGTTCTGCAGTTTTGTAGTGACCATGATCAGAATGTTAATATGTCGGCAGCAGAATTGCACATATCTAAGTTTAAAACAAAACACAAATATAATCAATTTTATATAATGTGCTCCCTCACTGTGTTGTTCTCTTTCTCTGTAATTTCTGTTTGCAGTGTCTGTGAGTGATGATAGTCAAATGCTAGATCAAGAACAAGGCTCTAGCAGTGATGAAGCTGTTCATCCATCCTACGACCAAGAGGGTTAGTGGTTAGGCTGTCATGTTCTACTTCATTTCTATCTTTATTGCAGTGGTTACAAAGTTCTTTGCTTATGCATGAAACAAGCTTTGCATTTCATCATTTTTGGTTTTGATGATAAACGTAACCTTTTTAGTTGTGATGCATGCATGTGTATGTGTTGTGAAGCAAAGCTTGTAAACACGATATCTCACAAAGAGAAGCGTGGACATATCTGATATATCGGTATCACATTAAGTGCAAGAACTCTTTTCATTTTGGTGGAGGTCAGAGGTTTTTTGGGGTCAGCAGAGGTCAAAATTGTAAAAACTTAAGACACAAGATATCTCTAAAGGAAACCTAAAGAACTATCTCATGTTTGATATGTGGATGAAATACATTAAATGAAAGTAGCCTTTCAGTTGGTGAAGGTAAAAGGTCAGTTGGGGTCAACAGGTTAAACTGTGAAAGCCATTTAAACATATCTCAAGCAGGGAAGCTTGGAGCTATTTCATACATGGTAAGTATAGGTGTATCACAATTATTTCAAGAAGAGTTTGGTGGAGGTCAAATGGATCAAGCTGTGAGGAATTGTCTATTTAATATCTCAACAGGTAGCTTGCTGCTAAATAATAAGCTAATATGTCACAATGTGTTCAAGAAGCTTATCGGTGGTTACATTAGGGCAGAAGCTTTCATTATGGATAGTATCTTATACATGCTTTCTCTGTCTTATTGAGATCTATTTATGTTGTACAGCCTCACCATGCACACAGTAGGTCAGATCGTTATAAAGGTCAGATTGTTATGCTATTGCTTATAAATCTTTCATCATTGATACCACAGTGCATTTGTGCCATCTGGTTCTTCTTTCATGTGAAATGTCAGATTTAATCACATGTTTTGTGAAGTGACATGCAAGGTGATATTTTACAAGGTCTTTATTTTGTGTCTATTATCTCCAAAAGTCATTGGAGTGACAAAGATTTTGTAGTATCTTAGGGGAGTATTTTTCACCATGACACTCAGGCAAACCCTTGTTAGTACTCAGTGTGCCAGTGAGCATTCCTATCCTAATAAGTGTTGATCGGCGTGTACAAGTAGGTTTAAAAAGCGACAAATGTCATGTACAGTGCATGATGTAATTCCCTATGTAATTGGTTTATTAAAACTAATGAGTCTCACATAAACATGCATGACTGAAATGAATCACATTAAAGCCATTTGAATTATGTCCTTCTTAAATGTGAATGGTACCATTACTTCCTGTCATTTAAAAATACATTGTGCTGAAAGAGCAAATTGTTTATTCTTTTTATCCCTTTCATCATCTCATTTCATTGGAAGTTACGAAGATTGTAACATCCCGATGCATGACTTTGCACTTTTGATGAAACTATGTATCATCTTCATATCTCCATAGGACCTTCAGTCATTCTACTTGACATATATAAAGACTTGTGGTCATGTTCAGAAAATACTGAGGAAGATGTGCGTGAAGAGGTGGAAGCAGGAGAAGAAAAAGAGCAGGAAGAAGAAGCAAGTGTGGTGACCCTCTTTCCATGGTATATTACACCTTAACCAACAATGTAGATGATTCTGTTGCTTTTAACAGATTTTTCAATGCTTGCATCTGTTGCACATTGTGGGTTCCTGCTTCTAGGGCATAGGCCTACTGATTTGAACATCATTCACAACTACTGTTGTTAAATGACTATGTTTACCATGCTAGTGAAGCGAACCGCGGATGGCGGGGGAAATTACCGGATTTAGGGTCCTTCGCTTCGAACTCATAAGTTATAAATGAGGATGCAAGAGTGTTCTTGCGTTGAAACAACGGCTGACGATTTATTGCAAACTCTACAAAATGATAATATACAAATGAAGAAGTCATGACAATATAAAATGGCTTGAACTTAAATGGCTTATTAAACTCTTTACTATCTTATTAAAATGTATCCTAACTCGGGGAAAACCTTAATTCAATACTATGACAAATGCACAGAACCTATGCTCAATCTGTGAAATATCAATAACATTTCCACACAAATACAATACTCAATACAATCATAGGCGTAGGAGCCTCATTTGATTTGGGGGGGCTGTAACGACTTGCCCGAAAAGTATCACCAATTTTTTTTTCGCGCGCTCCGCGCGCGTTCTACATGTTAATGTGCATATTATATAGGCATCAATCAGTTATTAAATCACCTGCCAATAACATAAAATCATTTTCTGTGTTATTACCCTTCTATATTGGTTAGAATTATTGGGGAAGTCGTTACAATAATAATGATAATAATAATAATATAAGTTTAACCATTGAAAAACACATTACAAATTCTTCTTCTTTCAGTAGATGCCAGTGGCGGAGCTAGGGGAATTGGTCAGGGGGGGGGGGAAGAGGGGCGCCACCACAGGTTGGCGCGGAGCGTACAGAAATTTTTGAGTAAAGATACTCCCTAGATCGCCGGAAATGACCCTTTCCTGGCCTTGCTAATTTGCAGATAAATGAAGAATAAATAGGTGTCATTCCATTTGTCAGAAAGTTGCACCAACAAAATGTGAAAAATGTCAATAGGTATTTGAGAGCGCAATAAAAAAAGTCAATAATCGCGAATAAGTAAAAAGTGGTAAAAAGCTGAAAAGGGCGCCAGTAGCCCATTTGAGTCCGTCAGGGGTCATCACCCCTCTGATGCTCTGCCACTGGTAGGTGCCCGAAAAATTCTCAGCATATTGCCCAAATTTTCACCAAAATATTTGTAAAACACATTGCAAATTATTCTTCTTTCAGTAGGTGCTCGAAAAATTCTCAGCATAGGCCTATTGCCCGAATTTTCACCAAAAAATTGAAAAACACATTGCAAATTATTATTCTTTCAGTAGATGCCCGAATAATTCTCAGCATATTGCCGAATTTTTACCAGAAAAAACCCAGAAAAACACATTGCATATTATTATTCTTCCAGTAGGTGCCCGAAAATTCTCAGCATATTGCCCGAATTTTTACCCAAAAAGTTTGTTGGGGGGGCTGCAGCCCCCCAGCCCCCCCCACCTCCTACGCCTATGAATACAATACTTGTAGTCTTGTACAATACTGTACAATAAGGTATAAAGTGTATAAAGAACAATGTATATAATCTGCATAAATAATACAAAACGTTTGCCAACAGGCGAGGACTTTTGGCACCTTCATAATGGTCAGTTGCCAGCTGCAACCCATTATAGGCATTTTCTACCTACTGTTCCTAGACAGCAGGAATTTCACCTCCTGAACCCACAACTCTCAAGAGACTTGTCACTCTGTAGCTATCCAAAATGGCTAAGATTAAAGGACAATCTCTGAGACAACTCTTTAGTTAACAACAGTAACAATAATGTTCAGGATACATTAAAATACAAATACGTATACGCTCTTTACACCACGAGCAGTACAATACTAAAATAAGGCACAATAATCAATAATAATCTTTCAATACAACTAAACTGTCAATTACACTGAACCAAGATGACAAACATCATTAAATAACTTTCTGTAATTGAAACCAACCTAACCGGTACTGTAATACTACAGTATAAAAGTACGCAATAACACCCACATGCTTAACAATAAACGCTACGAACCCATAGGACCAAGGTCCAAATACACAACCTAACATGTACTTTGTACAGTAAAGTACAACCTAGCCAAAGGGGCAACACTTAAAACTACAATACAATTAAATAACAATAAGGGTACGTACGGCATTTCAAAACAATAATATGTATTACTTAATCTCTTACTATACTGAAGTCAACTCGCTCGCGGATAACAATAACTCTCCACGCTCGCGGACATCGAGGAACGGACATCCAGACTCGATCAACTTTAGCCAGCTCGCTATAAGGTGGATCCGCCATCTTGGAAAAACCAGTGGCTTCGAGCCTGAAGCCGAACCATCCAAAACCTGAGGCATCCTGCCTCTAAAAAGGTGGACATCTCCTCACAGACCCCAGGCAGTACAGATATAGGTATTATAGTGGTAATTAACGATCCAGAGTAATGAATATTAACAAAATATGAAAGGGATAACGAGGCGAACCCCGGAGCTCTGCAGAGACGCTGCTCGCCATTAAAACGGCGTATACAGAACTGAAGAACAACTAACGCTACAAACTGGCTATTACGTAATACATGTAAATACTCAAAAGGTGCATACATAAGTTATAAATGAGGATGCAAGAGTGTTCTTGCGTTGAATCAACGGCTGACGATTTATTGCAATTTCTACAAAATGATAATATACAAATGAAGAATAAGTCATGACACATGACAATATAAAATGGCTTGAACTTATATGGCTTTAATAAACTCTTTACTATCTTATTAAAATCTATCCTACTCGGGGAAAAATTTATACTCTTCTATGCTCGCCATTAAAACGGCGTATACAGAACTGAAGAAATACACGTGCAAACAACTAACGCTACAAACCTGCTATTACGTAATCCATGTAAATACTCAAAGGCTGCATACAACAAAATTTCACTTTACTACACTAGTAAAAGTATATTTTGTTTCAGCTGATTTCTTCACGGTGGAGAAGGTCCTGAAGAAGAGGCAGAAGAAGGGAAAAACTGAGTATCTGGTCACGTGGCAGGGTACTCTTCAAAATTTAATCAATGGGTAGATGCAGGGAGTATCTCAAAGGAAGCCCTGGATATGTATTAAGGCAAACTAGGTATTAAAATTGGCATTTAAATTTGTATGTACTAGGAGGATCATTTGTTGGATGATGTTGAATCACCTATGACCTATTCCTGGCCAGAGCTTAAGTTACACATCATTTTGAAGTTTACCTGTTCTGTAATTTTCATTACCAGCCATCACAGGTGAGGAGTTACGCTTGGTGGAAAATGGACTAAATGTCAGACGAGGCAACATCATGTCAAAATAAAGGGTAGGTCTATCCAAACCCACATCAATCCGCTTCATCAGGATCCCTTCCTGTCATCGTTGCCAATGTATGTTATTTCCTAAAAGTGACCAAGGGGAAATTTCCGGTCGGGCAAAGGTCAATACTGCCCTTAACTGGGATCTTTTATACCCACCTCCTCGATTTACATACTTACGTAATCGATGCACACTTACGTATCGATGCATACTTACGCATTATGTGAGGTACACATGCTTCATTCCTCTCCTGGTTCAGGAAGATGTCGCATGTGTTTACTATAGTAGACCCTTAGTATGAAAGTATTCTAAATGTTTTATATAGGTATTAAGGAACTAGATATTGTAATTGTATATCTCTTTTAATATTGTGTTATACAGATATGCCTTTAATGTGATTTACTGTATGCTTGTACCTGTTATTATTATTGCCGTATTTGATGTTTGCTTATTTGTAAGAGTATCTGGAGTTAAAGTATTATCTTCTTTAGAGTATCTCTCCAGAGGTTATTACTTTGTTGGTATTCTAAACATTCTCCAGAAAGCTGCCGTAAACCCCAGAAAGCCGCCGTAAACCGCAGAAAGCCGCAGTTAACCCCTGTACACCGCAGTTTGTCGTGCGGTTGGTTTTGCCTGGTAACGATTGTAAGTTAAGTTATAATTATCAAGAATGTAATTGTCGTCAATCTTTCTCTATGTCTTGTTTCATGTTACCAAATGTTATTTGTTGTACTTCTTTCTTTTGTGCATTTTTTATAAGGAGAAATATAATGCTTTATCATGTTATTATTGATTTGTGCAAATTCATGTTTGTTTCACAAATGTTTGTATATTGATGTTTTGATATCTTTTCTTTATAGTTTTCACCCTGGTCCTGTTGAGCCACGCATGAAATAAATGGGTTAAAACCTACGACACCTGGTTCAGCTTCATTGAGCGTCGTCTTGGTGACAGTGAAATAATTGTTGGGTTTTGACAACTGGAAGTCCTGTATATCCTCCGCCGTCCGGTATCCAGCCGTTGTTATTCACCTTTCCTGTCGTCTACAAACCCACCAATTCCTGTCGTATATAAGCTCGATCACCATCGTATTCCAGTAACAGAAATAGTGTACCACGTGCCTAATTCCCGTAGCACCAATGTAATCGTCGTCTGATGACTCATGGAAGACCTAAAGACTGTCAGGACTTCAGCAAAGAGGGCTGCTACGATGCAGATTAGTCGTGTCAGGCAGTATATCGCGGAAGGTAACGTGGACATTAACGATCATGTAATTTTATTGAAAGATCTTTTTAAAGTGTTTACGTTGGCCCATGACAAGTACCACAAGACGCTTACTGTTGAGAAGGATGTTGACGAGAGTGACGACTATTTTTGTGAAAAGCAGAAAGATTTCATTTCCGCTTTAAATTTAGTTAAAGATGCATTGAATTCTGCTGTAGAGGATCAATCCCTTACGGATAATCCAAAAGCAGATTTATTTTGTAAAGAATTTCTACATTTATTGAATATACCTAAGGTAGAGCTGCAAATATTTCATGGCGATCCAGTACATTATCATCAATTCATAAAGGCTTTCGAGGCTAATGTTGATAAGATATGTGAGGACAACGATTCAAAGTTGTCTAGATTAATGCAATATACATCAGGCTCTGCTAAAGAGGCCATTAGGAGTTGCCAGTTAGTTGGAGGAAGTAGCGGTTATGCTAAAGCTAGGTTCATATTAGAAAACCGGTTTGGAAATCGCACCTATAGTTACTGAGGGGTTAATACGTGAGTTAAGGTTGCAAGTAAGACTTCCGCAAGACATACAACAGTTAGCTGATGATATGCAAAACGCATTCCTTGTACTTTCAGAGTTAAAAACTATGAAGGAGGTTGATTCTCAAGCAGTCCTTATCGAAATAGTTGCCAGGTTTCCTAACTATGTGCATTTGAGATGGAAAATATATGCATTGAAGGCCAAATGGGCCGATGGTTGTTATCCAGGGTTTAAAGAATTTATTGAATACACAGGTGAAATCGCCAGAAATCCCAGTTTATGTCGACGTGTATCTCCAACGTTCAGATAAGTGTAAACGTGAACAAAGGAGTACTTCTAGCAGCTATTCTATCTCTTTGTCTAAGTCCAATACGTGTACTGGTGAAAGTGCCCAGGCAGTAAAACCTGGAACGTACGCTAGGGCTGAACCTCGTTGTGTACTATGTGAATAAGCACACTGTCTGTGGCATTGTGATAGTTTAAACAATTGCGCCCTAGAGAGAGAGATTGATTGATGTAATTAGGCATAAGTTGTGTCATAACTGCCTTTGTGCCTCTCATAACACTAGTGATTGTGGCAAGCGCTCTGTTTGTAGTGTGCGAGGTTGTGGTAGGAAACATACCATGTACATTCATTGCGATGATAATACTGTAAATTCTTCACCCGATGTTGAGGTTTCTAATGCAAGCTTTCCACGTAGCAAAAGTATGTATATGCCTTTTAGTTCAGGTAACCATGAACAGTTTGTGTGATGCATTTATATTGTTAGATAGTGCATCCAGTAATTCATTTTGTTCCCATGCATTGGTCAACCAATTAGGAATCACTGTTAATTCTTATCAATTTGAGCTTAGAATGTTGAACTCTTCAGGTATTCAGCAATCCGAAATGGTGGACCTGTCCTTGTCTTCTAAATCGGGTGAAATCTTAAAATTATCTGCCGTTTACGTAGTTGAAGAAATACCAGTTAAGAATTCTGTAGTCGATCTGGAATGTTATTCCCATCTTAGTGGTATCGGTCCCCTGTCTGCTTATCAAAGTAATGATATCACAGTGGACATACTGATAGGTCAATATAATACTGAAGCACTTGTGCCATTGGAGGTTAGGCGGTTTAATGTACGTTACATATTTGGTTGGAATCTTAATTGACAATCTTCCATCAGCCTCCCGAGTCGTAAGATAATTTCAAATTTTATATCTACTTTGACTATTCAGAGTGATGTTTCTCGTTTGTGGGAAATAGAGAATGCAGGTTTGGATCTCACGTCATGGTCATACGAGGATAAGTTGGTGATATCTTTGTGGGACAAAGAGCACAGGAAAGTGGATGGTCACCATGAACTTCCCATTCCTTGGAGGGACAGGTCGGAGACCCTCCCAAGTTATTTTGTTGTTGCCAAAACTAGGTTAGACTCGCTGTACAAGAAACTTATTAGGAACGGCTTGTATGATAGGTATAACGCTGAAATTGTGAAACTTGTAGATAACTGTTATGCAGAGGAAGTTCTAGATTTTGGTACTAGTAGTGAGAGCAGGGCTTTAGGTATAAAGTGTATGGTTTCCCGCGATGAGTTCTTCTTCGCCCTGGAGAAAGATTTTGGTACTGGCTTGTTGTTAACCAGGAGGAGAATACTTTGTATAGTTTCGTCAATTTTCGATCTGCTAGGCTTGATAAGTCCTGTAGTCCTTTCAGGCAAGCTCCTTTTCCAGGAAGCTACAGCCCGTGGGTTGTCGTAGGATGAAGAGATACCCCCTGATCTTGTAAGGGCTTGGAACTCCTGGGTTCAGTTGTTGTCTTCTGTTAGTCGTTTGAGAGTACCTCGTTGTATAAAGCCTTGTTCCTTTGATGATGCCTTCATCAAACTTCATCATTTTTCAGATGCTAGCTCTAAAGGTTATGGCTGATGCTGTTATGTATGTTGTGTAAATAGAAAAGGAGAAATTCATGTACAGTTAGTCATGAGTAAGAGTAAAGTTGCTCCTTTAAAGCTACGTACTATACCTCGTTTAGAGCTACAAGCTGCTGTATTAGCCGTAAAGGTTGATTCTCTATTGCGAAGGGAGTTAGCTCTTGAACTCGCCAAGTTGTATTTTTTGGACAGATTCAGAAATTGTCTTGGAGTACATTCACAATAATAGCAGAAGATTCCATGTTTTTGTAGGCAATAGGATTAGTCTAATCAGGGAGATCAGCGACCCGCAACAGTGGTTCCATATTGAAACTAAAGCTAACCCAGCTGATCTAGTTACTAGAAGTTGTTTCTTCTCAAAGTTTTATAGCAGTAGATGGTGTAACGGTCCTGACAAGTTGTGTCGATGCAAGAATGTTGGCAAACTGCTAAACTTAATTCGCTCGTCATAACTGATGACAATCCTGAAGTCAAAGGGACGGACGTCACCGTGGGGAATACAACTATTACTGGTCATGTGTCCCCTTTAAGTTAAGTGTTGTTGAAGATTCAGGTGAGCCATTATGTAGGCTAATGAATCATTATTCTTTATGGTTTAAAAATGAGGGGGGTTTAGCGTGGTTCTTGCGTCTTGTGCG
Organism: Apostichopus japonicus; assembly: GCF_037975245.1. Lineage (NCBI taxonomy): Eukaryota > Metazoa > Echinodermata > Holothuroidea > Aspidochirotida > Stichopodidae > Apostichopus > Apostichopus japonicus. The sequence goes on from NC_092579.1 coordinate 25,307,498, forward strand.
ATTTTTTAAGGGACATATGCCTTTAGGCAGAATATCTGTCCAAGAAGTTCGTCGAGCAGGAGATATCCTCCTCCGTAAGAATCAGTCTACTAGTTTCTGTTCTGAGTTAAAAAGGTTAAGTCAGGGTAAGGCTGTCAGAGCATCTAGTTCCCTTAAAACGTTAACTCTGTTTCTGGATGGTGAAGGGCTTCTCAGGGTAGGTGGCCGTTTGAGTTCGACAGCAAACACCCGTGTATAATCTCAGGTAGACATCCTATTGCTGAGTCTATTGTTAAGGATGTACACAGTATTGCCCATTTTGGTATTGAGTTGGTGCTAAGTATTGTAAGGAATGATTTTTGGGTTACTAAGGGAAGGCCGTTGGTCAAGAGGATTCTCAGGGCTTGTGTCACGTGTCGACGTTTGTATTCTAAGCCATGTGTACAACAAATGGCAAATTTGCCTAGGGAAAGGATTGCGGCTAATGTAGCCCCCTTTATCCATGTGGGCATTGATGTGTTTGGGTCGTATTACGTTAAATTTGGCCGTTCTGAAGTCAAGCGTTATGGCTGGTTGTTCACTTGTTTAACAGTCAGGGCTGTCCATATTGAAAAGTTGGACTCATTAGATAGTGAGTCCTTCTTGAATGGATTTAGGCGATTTGTGGCACGTAGAGGGTGTCCAGAAACCATATTTTTAGATAATGGCACTAATTTTATTGGGGGTGAGGCGGAGTTGAGACGGGGCATGAGAGACCTCTCCAATAAGGTAATACATGCTTATGCAGTAAAGGAGAAGTTTGATTGGCTTCTTATTTCCCCTACTGCTTCTCATATGGGGGGAGCCTGGGAACGCATGGCGGGTGTAATTAAAAGAGAGTCATGGCTGCTATCCTCCCTAGTACTGTGAGGCTTACAGATGAGATTTTGGGGACTTTGTTTGCGAAGTCGAAAGCATTGTTAATGGTCGTCTGTTGACAAAACTCAGCGATGACCCTCGTGACCCTATGCCTCTTACTCGCAACCATTTGTTGTTATTGAGACATGGTCCTAGCATTTCGCCGGGCAAGTTTGAAAATGTTGACCGTTTCCGTCGCCGCTGGAGGCATGTCCAGCACCTAGCTAACCAATTCTGGCGCAAGTAGTTAAAATTATATCTACCTGAATTGCAAAAGAGGTCTAAGTGGACGGGGGTCACAGATAATCTGGCAGTTGGTGACTTGGTTTTAATCTTAGATGAAATGACTCCCCGTAACCTCTGGCCGTTGACGCTGGTTGTTAGTGTTAACTGTAGTAGAGATGGGTTAGTTAGGTCGGTAAGAGTTAAGACTAGGACTACCGAGCTGGTTCGTCCTATTACTAAGATTGTTTTACTTGAATCTGCATTCTCATCTTCTTAAGTGTTTGCACGCATTATCTTTGAAATTCCATGTAAATATAGTTTTTTTTTATTTTTTTATCTTCGTTATTGAACTGTCAGGTTTATAGTTGTTTACTTGGTATAGAAGCTTTACGTCACAATTTTGATTGCAAAAGCTGTTATGGAATTTTAATGTACATCGATGGGGTGGTTTAGGTATTGTAGGCATTCTTATACTTGAATGTGACGCATTCCAGTGGGGGAGTGTCATCGTTGCGGATGTATGTTATTTCCTAAGACTGACCAATGCACAAAAGGAAGAAGTATAACAAATAACATTTGGTAACATGAAACAAAACATAGAGAATTACATTCTTGATAATTATAACTTATCTTACAATCGTTATCTGGCAAAATCAACCGCACGACAAACTGCGGTGTACAGGGGTTTACGGTGGCTTTCTGGGATTTACGGCGGTTTTCTGGAGAATGTATAGAATACCAACAAAAGTAATAACCTCTCGAGAGATACTCTACGAAGATAATAATTTAACTCCAGATACTCTTACTAATAAGCAAACAACAAATACACGAAGAGGCAATAATAACAGTCACAAGCATACAGCAAATCACATTAAAGGAATACCTTATAAACATAAGGAGAAATATAATGCTTTATTATGTTACTATTGATTTGTACAAATTCATATGTTTGTTTCACCAATGTTTGTATATTGATGTTTTGATACCTTAATTACCTTTACTTTATAGTTTTCACAGTGGTCCTGTTGAGCCATATATTTTGTATATTTGTATTTGTGAAAAGATGCATGGAAAAATGAGGACATTTTCTAATGGGCGGGGGAGTGAAGTAAGAGTTGACGTTATGTCATGTTAATTGTCTATATGTGCAACTGTAGCATTTTGCATGTTAGAAGTATTTTAGACAGCTGCTGTGTATGTCAATGTTATTTCTGTTGTGTGTATGTTAATTAGTTGCAGTATAGCAGCTGTAATTTTTAGTAGTTTCGAGGGCATTCGATTGCCAGGTCTTGAGTGAAACAGATGTGCTAAATGCACGCAACTCATCGTGTATGCTTCCTCTTTTTCTCCAAGCATTTCTCCGCAGGAAAGCCCTCATAATTATATACATACAAGGACCCATTATAACGCCCTAACGACGCCTTTTACAACAGTTTTATAGTCAAATACGAGTTAGGGTATTAGTTGATGTACAGTATCGATTGAATGTGCAGTACCGTTAAAGTCGGTAACGATCAATCGAATGTTAGACCCATCAATCAAATGTACGACATCGTTCAATCGAATGTGCTGTACCGATCAATCGAATGTTCGACACCGATCAATCGAATATTCGACACCGATCAATCTAATGTTCGACACCGATCAATCGAAATTGGGACACCTAATAATGGAATGTTCGACACCGATCAATCAAATGTGCGGCACCGATCAATCGTATGATCCACACCGATCAATCGAATGTTCGACACCCATCAATGGAATGTGTGGCACCCATCAATCGAATGTTCGACAGCTATTAATCGAAATTTCGACACCGATTAATCGAATATGCAACACCCATCAATCGAATGTTCGACACCGATCAATCAAATGTGCGGCACCGATCAATCAAATATGCGATACCCATCAATCAAATATTCGACACCGATCAATCGAATGTTCGACACCGATCAATCGAATATTCGACACCCATCAATCGAATGTGCGACACCTATCAATCGAATGTTCGGTAACGATCAATCGAATGTTAGACCCATCAATCGATGTGCGACACCTATTAATCGAATTTTCAACACCGATTAATCGAATATGCGACAACCATCAATCGAATGTGCAGCACCGATCAATCGAATGAGCAACACTGATCAATCGAATGTGCGGCACTGATCGATCGAATGTTCGACACACAGATCAATCGAATGTTCGACACCGATCAATGGAATGTTCGACACCGATCAATCGAATGTGACACACCGATCAATCGAATGTTCGGCACCGATCAATCGAATATGCTGCACCGATCAATCGAATGTACGACACCGATCAATGGAATGTTCGACACCCATCATTCGAATGTTCGACATCGATCAATCAAATGTGCGACACCGATCAATGGAATGTGCAACACCGATCAATCGAATGTTCGAAACCGATCAATCGAATGTGCGACACCTATAAATGGAATATTCGGCACCGATCCATCGAATATGCAGCACCGATCAATCGCATGTGCGGCACTGATCGATCGAATGTTCGACACCGATCAATCGAATGTTCGACACCGATCAATCGAATGTGCGACACCGATCAATCTAATGTGCAACACCAATCGATCGAATGTTCGACACCGATCAATCGAATGTTCGACACCGATCAATCGAATGTTCGACACCGATCAATCTAATGTGCGACACCGATCGATCGAATGTTCGACACCCATCAATCGAATGTGCGACACCCATCAATCGAATGTTCGACACCGATGAATCGAATGTTCGACACCGATGAATCGAATGTGCAACACCGATGAATCGAATGTGCGACACCCATCAATCGAATGTTCGACACCGATCAATCGAATGTTCGACACCGATCAATCGAATGTTCGACACCGATCATTCGAATGTGCGGCACCGATAAATCGAAGGTTCTACACCGATCAATCAAATGTGCGACACCGATCAATCGAATGTGCGACACCGATCAATCGAATGTGCGACACCCATCAATCGAATGTTCGACACCGATCATTCGAATGTTCGACACCGATCATTCGAATGTGCGGCACCGATCAATCGAATGTCGACACCATCAATCAAATGTGCGGCACCGAACAATCGAATGTGCAGCACCGATCAATCGAATGTGCGGCACTGATCGATCGAATGTTCGACACCGATCAATCGAATGTTCGACACCGATCAATCGAATGTGCGACACCGAACAATCTAATGTGCAACACCGATCAATCGAATGTGCGACACCCATCAATCGAATGTGCGACACCCATCAATCGAATGTTCGACACCCATCAATCGAATGTGCGACACCCATCAATCGAATGTTCGACACCGATCAATCTAATGTGCAACACCGATCAATCGAATGTGCGATACCCATCAATCGAATGTGCGACACCCATCAATCGAATGTTCGACACCGATCAATCGAATGTTCGACACCGATCATTCGAATGTGCGGCACCGATTAATCGAATGTTCTACACCGATCAATCAAATGTGCGACACCGATCAATCGAATGTGCGACACCCATCAATCGAATGTGCGACACCCATCAATGGAATGTTCGACACCGATCATTCGAATGTTCGACACCGATCATTCGAATGTGCGGCACCGATCAATCGCATGTCGACACCCATCAATCAAATGTGCGGCACCGAACAATCGAATGTGCAGCACCGATCAATCGAATGTGCGGCACTGATCAATCGAATATGCTGCACCGATCAATCGAATGTACGACACCGATCAATGGAATGTTCGACACCCATCATTCGAATGTTCGACATCGATCAATCAAATGTGCGACACCCATCAATCGAATGTGCGACACCCATCAATCGAATGTGCGGCACCGATCAATCAAATGTGCTTCACCGAACAATCGAATGTGCAGCACCGATCAATCACATGTGCGGCACTGATCCATCGAATGTTCGACACACAGATCAATCGAATGTTCGACACCGATCAATCGAATGTTCGACACCGATCAATCGAATGTACAACACCGATCAATCTAATGTGCGACACCCATCAATCGAATGTGCGACACCCATCAATCGAATGTTCGACACCGATGAATCAAATGTGCAACACCGATGAATCGAATGTTCGACACCCATCAATGAAATGTTCGACACCCATTGTTCGTATGATCGGCACCGATCGATCGAATGTGCGACACCGATCAATCGTATGTGTGGCACCGATCCATCGAATGTTCGACATTGATCGATCGAATGTGCGACACCGATCATTCAAATGTTCGACACCGATCATTCGAATGTGCGACACCTATTAATGTAATGTGCGGCACCGATCAATCGAATATGCAGCACCCATCAATCGAATGTGCGACACCGATCAATCTTATGTTCGGCACCGATCAATCGAATGTGCGGCACCGATCAATCGAATACTCGCTATTGATCAATCGAATGTTCGAAACCGATCATTCGAATGTTCGACACCGATCAATCGAATGTTCGACACCGATCAATCGAAGGTCGACACCCATCAATCAAATGTGCGGCACCGAACAATCGAATGTGCAGCACCGATCAATCGAATATGCGGCACTGATCGATCGAATGTTCGACACACAGATCAATCGAATGTTCGACACCGATCAATCGAATGTTCGACACCGATCATTCGAATGTGCGACACCGATCAATCGAATGTTCGGCACCGATCAATCGAATGTTCGACACCGATCAATCGAATGCGCGACACCCATCAATCGAATGTGCGACACCCATCAATCGAATGTTCGACACCGATTAATCGAATGTTCGACACCGATCAATCGAATGTGCGACACCCATCAATCGAATGTGCGACACCCATCAATCGAATGTTCGACACCGATTAATCGAATGTGCGGCACCGATCAATCGAATGTGCGGCACTGATCGATCGAATGTTCGACACACCCATCAATCGAATGTTCGACACCGATCAATCGAATGTTCGACACCGATCAATCGAATGTACAACACCGATCAATCTAATGTGCGACACCCATCAATCGAATGTGCGACACCCATCAATCGAATGTTCGACACCGATGAATCGAATGTGCAACACCGATGAATCGAATGTTCGACACCCATCAATCAAATGTTCGACACCCATTGTTCGTATGATCGGCACCGATCGATCGAATGTGCGACACCGATCAATCGTATGTGTGGCACAGATCCATCGAATGTTCGACATTGATCAATCGATTGTTCGACACCGATCATTCAAATGTTCGACACCGATCATTCGAATGTGCAGCATTGATCATCCGAAATTTCCACACCGATCTATCGAATGTGCGACACCGATCAATCGTATGTTCGACACCGATCAATCGAATGTGCGACACCTATTAATGTAATGTGCGGCACCGATCAATCGAATATACAGCACCCATCAATCGAATGTGCGACACCGATCAATCTTATGTTCGGCACCGATCAATCGAATGTGCGGCACCGTTCAATCGAATGCTCGCAATTGATCAATCGAATGTTCGAAACCGATCATTCGAATGTTCGACACCGATCAAACGAATGTTCGTCACCGATCAATCGAAGGTCGACACCCATCAATCAAATGTGCGGCACCGAACAATCGAATGTGCAGCACCGATCAATCGAATATGCGGCACTGATCGATCGAATGTTCGACACACAGATCAATCGAATGTTCGACACCGATCAATCGAATGTTCGACACCGATCAATCGAATGTGCGACACCGATCAATCGAATGTTCGGCACCGATCAATCGAATGTGCGACACCGATCAATCGAATGTGCGACACCCATCAATCGAATGTGCGACACCCATCAATCGAATGTTCGACACCGATTGATCGAATGTTCGACACCGATCAATCGAATGTTCGACACCCATCAATCGAATGTGCGACACCCATCAATCGAATGTTCGACACCGATTAATCGAATGTGCAGCACCGATCAATCGAATGTGCGGCACTGATCGATCGAATGTTCGACACACCCATCAATCGAATGTTCGACACCTATTGTTCGTATGTTCGGCACCGATCGATCGAATGTTCGACACCGATCAATCGAATGTGCAACACCGATCAATAGAATATTCGACACCGATAAATCAAATGTTCGACACCCATCAATCGAATGTTCGACACCGATCAATCGAATGTGCAGCACCGATCAATCGAATGTACGACACCGATCAATGGAATGTGCGGCACCCATCAATCGAATATTTGACACCTATTATTTGAAATTTCGACACCGGTTAATCGAATGTGCGACACCCATCAATCGATTGTTCGACACCGATCATTCGAATGTTCGACACCGATTATTCGAATGTGCAGCATTGATCAATCGAATTTTCCACACCGATCGATCGAATGTGCGACACCGATCAATCGAATGTTCGAAACCGATCAATCGAATGTGCGACACCTATAAATGGAATATTCGGCACCGATCCTTCAAATATGCAGCACCGATCAATCGCATGTGCGGCACTGATCGATCGAATGTTCGACACCGATCAATCGAATGTTCGACACCGATCAATCGAATGTGCGACACCGATCAATCTAATGTGCAACACCGATCAATCGAATGTGCGACACCCATCAATCGAATGTGCGACACCCATCAATCGAATGTTCGACACCGATGAATCGAATGTGCAACACCGATCAATCGAATGTTCGACACCCATCAATCGAATGTTCGACACCCATTGTTCGTATGTTCGGCACCGATCGATCGAATGTTCGACATCGATCAATCGTATGTGCGACACCGATCAATCGAATATGCAGCACCCATCAATCGAATGTGCGACACCGATCAATCGAATGTTCGGCACCGATCAATCGAATGTGCGGCACCGATCAATCGAATGCTCGCTATTGATCAATCGAATGTTCGAAACCGATCATTCGAATGTTCGACACAGATCAATCGAATGTTCGACACACAGATCAATCGAATGTTCGACACCGATCAATCGAATGTTCGACACCGATCAATCGAATGTGCGACACCGATCAATCGAATGTTCGGCACCGATCTATCGAATATGCAGCACCGATCAATCGCATATGCGGCACTGATCGATCGAATGTTCGACACCGATCAATCGAATGTTCGACACCGATCAATCGAATGTGCGACACCCATCAATCGAATGTGCGACACCCATCAATCGAATGTTCGACACCGATTAATCGAATGTGCGGCACCGATCAATCGAATGTGCGACACCCATCAATCGAATGTTCGACACCCATTGTTCGTTTGTTCGGCACCGATCGATCGAATGTTCGACACCGATTAATCGCATATGCGGCACTGATCGATCGAATGTTCGACACCGATCGATCGAATGTTCGACACCGATCAATCGAATGTGCGACACCCATCAATCGAATGTGCGACACCCATCAATCGAATGTTCGACACCGATCAATCGAATGTTCGACATTGATCATTCGAATGTTCGACACCGATCAATCGAATGTTCGACACCGATCAATAGAATATTCGACACCGATTAATCAAATGTTCGACAACCATCAATCGAATGTTCGACACCGATCAATCGAATGTGCAGCACCGATCAATCGAATGTACGACACCGATCAATGGAATGTGCGGCACCCATCAATCGAATATTTGACACCTATTATTTGAAATTTCGACACCGGTTAATCGAATGTGCGACACCCATCAATCGATTGTTCGACACCGATCATTCGAATGTTCGACACCGATTATTCGAATGTGCAGCATTGATCAATCGAATTTTCCACACCGATCGATCGAATGTGCGACACCCATCAATCGAATGTTCGACACCGATGAATCGAATGTGCAACACCGATCAATCGAATGTTCGACACCCATCAATCGAATGTTCGACACCCATTGTTCGTATGTTCGGCACCGATCGATCGAATGTACAGCATTGATCAATCGATTGTTCGACACCGATCATTCAAATGTTCGACACCGATCATTCGAATGTGCAGCATTGATCATCCGAATTTTCCACCACGATCAATCGAATGTGCGACACCGATCAATCGTATGTTCGACACCGATCAATCGAATGTGCGACACCTATTAATGTAATGTGCGGCACCGATCAATCGAATATGCAGCACCCATCAATCGAATGTGCGACACCGATCAATCTTATGTTCGGCACCGATCAATCGAATGTGCAGCATTGATCATCCGAATTTTGCACCACGATCAATCGAATGTGCGACACCGATCAATCGTATGTTCGACACCGATCAATCGAATGTGCGACACCTATTAATGTAATGTGCGACACCGATCAATCGAATGTGCGACACCCATCAATCGAATGTTCGACACCGATCATTCGAATGTGCGGCACCGATAAATCGAATGTCGACACCCATCAATCAAATGTGCGGCACCGATCAATCGAATGTTCGACACCGATCGTTCAAATGTGCAGCACTGATCATCCGAATGTTCGACACACAGATCAATCGAATGTGCGACACCGATCACTCGAATGTGCGACACCCATCAATCGATTGAGTGACAGCGATCAATCGAATGTTCGACAACCATCAAACAAATGTGCGACACCCATCAATCGAATGTTCGGCACCAATCAATCGAATGTGCAGCACCGATCAATCGAATGTGCAGCACTGATCGATCGAATGTTCGACACCGATAATTCGAATGTTCGGCACCGATCAATCGAATGTGCAGCACCGATCAATCGAATGTGCGGCACTGGTCGATCGAATGTTCGACACACAGATCAATCGAATATTCGACACCGATCAGTCGAATGTGCGACACTTATCAATAGAATGTTCGACACCGATCAATCGAATGTGCAGCACCGATCAATCGAATGTACGACACCGATTAATCGAATGTGCGACAGCCATCAATCGAATGTACAGCATTGATCAATCGAATGTTCGACACCGATCAATCTAATGTGCAACACCGATCAATCGAATGTGCGACACCCATCAATCGAATGTTCGACATTGATCAATCGAATGTTCGACACCCGTCATTCGAATGTTCGACACCGATCATTCGAATGTGCGGCACCGATCAATCGAATGTTCTACACCGATCAATCAAATGTGCGACAACGATCAATCGAATGTGCGACACCCATCAATCAAATGTTCCACACCGATCATTCGAATTATAGACACCGATCATTCGAATTTGCCCCACCGATCAATCGAATGTGCGGCACCCATCAATCGAATATTTGACACCTATTATTTGAAATTTCGACACCGGTTAATCGAATGTGCGACACCAATCAATCGATTGTTCGACACCGATCAATTGAATGAGCGACACCGATCAATCGAATGTGCGACACCCATCAATCGAATGTTCGACACCGATTAATCGAATGTGCAGCACTGATCGATCGAATGTTCGACACCCATCAATCGAATGTTCGGCACCGATCAATCGAATGTGCAGCACCGATCAATCGAATGTGCAGCACTGATCGATCGAATGTTCGACACCGATAATTCGAATGTTCGACACCGATCATTCGAATGTGCAGCATTGATCATCCGAATATTCGACACCGATCAATCTAATGTGCGACACCGATCAATCGAATGTGCGACACCCATCAATCGAATGTTCTACACCGATCAATCGAATGTGCGACACACAGATCAATCGAATGTTCGACACCGATCAAACAAATGTGCGACACCCATCAATCGAATGTTCGGCACCAATCAATCGAATGTGCAGCACCGATCAATCGAATGTGCAGCACTGATCGATCGAATGTTCGACACAGATAATTCGAATGTTCGGCACCGATCAATCGAATGTTCTACACCGATCAATCGAATGTGCGACACCCATCAATCGAATGTTCGGCACCGATCAATCGAATGTGCAGCACCGATCAATCGAATGTGCAGCACTGATCGATCGAATGTTCGACACCGATAATTCGAATGTTCGACACCGATCATTCGAATGTGCAGCATTGATCATCCGAATATTCGACACCGATCAATCTAATGTGCGACACCGATCAATCGAATGTGCGACACCCATCAATCGAATGTTCTACACCGATCAATCGAATGTGCGACACACAGATCAATCGAATGTTCGACACCGATCAAACAAATGTGCGACACCCATCAATCGAATGTTCGGCACCAATCAATCGAATGTGCAGCACCGATCAATCGAATGTGCAGCACTGATCGATCGAATGTTCGACACAGATAATTCGAATGTTCGGCACCGATCAATCGAATGTTCTACACCGATCAATCGAATGTGCGACACCCATCAATCAACTGTTCGACACCGATCATTCGAATTATAGACACCGATCATTCGAATTTGCCCCACCGATCAATCGAATGTGCAGCACCGATCAACCGAATGTACGACACCGATCAATGGAATGTGCGGCACCCATCAATCGAATATTTGACACCTATTATTTGAAATTTCGACACCGGTTAATCGAATGTGCGACACAAATCAATCGATTGTTCGACACCGATCAATTGAATGAGCGACACCGATCAATCGAATGTGCGACACCCATCAATCGAATGTTCGACACCGATTAATCGAATGTGCAGCACTGATCGATCGAATGTTCGACACCCATCAATCGAATGTTCGGCACCGATCAATCGAATGTGCAGCACCGATCAATCGAATGTGCAGCACTGATCGATCGAATGTTCGACACCGATAATTCGAATGTTCGACACCGATCATTCGAATGTGCAGCATTGATCATCCGAATGTTCGACACCGATCAATCTAATGTGCGACACCGATCAATCGAATGTGCGACACCCATCAATCGAATGTTCTACACCGATGAATCGAATATGCGACACACAGATCAATCGAATGTTCGACACCGATCAATGGAATGTGCGACACCGATCAATCGTATGTTCGGCACCCATCAATCGAATGTGCGACACCGATCAATCTTATATTCGACACCCATTGTTCGTATGTTCGGCACCGATCAATCGAATGTTCGACATCGATCCATCGAATGTTCGAAACCGATCATTCGAATGTGCAGCATTGATCAATCAAATTTTCCACACCGATCAATCGAATGCGCGACACCGGTCAATCAAATGTTCGACACCCATCAATCGAATGTTCGGCACCGATCAATCGAATGTGCAGCACCGATCAATCGAATGTTCAGCACTGATCGATCGAATGTTCGACACCGATAATTCGAATGTTCGACACCGATAATTCGAATGTTCGACACCGATCATTCGAATGTGCAGCATTGATCATCCGAATGTTCGACACCGATCAATCGAATGTGCAGCATTGATCAATCGAATATTCGACACCCATTAATCGAATGTGCGACACCTATCAATCAAATGTTCGACACCGATCAATCTAATGGGCAACACCGATCAATCGAATGTGCGACACCCATCAATCGAATGTTCGACACCCATCAATCGAATGTTCGACACCGATCAATCGAATGTTCGACACCGATTATTCGAATGTGCAGCATTGACCAATCGAATTTTCCACACCGATCGATCGAATGTGCGACACCGATCCATCGAATGAGCGACACCGATCAATCGAATGTGCGACACCGATTAATCTTATGTTCGGCACCGATCAATCGAATGTGCGGCACCGATCAATCGAATGTTCGCCATTGATCAATCAAATGTTCGAAACCGATCATTCGAGTGTTCGACATCGATCAATCAAATGTTCGGCACCGATCAATCGAATGTGCAGCACCGATCAATCGAATGTGCAACACTGATCGATCGAATGTTCGACACCGATAATTCGAATGTTCGACACCGATCATTCGAATGTGCAGCATTGATCATCCGAATGTTCGACACCGATCAATCTAATGTGCGACACCGATCAATCGAATGTGCGACACCCATCAATCGTATGTTCGGCACCAATCAATCGAATGTGCGGCACCGATCAATCGAATGTGCGACACCCATCAATCGAATGTTCGACACCCATTGTTCGTATGTTCGGCACCGATCGATCGAATGTTCGGCACCGATCAATCGAATGTTCGACATCGATCCATCGAATGTTCGACACCGATCATTCGAATGTTCGACACCGATTATTCGAATGTGCAGCATTGATCAATCGAATTTTCCACACCGATCGATCGAATGTGCGACACCGATCAATCGAATGTTCGAAACCGATGAATCGAATGTGCGACACCTATAAATGGAATATTCGGCACCGATCCATCGAATATGCAGCACCGATCAATCGAATGTGCGGCACTGATCGATCGAATGTTCGACACCGATCAATCGAATGTTCGACACCGATCAATCGAATGTGCGACACCGATCAATCTAATGTGCAACACCGATCAATCGAATGTGCGACACCGATCAATCGATTGTACGACACCGATCATTCGAATGTTCGAAACCGATCATTCGAATGTGCAGCATTGATCAATCAAATTTTCCACACCGATCAATCGAATGCGCGACACCGGTCAATCAAATGTTCGACACCCATCAATCGAATGTTCGGCACCGATCAATCGAATGTGCACCACGATCAATCGAATGTTCAGCACTGATCGATCGAATGTTCGACACCGATAATTCGAATGTTCGACACCGATCATTCGAATGTGCAGCATTGATCATCCGAATGTTCGACACCGATCAATCTAATGTGCGACACCGATCAATCGAATGTGCGACACCCATCAATCGAATGTTCTACAACGATCAATCGAATGTGCGACACACAGATCAATCGAATGTTCGACACCGATCCCTGGAATGTGCGACACCGATCAATCGTATGTTCGGCACCAATCATTCGAATGTTCGACACCGATCATTCGAATGTGCAGCACTGATCGATCGAATGTTCGACACCGATAATTCGAATGTTCGACACCGATCATTCGAATGTGCAGCACTGATCATCCGAATGTTCGACACCGATCAATCGAATGTGCAGCATTGATCAATCGAATATTCGACACCCATTAATCGAATGTGCGACACCCATCAATCAAATGTTCGACACCGATCAATCTAATGGGCAACACCGATCAATCGAATGTGCGACACCCATCAATCGAATGTTCGACACCCATCAATCGAATGTGCGACACCGATCAATCGTATGTTCGACACCGATCAATCGAATGTGCGACACCTATTAATGTAATGTGCGGCACCGATCAATCGAATATGCAGCACCCATCAATCGAATGTGCGACACCGATGAATCTTATGTTCGGCACCGATCAATCGAATGTGCGGCACCGATCAATCGAATGCTCGCTATTGATCAATCGAATGTTCGAAACCGATCATTCGAATGTTCGACACCGATGAATCGAATGTTCGACACCGATGAATCGAATGTGCGACACCGATGAATCGAATGTGCGACACCCATCAATCGAATGTTCGACACCCATCAATCGAATGTTCGACACCGATCAATAGAATATTCGACACCGATTAATCATATGTTCGACACCCATCAATCGAATGTTCGACACCGATCAATCGAATGTGCTGCACCGATCAATCGAATTTACGACACCGATCAATGGAATGTGCGGCACCCATCAATCGAATATTTGACAGCTATTATTTGAAATTTCGACTCCGGTTAATCGAATGTGCGACACCCATCAATCGAATGTTCGACACCGATCAATCGAATATGCGACACCGATCCATCGAATGAGCGACACCGATCAATCGAATGTGCGACACCGATTAATCTTATGTTCGGCACCGATCAATCGAATGTGCGGCACCGATCAATCGAATGTTCGCCATTGATCAATCGAATGTTCGAAACCGATCATTCGAGTGTTCGACATCGATCAATCAAATGTGCGACACCCATCAATCGAATGTGCGACACCGATTAATCGAATGTGCGGCACCGATCAATCGAATGTGCGACACCCATCAATCGAATGTTCGACACCCATTGTTCGTATGTTCGGCACCGATCGATCGAATGTTCGACACCGATCAATCGATTGTGCGACACCGATCAATCGTATGTTCGGCACCGATCAATCCAATGTGCGGCACCGATCCATCGAATGTTCGATACCGATCATTCGAATGTTCGACACCGATCATTCGAATGTGCAGCATTGATCAATCGAAATTTCGACACCGATCAATCGAATGTTCGACACCGATTAATCGAATGTGCGGCACCGATCAATCGAATGTGCGGCACCCATCAATCGAATGTGCGACACCCATCAATCTTATATTCGACACCCATTGTTCGTATGTTCGGCACCGATCAATCGAATGTTCGACATCGATCCATCGAATGTTCGACACCGATCATTCGAATGTTCGACACCGATTATTCGAATGTGCAGCATTGATCAATCGAATTTTCCACACCGATCGATCGAATGTGCGACACCGATCAATCGAATGTTCGAAACCGATGAATCGAATGTGCGACACCTATAAATGGAATATTCGGCACCGATCCATCGAATATGCAGCACCGATCAATCGCATGTGCGGCACTGATCGATCGAATGTTCGACACCGATCAATCGAATGTTCGACACCGATCAATCGAATGTGCGACACCGATCAATCGAATGTTCGACACCGATCAATCGAATGTGCGACACCGATCAATCGAATGTTCGAAACCGATCAATCGAATGTGCGGCACCCATCAATCGAATGTGCGACACCCATCAATCTTATATTCGACACCCATTGTTCGTATGTTCGGCACCGATCAATCGAATGTTCGACATCGATCCATCGAATGTTCGACACCGATCATTCGAATGTTCGACACCGATTATTCGAATGTGCAGCATTGATCAATCGAATTTTCCACACCGATCGATCGAATGTGCGACACCGATCAATCGAATGTTCGAAACCGATGAATCGAATGTGCGACACCTATAAATGGAATATTCGGCACCGATCCATCGAATATGCAGCACCGATCAATCGCATGTGCGGCACTGATCGATCGAATGTTCGACACCGATCAATCGAATGTTCGACACCGATCAATCGAATGTGCGACACCGATCAATCGAATGTTCGACACCGATCAATCGAATGTGCGACACCCATCAATCGAATGTGCGACACCGATCAATCGAATGTTCGACACTGATCAGTCTAATGTGCAACACCGATCAATCGAATGTGCGACACCCATCAATCGAATGTTCGACACCGATCAATCGAATGTTCGACACCGATCAATCGAATGTTCGACATCGATCATTCCAATGTGCGGCACCGATTAATCGAATGTTCTACACCGATCAATCAAATGTGCGACACCGATCAATCGAATGTGCGACACCGATCACTCGAATGTGCGACACCCATCAATCGATTGAGTGACAGCGATCAATCGAATGTTCGACAACCATCAAGCAAATGTGCGACACCCATCAATCGAATGTTCGGCACCAATCAATCGAATGTGCAGCAACGATCAATCCAATGTGCAGCACTGATCGATCGAATGTTCGACACCGATAATTCGAATGTTCGGCACCGATCAATCGAATGTGCAGCACCGATCAATCGAATGTGCGGCACTGGTCGATCGAATGTTCGACACACAGATCAATCGAATATTCGACACCGATCAGTCGAATGTGAGACACCCATCAATAGAATGTTCGACACCGATCAATCGAATGTGCAGCACCGATCAATCGAATGTACGACACCGATTAATCGAATGTGCGACAGCCATCAATCGAATGTACAGCATTGATCAATCGAATGTTCGAAACCGATGAATCGAATGTGCGACACCTATAAATGGAATATTCGGCACCGATCCATCGAATATGCAGCACCGATCAATCGCATGTGCGGCACTGATCGATCGAATGTTCGACACCGATCAATCGAATGTTCGACACCGATCAATCGAATGTGCGACACCGATCAATCGAATGTGCGACACCGATCAATCGAATGTTCGAAACCGATCAATCGAATGTGCGGCACCCATCAATCGAATGTGCGACACCCATCAATCTTATATTCGACACCCATTGTTCGTATGTTCGGCACCGATCAATCGAATGTTCGACATCGATCCATCGAATGTTCGACACCGATCATTCGAATGTTCGACACCGATTATTCGAATGTGCAGCATTGATCAATCGAATTTTCCACACCGATCGATCGAATGTGCGACACCGATCAATCGAATGTTCGAAACCGATGAATCGAATGTGCGACACCTATAAATGGAATATTCGGCACCGATCCATCGAATATGCAGCACCGATCAATCGCATGTGCGGCACTGATCGATCGAATGTTCGACACCGATCAATCGAATGTTCGACACCGATCAATCGAATGTGCGACACCGATCAATCGAATGTTCGACACCGATCAATCGAATGTGCGACACCCATCAATCGAATGTGCGACACCCATCAATCGAATGTTCGACACCTATCAATCGAATGATCGACACCGATTAATCTGATGTACGACACCGATCAATGGAATGTGCGACACCGATCACTCGAATGTGCGACACCCATCAATCGATTGAGTGACAGCGATCAATCGAATGTTCGACAACCATCAAGCAAATGTGCGACACCCATCAATCGAATGTTCGGCACCAATCAATCGAATGTGCAGCAACGATCAATCCAATGTGCAGCACTGATCGATCGAATGTTCGACACCGATAATTCGAATGTTCGGCACCGATCAATCGAATGTGCAGCACCGATCAATCGAATGTGCGGCACTGGTCGATCGAATGTTCGACACACAGATCAATCGAATATTCGACACCGATCAGTCGAATGTGAGACACCCATCAATAGAATGTTCGACACCGATCAATCGAATGTGCAGCACCGATCAATCGAATGTACGACACCGATTAATCGAATGTGCGACAGCCATCAATCAAATGTGCGACACCCATCAATCGAATGTGCGGCACCCATCAATCGAATGTTCCACACCGATCATTCGAATGAGCGACACCGATCATTCGAATTTGCTCCACCGATCAATCGAATGTGCAGCACCGATCAACCGAATGTACGACACCGATCAATGGAATGTGCGGCACCCATCAATCGAATATTTGACACCTATTATTTGAAATTTCGACACCGGTTAATCGAATGTGCGACACCAATCAATCGATTGTTCGACACCGATCAATTGAATGAGCGACACCGATCAATCGAATGTGCGACACCCATCAATCGAATGTTCGACACCGATTAATCGAATGTGCAGCACTGATCGATCGAATGTTCGACACCCATTGTTCGTATGTTCGGCACCGATCGATCAAATGTTCGACACCGATCAATCGAATGTGCGACACCGATCAATCGTATGTTCGGAACTGATCAATCGAATGTGCGGCACCGATCCATCGAATGTTCGACACCGATCATTCGAATGTTCGACACCGATCATTCGAATGTGCAGCATTGATCAAACGAAATTTCGACACCGATCAATCGAATGTGCGACACCGATCAATCGATTGTACGACACCGATCATTCGAATGTTCGAAACCGATCATTCGAATGTGCAGCATTGATCAATCAAATTTTCCACACCGATCAATCGAATGCGCGACACCGGTCAATCAAATGTTCGACACCCATCAATCGAATGTGCGACACCCATCAATCGAATGTTCGACACCGATCAATCGAATATGCAGCACCGATCACTCGCATATGCGGCACTGATCGATCGAATGTTCGACACCGATCAATCCAATGTGCGGCACCGATCCATCGAATGTTCGATACCGATCATTCGAATGTTCGACACCGATCATTCGAATGTACAGCATTGATCAATCGAAATTTCGACACCGATCAATCGAATGTTCGACACCGATTAATCGAATGTGCGGCACCGATCAATCGAATGTGCGGCACCCATCAATCGAATGTGCGACACCGATCAATCTTATATTCGACACCCATTGTTCGTATGTTCGGCACCGATCAATCGAATGTTCGACATCGATCCATCGAATGTTCGAAACCGATCATTCGAATGTGCAGCATTGATCAATCAATTTTTCCACACCGATCAATCGAATGCGCGACACCGGTCAATCAAATGTTCGACATCCATCAATCGAATTTTCGGCACCGATCAATCGAATGTGCAGCACCGATCAATCGAATGTTCAGCACTGATCGATCGAATGTTCGACACCGATAATTCGAATGTTCGACACCGATAATTCGAATGTTCGACACCGATCATTCGAATGTGCAGCATTGATCATCCGAATGTTCGACACCGATCAATCGAATGTGCAGCATTGATCAATCGAATATTCGACACCCATTAATCGTATGTTCGGCACCAATCAATCGAATGTGCGGCACCGATCAATCGAATGTGCGACACCCATCAATCGAATGTTCGACACCCATTGTTCGTATGTTCGGCACCGATCGATCGAATGTTCGACACCGATCAATCGAATGTGCAACACCGATCAATCGTATGTTCGGCACCGATCAATCCAATGTGCGGCACCGATCCATCGAATGTTCGATACCGATCATTCGAATGTTCGACACCGATCATTCGAATGTACAGCATTGATCAATCGAAATTTCGACACCGATCAATCGAATGTTCGACACCGATTAATCGAATGTGCGGCACCGATCAATCGAATGTGCGGCACCCATCAATCGAATGTGCGACACCGATCAATCTTATATTCGACACCCATTGTTCGTATGTTCGGCACCGATCAATCGAATGTTCGACATCGATCCATCGAATGTTCGACACCGATCATTCGAATGTTCGACACCGATTATTCGAATGTGCAGCATTGATCAATCGAATTTTCCACACCGATCGATCGAATGTGCGACACCGATCAATCGAATGTTCGAAACCGATGAATCGAATGTGCGACACCTATAAATGGAATGTTCGGCACCGATTCATCGAATATGCAGCACCGATCAATCGCATGTGCGGCACTGATCGATCGAATGTTCGACACCGATCAATCGAATGTTCGACACCGATCAATCGAATGTTCGACATCGATCATTCCAATGTGCGGCACCGATTAATCGAATGTTCTACACCGATCAATCAAATGTGCGACACCGATCAATCGAATGTGCGACACCGATCACTCGAATGTGCGACACCCATCAATCGATTGAGTGACAGCGATCAATCGAATGTTCGACAACCATCAAGCAAATGTGCGACACCCATCAATCGAATGTTCGGCACCAATCAATCGAATGTGCAGCAACGATCAATCCAATGTGCAGCACTGATCGATCGAATGTTCGACACCGATAATTCGAATGTTCGGCACCGATCAATCGAATGTGCAGCACCGATCAATCGAATGTGCGGCACTGGTCGATCGAATGTTCGACACACAGATCAATCGAATATTCGACACCGATCAGTCGAATGTGAGACACCCATCAATAGAATGTTCGACACCGATCAATCGAATGTGCAGCACCGATCAATCGAATGTACGACACCGATTAATCGAATGTGCGACAGCCATCAATCGAATGTACAGCATTGATCAATCGAATGTTCGACACCGATCAATCTAATGTGCAACACCGATCAATCGAATGTGCGACACCCATCAATCGAATGTTCGACATTGATCAATCGAATGTTCGACACCGATCATTCGAATGTTCGACACCGATCATTCGAATGTGCGGCACCGATCAATCGAATGTTCTACACAGATCAATCAAATGTGCGACAACGATCAATCGAATGTGCGAAACCCATCAATCAAATGTGCGACACCCATCAATCGAATGTGCGGCACTCATCAATCGAATGTTCCACACCGATCATTCGAATGAGCGACACCGATCATTCGAATTTGCTCCACCGATCAATCGAATGTGCAGCACCGATCAACCGAATGTACGACACCGATCAATGGAATGTGCGGCACCCATCAATCGAATATTTGACACCTATTATTTGAAATTTCGACACCGGTTAATCGAATGTGCGACACCAATCAATCGATTGTTCGACACCGATCAATTGAATGAGCGACACCGATCAATCGAATGTGCGACACCCATCAATCGAATGTTCGACACCGATTAATCGAATGTGCAGCACTGATCGATCGAATGTTCGACACCCATTGTTCGTATGTTCGGCACCGATCGATCAAATGTTCGACACCGATCAATCGAATGTGCGACACCGATCAATCGTATGTTCGGAACTGATCAATCGAATGTGCGGCACCGATCCATCGAATGTTCGACACCGATCATTCGAATGTTCGACACCGATCATTCGAATGTGCAGCATTGATCAAACGAAATTTCGACACCGATCATTCGAATGTGCAGCATTGATCATCCGAATGTTCGACACCGATCAATCGAATGTGCAGCATTGATCAATCGAATATTCGACACCCATTAATCGTATGTTCGGCACCAATCAATCGAATGTGCGGCACCGATCAATCGAATGTGCGACACCCATCAATCGAATGTTCGACACCCATTGTTCGTATGTTCGGCACCGATCGATCGAATGTTCGACACCGATCAATCGAATGTGCAACACCGATCAATCGTATGTTCGGCACCGATCAATCCAATGTGCGGCACCGATCCATCGAATGTTCGATACCGATCATTCGAATGTTCGACACCGATCATTCGAATGTACAGCATTGATCAATCGAAATTTCGACACCGATCAATCGAATGTTCGACACCGATTAATCGAATGTGCGGCACCGATCAATCGAATGTGCGGCACCCATCAATCGAATGTGCGACACCGATCAATCTTATATTCGACACCCATTGTTCGTATGTTCGGCACCGATCAATCGAATGTTCGACATCGATCCATCGAATGTTCGACACCGATCATTCGAATGTTCGACACCGATTATTCGAATGTGCAGCATTGATCAATCGAATTTTCCACACCGATCGATCGAATGTGCGACACCGATCAATCGAATGTTCGAAACCGATGAATCGAATGTGCGACACCTATAAATGGAATGTTCGGCACCGATTCATCGAATATGCAGCACCGATCAATCGCATGTGCGGCACTGATCGATCGAATGTTCGACACCGATCAATCGAATGTTCGACACCGATCAATCGAATGTTCGACATCGATCATTCCAATGTGCGGCACCGATTAATCGAATGTTCTACACCGATCAATCAAATGTGCGACACCGATCAATCGAATGTGCGACACCGATCACTCGAATGTGCGACACCCATCAATCGATTGAGTGACAGCGATCAATCGAATGTTCGACAACCATCAAGCAAATGTGCGACACCCATCAATCGAATGTTCGGCACCAATCAATCGAATGTGCAGCAACGATCAATCCAATGTGCAGCACTGATCGATCGAATGTTCGACACCGATAATTCGAATGTTCGGCACCGATCAATCGAATGTGCAGCACCGATCAATCGAATGTGCGGCACTGGTCGATCGAATGTTCGACACACAGATCAATCGAATATTCGACACCGATCAGTCGAATGTGAGACACCCATCAATAGAATGTTCGACACCGATCAATCGAATGTGCAGCACCGATCAATCGAATGTACGACACCGATTAATCGAATGTGCGACAGCCATCAATCGAATGTACAGCATTGATCAATCGAATGTTCGACACCGATCAATCTAATGTGCAACACCGATCAATCGAATGTGCGACACCCATCAATCGAATGTTCGACATTGATCAATCGAATGTTCGACACCGATCATTCGAATGTTCGACACCGATCATTCGAATGTGCGGCACCGATCAATCGAATGTTCTACACAGATCAATCAAATGTGCGACAACGATCAATCGAATGTGCGAAACCCATCAATCAAATGTGCGACACCCATCAATCGAATGTGCGGCACCCATCAATCGAATGTTCCACACCGATCATTCGAATGAGCGACACCGATCATTCGAATTTGCTCCACCGATCAATCGAATGTGCAGCACCGATCAACCGAATGTACGACACCGATCAATGGAATGTGCGGCACCCATCAATCGAATATTTGACACCTATTATTTGAAATTTCGACACCGGTTAATCGAATGTGCGACACCAATCAATCGATTGTTCGACACCGATCAATTGAATGAGCGACACCGATCAATCGAATGTGCGACACCCATCAATCGAATGTTCGACACCGATTAATCGAATGTGCAGCACTGATCGATCGAATGTTCGACACCCATTGTTCGTATGTTCGGCACCGATCGATCAAATGTTCGACACCGATCAATCGAATGTGCGACACCGATCAATCGTATGTTCGGAACTGATCAATCGAATGTGCGGCACCGATCCATCGAATGTTCGACACCGATCATTCGAATGTTCGACACCGATCATTCGAATGTGCAGCATTGATCAAACGAAATTTCGACACCGATCAATCGAATGTGCGACACCGATCAATCGATTGTACGACACCGATCATTCGAATGTTCGAAACCGATCATTCGAATGTGCAGCATTGATCAATCAAATTTTCCACACCGATCAATCGAATGCGCGACACCGGTCAATCAAATGTTCGACACCCATCAATCGAATGTGCGACACCCATCAATCGAATGTTCGACACCGATCAATCGAATATGCAGCACCGATCACTCGCATATGCGGCACTGATCGATCGAATGTTCGACACCGATCAATCCAATGTGCGGCACCGATCCATCGAATGTTCGATACCGATCATTCGAATGTTCGACACCGATCATTCGAATGTACAGCATTGATCAATCGAAATTTCGACACCGATCAATCGAATGTTCGACACCGATTAATCGAATGTGCGGCACCGATCAATCGAATGTGCGGCACCCATCAATCGAATGTGCGACACCGATCAATCTTATATTCGACACCCATTGTTCGTATGTTCGGCACCGATCAATCGAATGTTCGACATCGATCCATCGAATGTTCGAAACCGATCATTCGAATGTGCAGCATTGATCAATCAATTTTTCCACACCGATCAATCGAATGCGCGACACCGGTCAATCAAATGTTCGACATCCATCAATCGAAGTTTCGGCACCGATCAATCGAATGTGCAGCACCGATCAATCGAATGTTCAGCACTGATCGATCGAATGTTCGACACCGATAATTCGAATGTTCGACACCGATAATTCGAATGTTCGACACCGATCATTCGAATGTGCAGCATTGATCATCCGAATGTTCGACACCGATCAATCGAATGTGCAGCATTGATCAATCGAATATTCGACACCCATTAATCGAATGTGCGACACCCATCAATCAAATGTTCGACACCGATCAATCTAATATGCAACACCGATCAATCGAATGTGCGACACCCATCAATCGAATGTTCGACACCCATCAATCGAATGTTCGACACCGATCAATCGAATGTTCGACACCGATTATTCGAATGTGCAGCATTGACCAATCGAATTTTCCACACCGATCGATCGAATGTGCGACACCGATCCATCGAATGAGCGACACCGATCAATCGAATGTGCGACACCGATTAATCTTATGTTCGGCACCGATCAATCGAATGTGCGCCACCGATCAATCGAATGTTCGCCATTGATCAATCAAATGTTCGAAACCGATCATTCGAGTGTTCGACATCGATCAATCAAATGTTCGGCACCGATCAATCGAATGTGCAGCACCGATCAATCGAATGTGCAGCACTGATCGATCGAATGTTCGACACCGATAATTCGAATGTTCGACACCGATCATTCGAATGTGCAGCATTGATCATCCGAATGTTCGACACCGATCAATCTAATGTGCGACACCGATCAATCGAATGTGCGACACCCATCAATCGTATGTTCGGCACCAATCAATCGAATG
The DNA here is from genome assembly GCF_037975245.1 of Apostichopus japonicus. Taxonomy (NCBI): domain Eukaryota; kingdom Metazoa; phylum Echinodermata; class Holothuroidea; order Aspidochirotida; family Stichopodidae; genus Apostichopus; species Apostichopus japonicus. Next base: position 25,332,696 of record NC_092579.1, read on the forward strand.
TGCGGCACCGATCAATCGAATGTGCGACACCCATCAATCGAATGTTCGACACCCATTGTTCGTATGTTCGGCACCGATCGATCGAATGTTCGACACCGATCAATCGAATGTGCAACACCGATCAATCGTATGTTCGGCACCGATCAATCCAATGTGCGGCACCGATCCATCGAATGTTCGATACCGATCATTCGAATGTTCGACACCGATCATTCGAATGTACAGCATTGATCAATCGAAATTTCGACACCGATCAATCGAATGTTCGACACCGATTAATCGAATGTGCAGCACCGATCAATCGAATGTGCGGCACCCATCAATCGAATGTGCGACACCGATCAATCTTATATTCGACACCCATTGTTCGTATGTTCGGCACCGATCAATCGAATGTTCGACATCGATCCATCGAATGTTCGACACCGATCATTCGAATGTTCGACACCGATTATTCGAATGTGCAGCATTGATCAATCGAATTTTCCACACCGATCGATCGAATGTGCGACACCGATCAATCGAATGTTCGAAACCGATGAATCGAATGTGCGACACCTATAAATGGAATATTCGGCACCGATCCATCGAATATGCAGCACCGATCAATCGCATGTGCGGCACTGATCGATCGAATGTTCGACACCGATCAATCGAATGTTCGACACCGATCAATCGAATGTGCGACACCGATCAATCTAATGTGCAACACCGATCAATCGAATGTGCGACACCGATCAATCGATTGTACGACACCGATCATTCGAATGTTCGAAACCGATCATTCGAATGTGCAGCATTGATCAATCAAATTTTCCACACCGATCAATCGAATGTGCGACACCGGTCATTCAAATGTTCGACACCCATCAATCGAATGTTCGGCACCGATCAATCGAATGTGCAGCACCGATCAATCGAATGTTCAGCACTGATCGATCGAATGTTCGACACCGATAATTCGAATGTTCGACACCGATCATTCGAATGTGCAGCATTGATCATCCGAATGTTCGACACCGATCAATCGAATGTGCGACACCGATCAATCGAATGTGCGACACCCATCAATCGAATGTTCTACACCGATCAATCGAATGTGCGACACACAGATCAATCGAATGTTCGACACCGATCCATGGAATGTGCGACACCGATCAATCGTATGTTCGGCACCAATCATTCGAATGTTCGACACCGATCATTCGAATGTGCAGCACTGATCGATCGAATGTTCGACACCGATAATTCGAATGTTCGACACCGATCATTCAAATGTGCAGCACTGATCATCCGATTGTTCGACACCGATCAATTGAATGAGCGACACCGATCAATCGAATGTGCGACACCCATCAATCGAATGTTCGACACCGATTAATCGAATGTGCAGCACTGATCGATCGAATGTTCGACACCCATCAATCGAATGTTCGGCACCGATCAATCGAATGTGCAGCACCGATCAATCGAATGTGCAGCACTGATCGATCGAATGTTCGACACCGATCATTCGAATGTTCGACACCGATCATTCGAATGTGCAGCATTGATCATCCGAATGTTCGACACCGATCAATCTAATGTGCGACACCGATCAATCGAATGTGCGACACCCATCAATCGAATGTTCTACACCGATCAATCGAATATGCGACACACAGATCAATCGAATGTTCGACACCGATCAATGGAATGTGCGACACCGATCAATCGTATGTTCGGCACCAATCAATCGAATGTGCGGCACCGATCCATCGAATGATCGACATTGATCATTCGAATGTTCGACACCGATCATTCGAATGTGCAGCATTGATCAATCGAATATTCGACACCCATTAATCGAATGTGCGACACCCATCAATCAAATGTTCGACACCGATCAATCTAATGGGCAACACCGATCAATCGAATGTGCGACACCCATCAATCGAATGTTCGACACCCATCAATCGAATTTTCGACACCGATCAATCGAATGTTCGACACCGATTATTCGAATGTGCAGCATTGACCAATCGAATTTTCCACACCGATCGATCGAATGTGCGACACCGATCCATCGAATGAGCGACACCGATCAATCGAATGTGCGACACCGATTAATCTTATGTTCAGCACCGATCAATCGAATGTGCGGCACCGATCAATCGAATGTTCGCCATTGATCAATCAAATGTTCGAAACCGATCATTCGAGTGTTCGACATCGATCAATCAAATGTTCGGCACCGATCAATCGAATGTGCAGCACCGATCAATCGAATGTGCAGCACTGATCGATCGAATGTTCGACACCGATAATTCGAATGTTCGACACCGATCATTCGAATGTGCAGCATTGATCATCCGAATGTTCGACACCGATCAATCTAATGTGCGACACCGATCAATCGAATGTGCGACACCCATCAATCGTATGTTCGGCACCAATCAATCGAATGTGCGGCACCGATCAATCGAATGTGCGACACCCATCAATCGAATGTTCGACACCCATTGTTCGTATGTTCGGCACCGATCGATCGAATGTTCGACACCGATCAATCGAATGTGCAACACCGATCAATCGTATGTTCGGCACCGATCAATCCAATGTGCGGCACCGATCCATCGAATGTTCGATACCGATCATTCGAATGTTCGACACCGATCATTCGAATGTACAGCATTGATCAATCGAAATTTCGACACCGATCAATCGAATGTTCGACACCGATTAATCGAATGTGCGGCACCGATCAATCGAATGTGCGGCACCCATCAATCGAATGTGCGACACCGATCAATCTTATATTCGACACCCATTGTTCGTATGTTCGGCACCGATCAATCGAATGTTCGACATCGATCCATCGAATGTTCGAAACCGATCATTCGAATGTGCAGCATTGATCAATCAATTTTTCCACACCGATCAATCGAATGCGCGACACCGGTCAATCAAATGTTCGACATCCATCAATCGAATGTTCGGCACCGATCAATCGAATGTGCAGCACCGATCAATCGAATGTTCAGCACTGATCGATCGAATGTTCGACACCGATAATTCGAATGTTCGACACCGATAATTCGAATGTTCGACACCGATCATTCGAATGTGCAGCATTGATCATCCGAATGTTCGACACCGATCAATCGAATGTGCAGCATTGATCAATCGAATATTCGACACCCATTAATCGAATGTGCGACACCCATCAATCAAATGTTCGACACCGATCAATCTAATGGGCAACACCGATCAATCGAATGTGCGACACCCATCAATCGAATGTTCGACACCCATCAATCGAATGTTCGACACCGATCAATCGAATGTTCGACACCGATTATTCGAATGTGCAGCATTGACCAATCGAATTTTCCACACCGATCGATCGAATGTGCGACACCGATCCATCGAATATGCGACACCGATCAATCGAATGTGCGACACCGATTAATCTTATGTTCGGCACCGTTCAATCGAATGTGCGCCACCGATCAATCGAATGTTCGCCATTGATCAATCAAATGTTCGAAACCGATCATTCGAGTGTTCGACATCGATCAATCAAATGTTCGGCACCGATCAATCGAATGTGCAGCACCGATCAATCGAATGTGCAGCACTGATCGATCGAATGTTCGACACCGATAATTCGAATGTTCGACACCGATCATTCGAATGTGCAGCATTGATCATCCGAATGTTCGACACCGATCAATCTAATGTGCGACACCGATCAATCGAATGTGCGACACCCATCAATCGTATGTTCGGCACCAATCAATCGAATGTGCGGCACCGATCAATCGAATGTGCGACACCCATCAATCGAATGTTCGACACCCATTGTTCGTATGTTCGGCACCGATCGATCGAATGTTCGACACCGATCAATCGAATGTGCAACACCGATCAATCGTATGTTCGGCACCGATCAATCCAATGTGCGGCACCGATCCATCGAATGTTCGATACCGATCATTCGAATGTTCGACACCGATCATTCGAATGTACAGCATTGATCAATCGAAATTTCGACACCGATCAATCGAATGTTCGACACCGATTAATCGAATGTGCGGCACCGATCAATCGAATGTGCGGCACCCATCAATCGAATGTGCGACACCGATCAATCTTATATTCGACACCCATTGTTCGTATGTTCGGCACCGATCAATCGAATGTTCGACATCGATCCATCGAATGTTCGACACCGATCATTCGAATGTTCGACACCGATTATTCGAATGTGCAGCATTGATCAATCGAATTTTCCACACCGATCGATCGAATGTGCGACACCGATCAATCGAATGTTCGAAACCGATGAATCGAATGTGCGACACCTATAAATGGAATATTCGGCACCGATCCATCGAATATGCAGCACCGATCAATCGCATGTGCGGCACTGATCGATCGAATGTTCGACACCGATCAATCGAATGTTCGACACCGATCAATCGAATGTGCGACACCGATCAATCTAATGTGCAACACCGATCAATCGAATGTGCGACACCGATCAATCGATTGTACGACACCGATCATTCGAATGTTCGAAACCGATCATTCGAATGTGCAGCATTGATCAATCAAATTTTCCACACCGATCAATCGAATGCGCGACACCGGTCATTCAAATGTTCGACACCCATCAATCGAATGTTCGGCACCGATCAATCGAATGTGCAGCACCGATCAATCGAATGTTCAGCACTGATCGATCGAATGTTCGACACCGATAATTCGAATGTTCGACACCGATCATTCGAATGTGCAGCATTGATCATCCGAATGTTCGACACCGATCAATCTAATGTGCGACACCGATCAATCGAATGTGCGACACCCATCAATCGAATGTTCTACACCGATCAATCGAATGTGCGACACACAGATCAATCGAATGTTCGACACCGATCCATGGAATGTGCGACACCGATCAATCGTATGTTCGGCACCAATCATTCGAATGTTCGACACCGATCAATCGAATGTGCAGCACTGATCGATCGAATGTTCGACACCGATAATTCGAATGTTCGACACCGATCATTCGAATGTGCAGCACTGATCATCCGAATGTTCGACACCGATCAATCGAATGTGCAGCATTGATCAATCGAATATTCGACACCCATTAATCGAATGTGCGACACCCATCAATCAAATGTTCGACACCGATCAATCTAATGGGCAACACCGATCAATAGAATGTGCGACACCCATCAATCGAATGTTCGACACCCATCAATCGAATTTTCGACACCGATCAATCAAATGTTCAACACCGATTATTCGAATGTGCAGCATTGATCAATCGAATTTTCCACACCGATCGATCGAATGTGCGACACCGATCCATCGAATGAGCGACACCGATCAATCGAATGTGCGACCCCGATTAATCTTATGTTCGGCACCGATCAATCGAATGTGCGGCACCGATCAATCGAATGTTCGCCATTGATCAATCGAATGTTCGAAACCGATCATTCGAGTGTTCGACATCGATCAATCAAATGTGCGACACCCATCAATCGAATGTTCGACACCGATTAATCGAATGTGCGGCACCGATCAATCGAATGTGCGACACCCATCAATCGAATGTTCGACACCCATTGTTCGTATGTTCGGCACCGATCGATCGAATGTTCGACACCGATCAATCGAATGTGCGACACCGATCAATCGTATGTTCGGCACCGATCAATCGAATGTGCGGCACCGATCCATCGAATGTTCGATACCGATCATTCGAATGTTCGACACCGATCATTCGAATGTGCAGCATTGATCAATCGAAATTTCGACACCGATCAATCGAATGTTCGACACCGACTAATCGAATGTGCGGCACCGATCAATCGAATGTGCGGCACCCATCAATCGAATGTGCGACACCCATCAATCTTATATTCGACACCCATTGTTCGTATGTTCGGCACCGATCAATCGAATGTTCGACATCGATCCTTCGAATGTTCGAAACCGATCATTCGAGTGTTCGACATCGATCAATCAAATGTGCGACACCCATCAATCGAATGTTCGACACCGATTAATCGAATGTGCGGCACCGATCAATCGAATGTGCGACACCCATCAATCGAATGTTCGACACCCATTGTTCGTATGTTCGGCACCGATCGATCGAATGTTCGACACCGATCAATCGAATGTGCGACACCGATCAATCGTATGTTCGGCACCGATCATTCCAATGTGCGGCACCGATCCATCGAATGTGCGACACCCATCAATCGAATGTTCGACACTGATCAATCTAATGTGCAACACCGATCAATCGAATGTGCGATACCCATCAATCGAATGTGCGACACCCATCAATCGAATGTTCGACACCGATCAATCGAATGTTCGACACCGATCAATCGAATGTTCGACATCGATCATTCGAATGTGCGGCACCGATTAATCGAATGTTCTACACCGATCAATCAAATGTGCGACACCGATCAATCGAATGTGCGACACCGATCACTCGAATGTGCGACACCCATCAATCGATTGAGTGACAGCGATCAATCGAATGTTCGACAACCATCAAACAAATGTGCGACACCCATCAATCGAATGTTCGGCACCAATCAATCGAATGTGCAGCACCGATCAATCGAATGTGCAGCACTGATCGATCGAATGTTCGACACCGATAATTCGAATGTTCGGCACCGATCAATCGAATGTGCAGCACCGATCAATCGAATGTGCGGCACTGGTCGATCGAATGTTCGACACACAGATCAATCGAATATTCGACACCGATCAGTCGAATGTGCGACACTTATCAATAGAATGTTCGACACCGATCAATCGAATGTGCAGCACCGATCAATCGAATGTACGACACCGATTAATCGAATGTGCGACAGCCATCGATCGAATGTACAGCATTGATCAATCGAATGTTCGACACCGATCAATCTAATGTGCAACACCGATCAATCGAATGTGCGACACCCATCAATCGAATGTTCGACATTGATCAATCGAATGTTCGACACCCGTCATTCGAATGTTCGACACCGATCATTCGATTGTGCGGCACCGATCAATCGAATGTTCTACACCGATCAATCAAATGTGCGACAACGATCAATCGAATGTGCGACACCCATCAATCGAATGTTCGACACCGATGAATCGAATGTGCAACACCGATCAATCGAATGTTCGACACCCATCAATCGAATTTTCGGCACCGATCAATCCAATGTGCGGCACCGATCCATCGAATGTTCGATACCGATCCATCGAATGTTCGACACCGATTATTCGAATGTTCGACACCGATTATTCGAATGTGCAGCATTGATCAATCGAAATTTCGACACCGATCATTCGAATGTTCGACACCGATTAATCGAATGTGCCTCACCGATCAATGGAATGTGCGGCACCCATCAATCGAATGTGCGACACCCATCAATCTTATGTTCGACAAACATTGTTCGTATGTTCGGCCCCGATCAATCGAATGTTCGACATCGATCCATCGAATGTTCGACACCGATCATTCGAATGTTCGACACCGATTAATCGAATGTGCGGCACCGATCACTCGAATTTGCGACACCCATCAATCGAATGTTCGACACCCATTGTTCGTATGTTCGGCACCGATCGATCGAATGTTCGACACCGATCAATCGAATGTTCGACACCGATCATTCGAATGTTCGACACCGATCCATCGAATGTGCAGCATTGATCACTCGAATTTTCCACACCGATCGATCGAATGTGCGACACCGATCAATCGCATGTTCGACACCGATCATTCGAATGTTCGACACCGATCAATAGAATGTGCGGCACCGATCAATCGAATGAGCGACACCGATCAATCGAATGTCGACACCCATCAATCAAATGTTCGGCACCGAACAATCGAATGTGCAGCACCGATCAATCGAATATGCGGCACTGATCGATCGAATGTTCGACACACAGATCAATCGAATGTTCGACACCGATCAATCGAATGTTCGATACCGATCAATCGAATGTGCGACACCGATCAATCGAATGTTCGGCACCGATCAATCGAATATGCAGCACCGATCAATCGCATATGCGGCACTGATCGATCGAATGTTCGACACAGATCAATGGAATGTTAGACACCGATCAATCGAATGTGCGACAACCATCAATCGAATGTGCGACACCCATCAATCGAATGTTCGACACCGTACAATCGAATGTTCGACATTGATCATTCGAATGTGCGGCACCGATTAATCGAATGTTCGGCACCGATCAATCGAATATGCAGCACCGATCAATCGCATATGCGGCACTGATCGATCGAATGTACGACACCCATCAATCGAATGTTCGACACCGATCATTCGAATGTTCGACACCCATCAATCGAATGTGCGGCACCGAACAATCGAATGTTCTACACCGAATAATCAAATGTGCGACACCGATCAATCGAATGTTCGACACCGATCAATCGAATGTTCGACACCCATCAATCGAATGTTCGACACCGATGAATCGAATGTGCAACACCGATCAATCGAATGTTCGACACCCATCAATCGAATGTTCGACACCGATCAATCGAATGTGGAGAACCGATCATTCGAATGTTCGGCACCGATTAATCGAATGTTCTACACCGATCAATCAAATGTTCTACACCGATCAATCGAATGTGCGACACCGATCAATCGAATGTTCGATACCGATCCATCGAATGTGCGACACCGATCAATCGAATGTTCGGCACCGATCAATCGAATATGCAGCACCGATCAATCGCATATGCGGCACTGATCGATCGAATGTTCGACACACAGATCAATCGAATGTTCGACACCGATCAATCGAATGTTCGATACCGATCCATCGAATGTGCGACACCGATCAATCGAATGTTCGGCACCGATCAATCGAATATGCAGCACCGATCAATCGCATATGCGGCACTGATCGATCGAATGTTCGTCACAGATCAATGGAATGTTCGACACCGATCAATCGAATGTGCGACACCCATCAATCGAATGAGCGACACCGATCAATCATATGTTCTACACCGATCAATCGAATGAGCGACACCGATCATTCGAATGTGCGGCACCGATTAATCGAATTTTCTACACCGATCAATCAAATGTGCGACATCGATCAATCGAATGGGCGACACCTATCAATCGAATGTGCGACACCCATCAATCGAATGTTCGACACCGATCAATCGAATGAGCGACACCGATCATTCGAATTTGCGGCACCGATTAATCGAATTTTCTACACCGATCAATCAAATGTGCGACATCGATCAATCGAATGGGCGACACCTATCAATCGAATGTGCGACACCCATCAATCGAATGTTCGACACCGATCATTCGAATGTTCGACACCGATCATTCGAATGTGCGGCACCGAACAATCGAATGTCGACACATCCATCAATCAAATGTTCGGCACCGAACAATCGAATGTGCAGCACCGATCAATCGAATGTGCGACACCGATGAATCGAATGTGCAACACCGATCAATCGAATGTACGATAACCATCAATCAAATGTGCGACACCGATCAATCGAATGTTCGACACCGATCATTCGAATGTTCGACACCGATCATTCGAATGTGCGACACCCATCAATCGAATGTTTGACACCGATCAATTAAATATGCGGCACCGATCAATCGAATTTGCGGCACTGATCGATCGAATGTTCGAAACACAGATCAATCGAATGTTCGACACCGATCAATGGAATGTGCGACACCGATCAATCGAATGTGCGACACCGATCAATCGAATGTGCGACACCGATCAATCGAATGTTCGACACCGATTAATCGAATGTGCGGCACCGATCAATCGATGTGCGACACCCATCAATCAAATGTTCGACACCCATTGTTCGTATGTTCGGCACCGATCGATCGAATGTTCGACACCGATCGATCGAATGTGCGACACCGATCAATCGTATGTTCGGCACCGATCAATCCAATGTGCGGCACCGATTCATCGAATGTTCGATACCGATCAATCGAATGTTCGACACCGATCATTCGAATGTGCAGCATTGATCAATCGAAATTTCGACACCGATCAATCGAATGTTTGACACCGATTAATCGAATGTGCGGCACCGATTAATCGAATGTGCGGCACCGATCAATCGAATGTTCGACATCTATCAATCGAATGTTCGACATCGATCATTCGAATGTTCGACACCGATCAATCGAATGTTCGACACCGAACATTCGAATGTGCGGAACCGATTAATCGAATTTTCTACACCGATCATTCGAATGTGCGACACCGATCAATCGAATGTGCGACACCCATCAATCGAATGTTCGACACCGATCATTCGAATGTTCGACACCGATCATTCGAATGTGCGGCACCGATCAATCGAATGAGCGACACTCATCAATCGAATGTGCGGCACCGATTAATCGAATTTTCTACACCGATCAATCAAATGTGCGACATCGATCAATCGAATGGGCGACACCTATCAATCGAATGTGCGACACCCATCAATCGAATGTTCGACACCAATCAATCGAATGTTCGACACCGATCATTCGAATGTTCGACACCGATCATTCGAATGTGCGGCACCGATCATTCGAATGAGCGACACCGATCAATCGAATGTCGACACATCCATCAATCAAATGTTCGGCACCGAACAATCGAATGTGCAGCACCGATCAATCGAATGTTCGACACCGATCATTCGAATGTTCAACACCGATCATTCGAATGTGCGGCACCGAACAATCGAATGTTCTACACCGATTAATCAAATGTGCGACACCGATCCATCGAATGTGCGGCACCAATCAATCGAATGTTCGACACCGATCATTCGAATGTTCGACACCGATCCATCGAATGTGCGGCACCGATCAATCGAATGAGCGACACCGATCAATCGAATGTCGACACATCCATCAATCAAATGTGCGGCACCGAACAATCGAATGTGCAGCACCGATCAATCGAATGTGCGGCACTGATTAATCGAATGTGCGGCACCGATCAATCGAATGTGCGACAACCATCAATCGAATGTTCGACACCCATTATTCGTATGTTCGGCACCGATCGATCGAATGTTCGACATCGATCAAACGAATGTTCAACACCGATCAATCGAATGTGCGACACCGATCAATCTATGTGCAACACCGATCAATCGAATGTGCGATACCCATCAATCGAATGTGCGACACCGATCATTCGAATGTGCGGCACCGATCAATCGCATGTGCGGCACTGATCGATCGAATGTTCGACACCGATCAATCGAATGTTCGACACCGATCAATCGAATGTTCGACACCGATCAATCTAATGTGCAACACCGATCAATCGAATGTGCGACACCCATCAATCGCATGTGCGACACCCATCAATCGAATGTGCGACACCCATCAATCGAATGTTCGACACCGATCTTTCGAATGTTCGACACCGATCATTCGAATGTGCGGCACCGAACAATCGAATGTGCAGCACCGATCAATCCAATGTGCGGCACTGATCGATCGAATGTTCGACACACAGATCAATCGAATGTTCGACACCGATCAATCGATGGTTCGACACCGATCAATCGAATGTGCGACACCGATCAATCGAATGTTCGGCACCGATCAATCGAATATGCAGCACCGATCAATCGCATATGCGGCACTGATCGATCGAATGTTCGACACCGATCAATCGAATGTTCGACACCGATCAATCGAATGTGCGACACCCATCAATCGAATGTGCGACACCGATCAATCGAATGTTCGACACCGATGAATCCAATGTGCGACACCGATCAATCGAATGTGCGACACCGATCAATCGAATGTGCGACACCGATCAATCGAATGTGCGACACCGATCAATCGAATGTTCGACACCGAATAATCGAATGTGCGGCACCGATCAATCGAATGTGCGACACCCATCAATCGAATGTTCGACACCCATTGTTCGTATGTTCGGCACCGATCGATCGTATGTTCGACACCGATCAGTCCAATGTGCGGCACCGATCAATCGAATGTTCGATACCGATCCATCGAATGTTCGACACCGATCATTCGAATGTTCGACACCGAATATTCGAATGTGCAGCATTGATCAATCGAATTTCCACACCGATCGATCGAATGTGCGACACCGATCAATCGAATGTTCGAAACCGATCAATCGAATGTGCGACACCTATAAATGGAATATTCGGCACCGATCCATCGAATATGCAGCACCGATCAATCTAATGTGCAACACCGATCAATCGAATGTGCGACACCCATCAATCGCATGTGCGACACCCATCAATCGAATGTGCGACACCGATCAATCGAATGTTCGAAACCGATCAATCGAATGTGCGACACCTATAAATGGAATATTCGGCACCGATCAATCGAATGTTCGACACCGATGAATCCAATGTGCAACACCGATCAATCGAATGTGCGACACCCATCAATCGAATGTTCGACACCGATCAATCGAATGTTCGACACCGATCAATCGAATGTTCGACACCGATCATTCGAATGTTCGGCACCGATTAATCGAATGTTCTACACCGATCAATCGAATGTTCGACACCGATCAATCTTATTTTCTACACCGATCAATCAAATGTGCGACATCGATCAATCGAATGTGCGACACCCATCAATCGAATGTGCGACACCATCAATCGAATGTTCGACACCGATCATTCGAATGTTCGACACCGATCATTCGAATGTGCGGCACCGAACAATCGAATGTTCTACACCGATTAATCAAATGTGCGACACCGATCCATCGAATGTACGGCACCAATCAATCGAATGTTGGACACCGATCATTCGAATGTTCGACACCGATCATTCGAATGTGCGGCACCGATCAATCGAATGAGCGACAACGATCAATCGAATGTCGACACATCCATCAATCAAATGTTCGGCACCAAACAATCGAATGTTCGGCACCGATCAATCGAATATGCAGCACCGATCAATCACATATGCGGCACTGATCGATCGAATGTTCGGCACCGATCAATCGAATATGCAGCACCGATCAATCGCATATGCGGCACTGATCGATCGAATGTTCGACACCGATCAATCTAATGTGCGACACCGATCAATCGAATGTGCGACACCCATCAATCGAATGTTCTACACCGATCAATCGAATGTGCGACACACAGATCAATCGAATGTTCGACACCGATCCATGGAATGTGCGACACCGATCAATCGTATGTTCGGCACCAATCATTCGAATGTTCGACACCGATCAATCGAATGTGCAGCACTGATCGATCGAATGTTCGACACCGATAATTCGAATGTTCGACACCGATCATTCGAATGTGCAGCACTGATCATCCGAATGTTCGACACCGATCAATCGAATGTGCAGCATTGATCAATCGAATATTCGACACCCATTAATCGAATGTGCGACACCCATCAATCAAATGTTCGACACCGATCAATCTAATGGGCAACACCGATCAATAGAATGTGCGACACCCATCAATCGAATGTTCGACACCCATCAATCGAATTTTCGACACCGATCAATCAAATGTTCAACACCGATTATTCGAATGTGCAGCATTGATCAATCGAATTTTCCACACCGATCGATCGAATGTGCGACACCGATCCATCGAATGAGCGACACCGATCAATCGAATGTGCGACCCCGATTAATCTTATGTTCGGCACCGATCAATCGAATGTGCGGCACCGATCAATCGAATGTTCGCCATTGATCAATCGAATGTTCGAAACCGATCATTCGAGTGTTCGACATCGATCAATCAAATGTGCGACACCCATCAATCGAATGTTCGACACCGATTAATCGAATGTGCGGCACCGATCAATCGAATGTGCGACACCCATCAATCGAATGTTCGACACCCATTGTTCGTATGTTCGGCACCGATCGATCGAATGTTCGACACCGATCAATCGAATGTGCGACACCGATCAATCGTATGTTCGGCACCGATCAATCCAATGTGCGGCACCGATCCATCGAATGTTCGATACCGATCATTCGAATGTTCGACACCGATCATTCGAATGTGCAGCATTGATCAATCGAAATTTCGACACCGATCAATCGAATGTTCGACACCGACTAATCGAATGTGCGGCACCGATCAATCGAATGTGCGGCACCCATCAATCGAATGTGCGACACCCATCAATCTTATATTCGACACCCATTGTTCGTATGTTCGGCACCGATCAATCGAATGTTCGACATCGATCCTTCGAATGTTCGAAACCGATCATTCGAGTGTTCGACATCGATCAATCAAATGTGCGACACCCATCAATCGAATGTTCGACACCGATTAATCGAATGTGCGGCACCGATCAATCGAATGTGCGACACCCATCAATCGAATGTTCGACACCCATTGTTCGTATGTTCGGCACCGATCGATCGAATGTTCGACACCGATCAATCGAATGTGCGACACCGATCAATCGTATGTTCGGCACCGATCATTCCAATGTGCGGCACCGATCCATCGAATGTGCGACACCCATCAATCGAATGTTCGACACTGATCAATCTAATGTGCAACACCGATCAATCGAATGTGCGATACCCATCAATCGAATGTGCGACACCCATCAATCGAATGTTCGACACCGATCAATCGAATGTTCGACACCGATCAATCGAATGTTCGACATCGATCATTCGAATGTGCGGCACCGATTAATCGAATGTTCTACACCGATCAATCAAATGTGCGACACCGATCAATCGAATGTGCGACACCGATCACTCGAATGTGCGACACCCATCAATCGATTGAGTGACAGCGATCAATCGAATGTTCGACAACCATCAAACAAATGTGCGACACCCATCAATCGAATGTTCGGCACCAATCAATCGAATGTGCAGCACCGATCAATCGAATGTGCAGCACTGATCGATCGAATGTTCGACACCGATAATTCGAATGTTCGGCACCGATCAATCGAATGTGCAGCACCGATCAATCGAATGTGCGGCACTGGTCGATCGAATGTTCGACACACAGATCAATCGAATATTCGACACCGATCAGTCGAATGTGCGACACTTATCAATAGAATGTTCGACACCGATCAATCGAATGTGCAGCACCGATCAATCGAATGTACGACACCGATTAATCGAATGTGCGACAGCCATCGATCGAATGTACAGCATTGATCAATCGAATGTTCGACACCGATCAATCTAATGTGCAACACCGATCAATCGAATGTGCGACACCCATCAATCGAATGTTCGACATTGATCAATCGAATGTTCGACACCCGTCATTCGAATGTTCGACACCGATCATTCGATTGTGCGGCACCGATCAATCGAATGTTCTACACCGATCAATCAAATGTGCGACAACGATCAATCGAATGTGCGACACCCATCAATCGAATGTTCGACACCGATGAATCGAATGTGCAACACCGATCAATCGAATGTTCGACACCCATCAATCGAATTTTCGGCACCGATCAATCCAATGTGCGGCACCGATCCATCGAATGTTCGATACCGATCCATCGAATGTTCGACACCGATTATTCGAATGTTCGACACCGATTATTCGAATGTGCAGCATTGATCAATCGAAATTTCGACACCGATCATTCGAATGTTCGACACCGATTAATCGAATGTGCCTCACCGATCAATGGAATGTGCGGCACCCATCAATCGAATGTGCGACACCCATCAATCTTATGTTCGACAAACATTGTTCGTATGTTCGGCCCCGATCAATCGAATGTTCGACATCGATCCATCGAATGTTCGACACCGATCATTCGAATGTTCGACACCGATTAATCGAATGTGCGGCACCGATCACTCGAATTTGCGACACCCATCAATCGAATGTTCGACACCCATTGTTCGTATGTTCGGCACCGATCGATCGAATGTTCGACACCGATCAATCGAATGTTCGACACCGATCATTCGAATGTTCGACACCGATCCATCGAATGTGCAGCATTGATCACTCGAATTTTCCACACCGATCGATCGAATGTGCGACACCGATCAATCGCATGTTCGACACCGATCATTCGAATGTTCGACACCGATCAATAGAATGTGCGGCACCGATCAATCGAATGAGCGACACCGATCAATCGAATGTCGACACCCATCAATCAAATGTTCGGCACCGAACAATCGAATGTGCAGCACCGATCAATCGAATATGCGGCACTGATCGATCGAATGTTCGACACACAGATCAATCGAATGTTCGACACCGATCAATCGAATGTTCGATACCGATCAATCGAATGTGCGACACCGATCAATCGAATGTTCGGCACCGATCAATCGAATATGCAGCACCGATCAATCGCATATGCGGCACTGATCGATCGAATGTTCGACACAGATCAATGGAATGTTAGACACCGATCAATCGAATGTGCGACAACCATCAATCGAATGTGCGACACCCATCAATCGAATGTTCGACACCGTACAATCGAATGTTCGACATTGATCATTCGAATGTGCGGCACCGATTAATCGAATGTTCGGCACCGATCAATCGAATATGCAGCACCGATCAATCGCATATGCGGCACTGATCGATCGAATGTACGACACCCATCAATCGAATGTTCGACACCGATCATTCGAATGTTCGACACCCATCAATCGAATGTGCGGCACCGAACAATCGAATGTTCTACACCGAATAATCAAATGTGCGACACCGATCAATCGAATGTTCGACACCGATCAATCGAATGTTCGACACCCATCAATCGAATGTTCGACACCGATGAATCGAATGTGCAACACCGATCAATCGAATGTTCGACACCCATCAATCGAATGTTCGACACCGATCAATCGAATGTGGAGAACCGATCATTCGAATGTTCGGCACCGATTAATCGAATGTTCTACACCGATCAATCAAATGTTCTACACCGATCAATCGAATGTGCGACACCGATCAATCGAATGTTCGATACCGATCCATCGAATGTGCGACACCGATCAATCGAATGTTCGGCACCGATCAATCGAATATGCAGCACCGATCAATCGCATATGCGGCACTGATCGATCGAATGTTCGACACACAGATCAATCGAATGTTCGACACCGATCAATCGAATGTTCGATACCGATCCATCGAATGTGCGACACCGATCAATCGAATGTTCGGCACCGATCAATCGAATATGCAGCACCGATCAATCGCATATGCGGCACTGATCGATCGAATGTTCGTCACAGATCAATGGAATGTTCGACACCGATCAATCGAATGTGCGACACCCATCAATCGAATGAGCGACACCGATCAATCATATGTTCTACACCGATCAATCGAATGAGCGACACCGATCATTCGAATGTGCGGCACCGATTAATCGAATTTTCTACACCGATCAATCAAATGTGCGACATCGATCAATCGAATGGGCGACACCTATCAATCGAATGTGCGACACCCATCAATCGAATGTTCGACACCGATCAATCGAATGAGCGACACCGATCATTCGAATTTGCGGCACCGATTAATCGAATTTTCTACACCGATCAATCAAATGTGCGACATCGATCAATCGAATGGGCGACACCTATCAATCGAATGTGCGACACCCATCAATCGAATGTTCGACACCGATCATTCGAATGTTCGACACCGATCATTCGAATGTGCGGCACCGAACAATCGAATGTCGACACATCCATCAATCAAATGTTCGGCACCGAACAATCGAATGTGCAGCACCGATCAATCGAATGTGCGACACCGATGAATCGAATGTGCAACACCGATCAATCGAATGTACGATAACCATCAATCAAATGTGCGACACCGATCAATCGAATGTTCGACACCGATCATTCGAATGTTCGACACCGATCATTCGAATGTGCGACACCCATCAATCGAATGTTTGACACCGATCAATTAAATATGCGGCACCGATCAATCGAATTTGCGGCACTGATCGATCGAATGTTCGAAACACAGATCAATCGAATGTTCGACACCGATCAATGGAATGTGCGACACCGATCAATCGAATGTGCGACACCGATCAATCGAATGTGCGACACCGATCAATCGAATGTTCGACACCGATTAATCGAATGTGCGGCACCGATCAATCGATGTGCGACACCCATCAATCAAATGTTCGACACCCATTGTTCGTATGTTCGGCACCGATCGATCGAATGTTCGACACCGATCGATCGAATGTGCGACACCGATCAATCGTATGTTCGGCACCGATCAATCCAATGTGCGGCACCGATTCATCGAATGTTCGATACCGATCAATCGAATGTTCGACACCGATCATTCGAATGTGCAGCATTGATCAATCGAAATTTCGACACCGATCAATCGAATGTTTGACACCGATTAATCGAATGTGCGGCACCGATTAATCGAATGTGCGGCACCGATCAATCGAATGTTCGACATCTATCAATCGAATGTTCGACATCGATCATTCGAATGTTCGACACCGATCAATCGAATGTTCGACACCGAACATTCGAATGTGCGGAACCGATTAATCGAATTTTCTACACCGATCATTCGAATGTGCGACACCGATCAATCGAATGTGCGACACCCATCAATCGAATGTTCGACACCGATCATTCGAATGTTCGACACCGATCATTCGAATGTGCGGCACCGATCAATCGAATGAGCGACACTCATCAATCGAATGTGCGGCACCGATTAATCGAATTTTCTACACCGATCAATCAAATGTGCGACATCGATCAATCGAATGGGCGACACCTATCAATCGAATGTGCGACACCCATCAATCGAATGTTCGACACCAATCAATCGAATGTTCGACACCGATCATTCGAATGTTCGACACCGATCATTCGAATGTGCGGCACCGATCATTCGAATGAGCGACACCGATCAATCGAATGTCGACACATCCATCAATCAAATGTTCGGCACCGAACAATCGAATGTGCAGCACCGATCAATCGAATGTTCGACACCGATCATTCGAATGTTCAACACCGATCATTCGAATGTGCGGCACCGAACAATCGAATGTTCTACACCGATTAATCAAATGTGCGACACCGATCCATCGAATGTGCGGCACCAATCAATCGAATGTTCGACACCGATCATTCGAATGTTCGACACCGATCCATCGAATGTGCGGCACCGATCAATCGAATGAGCGACACCGATCAATCGAATGTCGACACATCCATCAATCAAATGTGCGGCACCGAACAATCGAATGTGCAGCACCGATCAATCGAATGTGCGGCACTGATTAATCGAATGTGCGGCACCGATCAATCGAATGTGCGACAACCATCAATCGAATGTTCGACACCCATTATTCGTATGTTCGGCACCGATCGATCGAATGTTCGACATCGATCAAACGAATGTTCAACACCGATCAATCGAATGTGCGACACCGATCAATCTATGTGCAACACCGATCAATCGAATGTGCGATACCCATCAATCGAATGTGCGACACCGATCATTCGAATGTGCGGCACCGATCAATCGCATGTGCGGCACTGATCGATCGAATGTTCGACACCGATCAATCGAATGTTCGACACCGATCAATCGAATGTTCGACACCGATCAATCTAATGTGCAACACCGATCAATCGAATGTGCGACACCCATCAATCGCATGTGCGACACCCATCAATCGAATGTGCGACACCCATCAATCGAATGTTCGACACCGATCTTTCGAATGTTCGACACCGATCATTCGAATGTGCGGCACCGAACAATCGAATGTGCAGCACCGATCAATCCAATGTGCGGCACTGATCGATCGAATGTTCGACACACAGATCAATCGAATGTTCGACACCGATCAATCGATGGTTCGACACCGATCAATCGAATGTGCGACACCGATCAATCGAATGTTCGGCACCGATCAATCGAATATGCAGCACCGATCAATCGCATATGCGGCACTGATCGATCGAATGTTCGACACCGATCAATCGAATGTTCGACACCGATCAATCGAATGTGCGACACCCATCAATCGAATGTGCGACACCGATCAATCGAATGTTCGACACCGATGAATCCAATGTGCGACACCGATCAATCGAATGTGCGACACCGATCAATCGAATGTGCGACACCGATCAATCGAATGTGCGACACCGATCAATCGAATGTTCGACACCGAATAATCGAATGTGCGGCACCGATCAATCGAATGTGCGACACCCATCAATCGAATGTTCGACACCCATTGTTCGTATGTTCGGCACCGATCGATCGTATGTTCGACACCGATCAGTCCAATGTGCGGCACCGATCAATCGAATGTTCGATACCGATCCATCGAATGTTCGACACCGATCATTCGAATGTTCGACACCGAATATTCGAATGTGCAGCATTGATCAATCGAATTTCCACACCGATCGATCGAATGTGCGACACCGATCAATCGAATGTTCGAAACCGATCAATCGAATGTGCGACACCTATAAATGGAATATTCGGCACCGATCCATCGAATATGCAGCACCGATCAATCTAATGTGCAACACCGATCAATCGAATGTGCGACACCCATCAATCGCATGTGCGACACCCATCAATCGAATGTGCGACACCGATCAATCGAATGTTCGAAACCGATCAATCGAATGTGCGACACCTATAAATGGAATATTCGGCACCGATCAATCGAATGTTCGACACCGATGAATCCAATGTGCAACACCGATCAATCGAATGTGCGACACCCATCAATCGAATGTTCGACACCGATCAATCGAATGTTCGACACCGATCAATCGAATGTTCGACACCGATCATTCGAATGTTCGGCACCGATTAATCGAATGTTCTACACCGATCAATCGAATGTTCGACACCGATCAATCTAATTTTCTACACCGATCAATCAAATGTGCGACATCGATCAATCGAATGTGCGACACCCATCAATCGAATGTGCGACACCATCAATCGAATGTTCGACACCGATCATTCGAATGTTCGACACCGATCATTCGAATGTGCGGCACCGAACAATCGAATGTTCTACACCGATTAATCAAATGTGCGACACCGATCCATCGAATGTACGGCACCAATCAATCGAATGTTGGACACCGATCATTCGAATGTTCGACACCGATCATTCGAATGTGCGGCACCGATCAATCGAATGAGCGACAACGATCAATCGAATGTCGACACATCCATCAATCAAATGTTCGGCACCAAACAATCGAATGTTCGGCACCGATCAATCGAATATGCAGCACCGATCAATCACATATGCGGCACTGATCGATCGAATGTTCGGCACCGATCAATCGAATATGCAGCACCGATCAATCGCATATGCGGCACTGATCGATCGAATGTTCGACACCGATCAATCGAATGTTCGACACCGATCAATCGAATGTTCGACACCGATCATTCGAATGTTCGACATTGATCATTCGAATGTTCGACACCGATCAATCGAATGTGCGACACCCATCAATCGCATGTGCGACACCCATCAATCGAATGTTCGACACCGATGAATCGAATATGCAACACCGATCAATCGAATGTGCGATACCCATTAATCGAATGTGCGACACCCATCAATCGAATGTTCGACACCGATCAATCGAATGTTCGACACCGATCAATCGAATGTTCGACACCGGTCAATCGAATGTGCGGAACCGATTAATCGAATGTGCAACACCGATCAATCGAATGTACGATACCCATCAATCGAATGTGCGACACCGATCAATCGAATGTTCGACACCGATCAATCGAATGTTCGACACCCATCAATCGAATGTTCTGCACCGATTAATCGCATGTTCTACACCGATCAATCGAATGTTCGGCACTGATCAATCGAATATGCAGCACCGAGCAATCGCATATGCCGCAATGATCGATCGAATGTTCGACACCGATCAATCGAATGTTCGACACCGATCATTCGAATGTTCGACATTGATCATTCGAATGTTCGACACCGATCAATCGAATGTTCGACAAAGATCATTCGAATGTGCGGCACCGATTAATCGAATTTTCTACACCGATCAATCAAATGTGCGACATCGATCAATCGAATGGGCGACACCTATCAATCGAATGTGCGACACCCATCAATCGAATGTTCGACACCGATCATTCGATTGTTCGACACCGATCATTCGAATGTGCGGCACCGAACAATCGAATGTTCTACACCGATTAATCAAATGTGCGACACCGATCCATCGAATGTGCGGCACCAATCAATCGAATGTTCGACACCGATCATTCGAATGTTCGACACCGATCATTCGAATGTGCGGCACCGATCATTCGAATGAGCGACACCGATCAATCGAATGTCGACACATCCATCAATGAAATGTTCGGCACCGAACAATCGAATGTGCAGCACCGATCAATCAAATGTGCGACACAGATGAATCGAATGTTCGACACCGATCAATCGAATGTACGATACCCATCAATCAAATGTGCGACACCGATCAATCGAATGTTCGACACCGATCAATCGAATGTTCGACACCCATCAATCGTATGTTCTGCACCGATTAATCGAATGTTCTACACCGATCAATCATATGTTCTACACCGATCAATCGAATGTGCGACACCGATCAATCGAATGTGCGGCACTGATCGATCGAATGTTCGACACCGATCATTCGAATGTTCGACACCGATCATTCGAATGTGCGACACCCATCAATCGAATGTTCGACACCGATCAATCGAATGAACGACACCGATCATTTGAATGTGCGGCACCGATTAATCGAATTTTCTACACCGATCAATCAAATGTGCGACATCGATCAATCGAATGGGCGACACCGATCAATCGAATGTGCGACACCCATCAATCGAATGTTCGACACCGATCATTCGAATGTTCGAC
The DNA here is from genome assembly GCF_037975245.1 of Apostichopus japonicus. Classification (NCBI taxonomy): domain Eukaryota; kingdom Metazoa; phylum Echinodermata; class Holothuroidea; order Aspidochirotida; family Stichopodidae; genus Apostichopus; species Apostichopus japonicus. The sequence continues at coordinate 25,355,741 of NC_092579.1, forward strand.
ACCGATCATTCGAATGTTCGACACCGATCATTCGAATGTGCGGCACCGAACAATCGAATGTTCTACACCGATTAATCCAATGTGCGACACCGATCCATCGAATGTCTACACATCCATCAATCGAATGTTCGGCACCGAACAATCGAATGTGCAGCACCGATCAATCAAATGTGCGACACCGATGAATCGAATGTGCGGCACCGATCAATCGAATGTACGATACCCATCAATCAAATGTGCGACACCGATCAATCGAATGTTCGACACCGATCAATCGAATGTTCGACACACAGATCAATCGAATGTTCGGCACCGATTAATCGAATGTTCTACACCGATCAATCATATGTTCTACACCGATCAATCGAATGTTCGACACCGATCAATCGAATGTGCGACACCGATCAATCGAATGTTCGGCACCGATCAATCGAATATGCAGCACCGATCAATCGAATGTTCGACATTGATCAATCGAATGTTCGACACCGATCATTCGAATGTTCGACACCGATCATTCGAATGTGCGACACCCATCAATCGAATGTTTGACACCGATCAATCAAATATGCGGCACCGATCAATCGAATGTGCGGCACTGATCGATCGAATGTTCGACACACAGATCAATCGAATGTTCGACACCGATCAATGGAATGTGCGACACCGATCAATCGAATGTGCGACACCGATCAATCGAATGTGCGACACCGATCAATCGAATGTTCGACACCGATTAATCGAATGTGCGGCACCGATCAATCGATATGCGACACCAATCAATCGAATGTTCGACACCCATTGTTCGTATGTTCGGCACCGATCGATCGAATGTTCGACACCGATCAATCGAATGTGCGACACCGATCAATCGTATGTGCGGCACCGATCAATCGAATGAGCGACACCGATCAATCGAATGTCGACACCCATCAATCAAATGTGCGGCACCGAACAATCGAATGTGCAGCACCGATCAATCGAATATGCGGCACTGATCGATCGAATGTTCGACACACAGATCAATCGAATGTTCGACACCGATCAATCGAATGTTCGACACCGATCAATCGAATGTGCGACACCGATCAATCGAATGTTCGGCACCGATCAATCGAATATGCAGCACCGATCAATCGAATGTTCGACATTGATCAATCGAATGTTCGACACCGATCATTCGAATGTTCGACACCGATCATTCGAATTTGCGACACCCATCAATCGAATGTCGACAACGATCAATCAAATATGCGGCACCGATCAATCGAATGTGCGGCACTGATCGATCGAATGTTCGACACACAGATCAATCGAATGTTCGACACCGATCAATGGAATGTGCGACACCGATCAATCGAATGTGCGACACCGATCAATCGAATGTGCGACACCGATCAATCGAATGTGCGACACCGATCAATCGTATGTTCGGCACCGATCAATCCAATGTGCGGCACCGATCCATCGAATTTTCGATACCGATCAATCGAATGTTCGACACCGATCATTCGAATGTGCAGCACTGATCGATCGAATGTTCGACACCGATCAATCGAATGTGCGGCACCGATCAATCGAATGTGCAACACCGATCAATCGAATGTGCGACACCCATCAATCGCATGTGCGACACCCATCAATCGTATGTTCGGCACCGATCAATCCAATGTGCGGCACCGATCCATCGAATGTTCGATACCGATCAATCGAATGTTCGACACCGATCATTCGAATGTGCAGCACTGATCGATCGAATGTTCGACACCGATCAATCGAATGTTCGACACCGATTAATCGAATGTGCGGCACCGATCAATCGAATGTGCAACACCGATCAATCGAATGTGCGACACCCATCAATCGAATGTGCGATACCCATCAATCGAATGTGCGACACCCATCAATCGAATGTTCGACACCGATCAATCGAATGTTCGACACCGATCAATCGAATGTTCGACACCGATCAATCGAATGTGCGACACCGATCAATCGAATGTTCGGCACCGATCAATCGAATATGCAGCACCGATCATTCGCAAATGCGGCACTGATCGATCGAATGTTCGACACCCATCAATCGAATGTGCGACACCCATCAATCGAATGTGCGACACCCATCAATCGAATGTTCGACACCGATCAATCGAATGTTCGACACCGATCCATCGAATGTGCGGCACCAATCAATCGAATGTTCGACACCGATCATTCGAATGTTCGCCACCGATCATTCGAATGTGCGGCACCGATCAATCGAATGAGCGACACCGATCAATCGAATGTCGACACATCCATCAATCAAATGTTCGGCACCGAACAATCGAATGTTCGGCACCGATCAGTCGAATATGCAGCACCGATAAATCGCATATGCGGCACTGATCGATCGAATGTTCGACACCGATCAATCGAATGTTCGACACCGATCAATCGAATGTGCGACACCCATCAATCGAATGTGCGACACCCATCAATCGAATGTTCGACACCGATCATTCGAATGTGCGGCACCGAACAATCGAATGTTCTACACCGATTAATCAAATGCGCGACACCGATCCATCGAATGTTCGGCACCAATCAATCGAATGTTCGACACCGATCATTCGAATGTTCGACACCGGTCATTCGAATGTGCGACACCGATCAATCGAATGTGCGGCACCGATCAATCGAATGTCGACACATCCATCAATCAAATGTTCGGCACCGAAAAATCGAATGTGCCGCACCGATCAATCGAATGTGCGGCACTGATCGATCGAATGTTCGACACACAGATCAATCGAATGTTCGACACCGATCAATGGAATGTCCGACACCGATCAATCGAATGTGCGACACCGATCAATCGAATGTGCGACACAGATCAATCGAATGTGCGACACCGATCAATCGAATGTTCGACACCGATTAATCGAATGTGCGGCACCGATCAATCGAATGTGCGACACTCATCAATCGAATGTTCGACACCCATTGTTCGTATGTTCGGCACCGATCGATCGAATGTTCGACACCGATCAATCGAATGTGCGACACCGATCAATCGTATGTTCGGCACCGATCAATCCAATGTGCGGCACCGATCCATCGAATGTTCGATACCGATCATTCGAATGTTCGACACCGATCATTCGAATGTACAGCATTGATCAATCGAATGTTCGACACCGATCAATCGAATGTTCGACACCGATTAATCGAATGTGCGGCACCGATCAATCGAATGTGCGGCACCCATCAATCGAATGTTCGACACCGATCAATCGAATGTTCGACACCGATCAATCGAATGTGCGACACCGATCAATCGAATGTTCGGCACCGATCAATCGAATATGCAGCACCGATCATTCGCAAATGCGGCACTGATCGATCGAATGTTCGACACCGATCAATCGAATGTGCGACACCCATCAATCGAATGTGCGACACCCATCAATCGAATGTTCGACACCGATCAATCGAATGTTCGACACCGATCCATCGAATGTGCGGCACCAATCAATCGAATGTTCGACACCGATCATTCGAATGTTCGCCACCGATCATTCGAATGTGCGGCACCGATCAATCGAATGAGCGACACCGATCAATCGAATGTCGACACATCCATCAATCAAATGTTCGGCACCGAACAATCGAATGTTCGGCACCGATCAGTCGAATATGCAGCACCGATAAATCGCATATGCGGCACTGATCGATCGAATGTTCGACACCGATCAATCGAATGTTCGACACCGATCAATCGAATGTGCGACACCCATCAATCGAATGTGCGACACCCATCAATCGAATGTTCGACACCGATCATTCGAATGTGCGGCACCGAACAATCGAATGTTCTACACCGATTAATCAAATGCGCGACACCGATCCATCGAATGTTCGGCACCAATCAATCGAATGTTCGACACCGATCATTCGAATGTTCGACACCGGTCATTCGAATGTGCGACACCGATCAATCGAATGTGCGGCACCGATCAATCGAATGTCGACACATCCATCAATCAAATGTTCGGCACCGAAAAATCGAATGTGCCGCACCGATCAATCGAATGTGCGGCACTGATCGATCGAATGTTCGACACACAGATCAATCGAATGTTCGACACCGATCAATGGAATGTCCGACACCGATCAATCGAATATGCGACACCGATCAATCGAATGTGCTACACAGATCAATCGAATGTGCGACACCGATCAATCGAATGTTCGACACCGATTAATCGAATGTGCGGCACCGATCAATCGAATGTGCGACACTCATCAATCGAATGTTCGACACCCATTGTTCGTATGTTCGGCACCGATCGATCGAATGTTCGACACCGATCAATCGAATGTGCGACACCGATCAATCGTATGTTCGGCACCGATCAATCCAATGTGCGGCACCGATCCATCGAATGTTCGATACCGATCATTCGAATGTTCGACACCGATCATTCGAATGTGCAGCATTGATCAATCGAATGTTCGACACCGATCAATCGAATGTTCGACACCGATTAATCGAATGTGCGGCACCGATCAATCGAATGTGCGGCACCCATCAATCGAATGTGCGACACCCATCAATCTTATGTTCGACACCCATTGTTCGTATGTTCGGTCCCGATCGATCGAATGTTCGACATCGATCCATCGAATGTTCGACACCGATCATTCGAATGTTCGACACCGATTATTCGAATGTGCAGCATTGATCAATCGAATTTTCCACACCGATCGATCGAATGTGCGACACCGATCAATCGAATGTTCGAAACCGATCAATCGAATGTGCGACACCTATAAATGGAATATTCGGCACCGATCCATCGAATATGCAGCACCGATCAATCGCATGTGCGGCACTGATCGATCGAATGTTCGACACCGATCAATCGAATGTTCGACACCGATCAATCGAATGTGCGACACCGATCAATCTAATGTGCAACACCGATCAATCGAATGTGCGACACCCATCAATCGCATGTGCGACACCCATCAATCGAATGTGCGACACCCATCAATCGAATGTTCGACACCGATCATTCGAATGTTCGACACCGATCATTAATATGTGCGGCACCGAACAATCAAATGTGCAACACCGATCAATCCAATGTGCGGCACTGATCGATCGAATGTGCGGCACCAATCAATCGAATGTTCGACACCGATCATTCGAATGTTCGACACCGATCCATCGAATGTGCGGCACCGATCAATCGAATGAGCCACACCGATCAATCGAATGTCGACACATCCATCAATCAAATGTGCGGCACCGAACAATCGAATGTGCGACACCGATCAATCGAATGTTCGGCACTGATCGATCGAATGTTCGACACACAGATCATCGGAATGTTCGACACCGATCAATGGAATGTGCGACACCGATCAATCGAATGTGCGACACCGATCAATCGAATGTGCGACACCGATCAATGGAATGTGCGACACCGATCAATCGAATATTCGACACCGATTAATCGAATGTGCGGCACCGATCAATCGAATGTGCGACACCCATCAATCGAATGTTCGACACCCATTGTTCGTATGTTCGGCACCGATCGATCGAATGTTCGACACCGATCAAACGAATGTTCAACACCGATCAATCGAATGTGCGACACCGATCAATCTAATGTGCAACACCGATCAATCGAATGTGCGATACCCATCAATCGAATGTGCGACACCCATCAATCGAATGTTCTACACCGATCAATCGAATGTTCGACACCGATCATTCGAATGTGCGGCACCGATCAATCGAATGAGCGACACCGATCAATCGAATGTCGACACATCTATCAATCGAATGTGCGGCACCGATCAATCGAATGTGCGGCACCGATCCATCGAATGTTCGATACCGATCATTCGAATGTTCGACACCGATCATTCGAATGTGCAGCACTGATCAATCGAAATTTCGACACCGATCAATCGAATGTTCGACACCGATCAAACGAATGTGCGACACCTATAAATGGAATATTCGGCACCGATCCATCGAATATGCAGCACCGATCAATCGCATGTGCGGCACTGATCGATCGAATGTTCGACACCGATGAATCGAATGTGCGACACCCATCAATCGAATGTTCGACACCGATGAATCGAATGTGCAACACCGATCAATTGGATGTGCGATACCCATCAATCGAATGTGCGACACCCATCAATCGAATGTTCTACACCGATCAATCGAATGTGCGACACCGATCTATCAAATGTGCGGCACCAATCAATCGAATGTTCGACACCGATCATTCGAATGTTCGACACCGATCATTCGAATGTGCGGCACCGATCAATCGAATGAGCGACACCTATCAATCGAATGTCGATACATCCATCAATCAAATGTTCGGCACCGAACAATCGAATGAGAGACACCGGTCAATCGAATGTTCGACACCGATCAATCGAATGTGCAGCATCGATCAATCGAATGTACGACACCTATCAATCGAATGTGCGACACCCATCAATCGAATGTTCGACACCCATTGTTCGTATGTTCGGCACCGATCGATCGAATGTTCGACACCGATCAATCGAATGTGCGACACCGATCAATCGTATGTTCGGCACCGATCAATCCAATATGCAACACTGATCAATCGAATGTGCGACACCCATGAATCGAATGTTCGGCACCGATCATTCGAATGAGAGACACCGGTCAATCGAATGTTCGACACCGATCAATCGAATGTGCAGCATCGATCAATCGAATGTACGACACCTATCAATGGAATGTGCGGCACTCATCAATCGAATGTTCGACACCGATTAATCGAATGTGCGACACCGATCAAAGGATTGTTCGCACCCATCAATCGACTGTTCGACACCCATCAATCGTATGTTCGGCATCGATCGATCGAATGTTCGACACCGATCAATCGAATGTGCGACACCGATCAATCGTATGTTCGGCACTGATCAATCGAATGTGCGAAACCGATCCATCGAATGTTCGACACCGATCATTCGAATGTGCGACAACTATTAATTAAATGTTCGGCACCGATAAATCGAATATGCAGCCCAGATCAATCGCATGTGCGGCACTGATCGATCGAATGTTCGACACCGATCAATCGAATGTTCGACACGGATCAATCGAATGTGCGACAACGATCAATCGAATGTTCGGCACCGATCAATCGAATATGCAGCACAGATCAATCGCCTGTGCGGCACCGATCCATTGAATGTTCGACATTGATCAATCGAATGTTCGACACCGATCATTCGAATGTTCGACACCGATCATTCGAATTTGCAGCATTGATCAATCGAATTTTCGACACCGATCAATCGAATTTGCGACACCCATCAATCGAATGAGCGACACCGATTAATCGAATGTGTTGCACCGATTAATCGAATGTTCGACATTGATCAATCGAATGTAAGACACCGGTTAATCGAATGTTCGACACCGATCAATCAAATTTGCGGCACCGATCAATCAATGAGAGGCACCGATCAATCGAATGTTCGACACCGATCAATCGAATGTTCGACACGGACACCCATCAATCGAATGTGCGACACCGATCAATCGAATGTTCGACAACGATCAATCGAATATGCAGCACCGATCAATCGCATATGCGGCACTGATCGATCGAGTGTTCGACACACAGATCAATCGAATGTTCGACACCGATCAATCGAATGTTCGACACCGATCAATCGAATGTGCGACACCGATCAATCGAATGTTCGGCACCGATCAATCGAATGTGCGACACCCATCAATCGAATGTGCGACACCCATCAATCGAATGTTCGACACCCATTGTTCGAATGTGCGATACTGATCAATCGTAGGTTCGACACCGATAAATCGAATGTTCGACACCGATGAATCGAATGTGCGACACCGATCAATGGAATGTGCGGCACCCATCAATCGAATGTTCGACACCGATCAATCGAATGTGCGGCACCGATCTATCGAATGTTCGACATTGATCTATCGAATGTTCGACACCGATCATTCGAATGTTCGACACCGATCATTCGAATTTGCAGCATCGATCAATCAAATTTTCGACACCGATCAATCGAATGTGCGACACCGATCAATCGAGTTTCGACACCGATCAATCGAATGTGCGACACCGATCAATCGAATGTGCAACACCGATCAATCAAATGTGTGACACTCATCAATCGAATGTTCGACACCGATCAATCGTATGTTCGGCACCGATCAATCGAATGTGCGACACCCATCAATACAATGTGCGACACCGATCATTCGAATGAGCGACACCGATCAATCGAATGTGCAGCACCGATCAATCGAATGTTCGACATCGATCAATCGAATATGCAACACCGATCTATCGAATGTGCAGCACCGATCAATCGAATGAGCGACATCGATCAATCGAATGTGCAGCACCAACCAATCGCATGTGCGGCACTGATCGATCGAATGTTCTACACCGATCAATCGAATATTCGGCACCGATCAATCGAATATGCAGCATCGATCAATCGAATGTTCGACACCGATCAATCTAATGTGCGGCACCGAACAATCGAATATCGACACCCATCAATTAAATGTGCGACACACATCAATCGAATGTGCGGCACCAATCAATCGTATGTTCGGCACTGATCAATCGAATGTGCGGAACCGATCCATCGAATAATCGACATTGATCAATCGATTGTTCGAAACCGATCATTCGAATGTTCGACACCGATCATTCGAATGTGCGACAACTATTAATTAAATGTTCGGCACCGATCAATCGAATATGCAGCCCAGATCAATCGCATGTGCGGCACTGATCGATCGAATGTTCGACAACGATCAATCGAATGTTCGACACTGATCAATCGAATATGCAGCACAGATCAATCGCATGTGCGGCACCGATCCATCGAATGTTCGACATTGATCAATCGAATGTTCGACACCGATCATTCGAATGTTCGACACCGACTAATCGAATGTTCGACACCGATCAATCGAATGTGCAGCATCGATCAATCGAATGTACGACACCTATCAATGGAATGTGCGGCACTCATCAATCGAATGTTCGACACCGATTAATCGAATGTGCGGCACCGATCAAAGGAATGTTCGCACCCATCAATCGACTGTTCGACAACCATCAATCGTATGTTCGGCATCGATCGATCGAATGTTCGACACCGATCAATCGAATGTGCGACACCGATCAATCGTATGTTCGGCACTGATCAATCGAATGTGTGGAACCGATCCATCGAATAATCGACATTGATCAATCGATTGTTCGAAACCGATCATTCGAATGTTCGACACCGATCATTCGAATGTGCGACAACTATTAATTAAATGTTCGGCACCGATCAATCGAATATGCAGCACCGATCAATCGCCTGTGCGGCACCGATCCATCGAATGTTCGACATTGATCAATCGAATGTTCGACACCGATCATTCGAATGTTCGACACCGATCATTCGAATTTGCAGCATTGATCAATCGAATTTTCGACACCGATCGATCGAATGTGCGACACCGATCAATGGAATTTGCGACACCCATCAATCGAATGAGCGACACCGATTAATCGAATGTGTGACACCGATCAATCGTATGTTCGGCACCGATCAATCGAATGTGCTGCACCGACTAATCGAATGTTCGACATTGATCAATCGAATGTAAGACACCGGTTAATCGAATGTTCGACACCGATCAATCAAATGTGCGGCACCGATCAATCAATGAGAGGCACCGATCAATCGAATGTTCGACACCATCAATCGAATGTTCGACACCGATCAATCGAATATTCCACACCGATCAATCGAATGTGCGACACCGATCATTCGAATGTGCGACACCTATTAATGGAATGTTCGGCACCGATCAATCGAATATGCAGCACCGATCAATCGAATGTGCGGCACCGATCAATCAAATGTTCGACATTGATCAATCGAATGTTAGACACCGATCAATCGAATGTTCGACACAGATCAATCAAATGTGCGACACCCATCAATCGAATGTGCGGCACCGATCAATCGAATGAGCGACACCGATCATTCGAATGTGCGACACCATCAATCGAATGTTTGACACCGATCAATCGTATGTTCGGTACCGATCAATCGAATGTACTGCACCGATTGATCGAATGTAATGTTCGCCACTGATCAATCGAATGTTCGACACCGATCATTCGAATGTTCGACACCGATCAATCGAATGTTCGACACCGATCAATCGAATGTGCGACACCGCTCAATCGAATGTTCGGAACCAATAAATCGAATATGCAGCACCGATCAATCGAATGTTCGACAACGATCAATCTAATGTGCGACACCGATCAATCGAATGTGCGACACCCATCAATCGAATGTTCGACACCGATCAATCGAATATTCGACAACGACTAATCGAATGTGCGACACCCATCAATCGAATGTTCGACACCGATCGATGGAATGTGCAGCACCGACCAATCGAATGTGCGGCACCGATCAATCGAATGTGCGACACCGATCATTCGAATGTGCGACACCCATCAATCGAATGCTCGACATTGATCATTCGAATGTGCGACACCCATCAATCGAATGCTCGACACCGATCAATCGAATGTTCGACACCGATCATTCCAATGTGCGACAACGATAAATCGAATGTGCGACACCTATCAATCGAATGATCGACATCGATTAATCTAATGTACGACACCGATCAATCGAATGTGCGGCAACCATCAATGGAATATTCCACATTGATCATTCGAATGTGCGACACCCATCAATCGAATGCTCGACACCGATCAATCGAATGTTCGACACCGATCATTCCAATGTGCGACAACGATAAATCGAATGTGCGACACCTATCAATCGAATGATCGACATCGATTAATCTAATGTACGACACCGATCAATCGAATGTGCGGCAACCATCAATGGAATATTCCACACTGATCAATCGAATGTGCGACAACGATCAATCGAATATTCGGCACCGATCAATCGAATATGCAGCACAGATCAATCGCATGTGCGGCACCGATCCGTCGAATGTTCGACATTGATCAATCGAATGTTCGACACCGATCATTCGAATGTTCGACACCGATCATTCGAATTTGCAGCATTGATCAATCGAATTTTCGACACCTATCGATCGAATGTGCGACACCGATCAATCGAATGTTCGGCACCGATCAATCGAATATGCAGCACCGATCAATCGAATGTTCGACATTGATCAATCGAATGTTCGACACCGATCATTCGAATGTTCGACACCTATCATTCGAATGTGCGACACCCATCAATCGAATGTTCGACACCGATCAATCAAATATGCGGCACCGATCATTCGAATGAGCGACACCGATCAATCGAATGTCGACACCCATCAATGAAATGTGCGACACCGATCAATCGAATGTTCGACACCTATTATTTGAAATTTCGACACCGATTAAACGAATAGGCGACACCGATCAATCGAATATGCAGCACCGATCAATCGAATGTTCGACACCGATCAATCTAATGTGCGACACCGATCAATCGAATGTGCGACACCCATCAATCGAATGTTCGACACCCATCAATCGAATGTTCGACACCGATCAATCGAATGTTCGACACCGATCAATCGAATATTCGACACCGACCAATCGAATGTTCGACACCGATCAATCGAATGTGCAGCATCGATCAATCGAAAGTTCGACACCGATTAATCGAATGTGCGGCACCGATCAAAGGAATGTTCGCACCCATCAATCGACTGTTCGACACCCATCAATCGTATGTTCGGCATCGATCGATCGAATGTTCGACACCGATCAATCAAATGTGCGACACCGATCAATCGTATGTTCGGCACTGATCAATCGAATGTGCGAAACCGATCCATCGAATAATCGACATTGATCAATCGATTGTTCGAAACCGATCATTCGAATGTTCGACACCGATCATTCGAATGTGCGACACCGCTCAATCGAATATTCGACACCGATCATTCGAATGTGCGACAACTATTAATTAAATGTTCGGCACCGATCAATCGAATATGCAGAACAGATCAATCGCCTGTGCGGCACCGATCCATCGAATGTTCGACATTGATCAATCGATTGTTCGAAACCGATCTTTCGAATGTTCGACACCGATCAATCGAATGTGCGACACCGCTCAATCGAATGTTCGGCACCGATAAATCGAATATGCAGCACCGATCAATCGAATGTTCGACAACGATCAATCGAATGTGCGACACCGATCAATCGAATATTCGACAACGACTAATCGAATGTGCGACACCCATCAATCGAATGTTCGACACCGATCAATGGAATGTGCAGCACCGACCAATCGAATGTGCGGCACCGATCAATCGAATGTGCGACACCGATCATTCGAATGTGCGACACCCATCAATCGAATGCTCGACATTGATCATTCGAATGTGCGACACCCATCAATCGAATGCTCGACACCGATCAATCGAATGTTCGACACCGATCATTCCAATGTGCGACAACGATAAATCGAATGTGCGACACCTATCAATCGAATGATCGACATCGATTAATCTAATGTACGACACCGATCAATCGAATGTGCGGCAACCATCAATGGAATATTCCACACTGATCAATCGAATGTGCGACAACGATCAATCGAATATTCGGCACCGATCAATCGAATATGCAGCACAGATCAATCGCATGTGCGGCACCGATCCGTCGAATGTTCGACATTGATCAATCGAATGTTCGACACCGATCATTCGAATGTTCGACACCGATCATTCGAATTTGCAGCATTGATCAATCGAATTTTCGACACCTATCGATCGAATGTGCGACACCGATCAATCGAATGTTCGGCACCGATCAATCGAATATGCAGCACCGATCAATCGAATGTTCGACATTGATCAATCGAATGTTCGACACCGATCATTCGAATGTTCGACACCTATCATTCGAATGTGCGACACCCATCAATCGAATGTTCGACACCGATCAATCAAATATGCGGCACCGATCATTCGAATGAGCGACACCGATCAATCGAATGTCGACACCCATCAATCAAATGTGCGACTCCGATCAATCGAATGTTCGACACCTATTATTTGAAATTTCGACACCGATTAAACGAATAGGCGACACCGATCAATCGAATATGCAGCACCGATCAATCGAATGTTCGACACCGATCAATCTAATGTGCGACACCGATCAATCGAATGTGCGACACCCATCAATCGAATGTTCGACACCCATCAATCGAATGTTCGACACCGATCAATCGAATGTTCGACACCGATCAATCGAATATTCGACACCGACCAATCGAATGTTCGACACCGATCAATCGAATGTGCAGCATCGATCAATCGAAAGTTCGACACCGATTAATCGAATGTGCGGCACCGATCAAAGGAATGTTCGCACCCATCAATCGTATGTTCGGCATCGATCGATCGAATGTTCGACACCGATCAATCAAATGTGCGACACCGATCAATCGTATGTTCGGCACTGATCAATCGAATGTGCGAAACCGATCCATCGAATAATCGACATTGATCAATCGATTGTTCGAAACCGATCATTCGAATGTTCGACACCGATCATTCGAATGTGCGACACCGCTCAATCGAATATTCGACACCGATCATTCGAATGTGCGACAACTATTAATTAAATGTTCGGCACCGATCAATCGAATATGCAGCACAGATCAATCGCCTGTGCGGCACCGATCCATCGATTGTTCGAAACCGATCTTTCGAATGTTCGACACCGATCAATCGAATGTGCGACACCGCTCAATCGAATTTTCGGCACCGATAAATCGAATATGTAGCACCGATCAATCGAATGTTCGACAACGATCAATCGAATGTGCGACACCGATCAATCGAATATTCGACACCGATCAATGGAATGTGCAGCACCGACCAATCAAATGTGCGGCACCGATCAATCGAATGTGCGACACCGATCATTCGAATGTGCGACATTGATCATTCGAATGTGCGACACCCATCAATCGAATGTTTGACACCGATCAATCGAATGTGCGACACCGATCAATCGAATGTTCGACACCGATTAAATCGAATGTGCGACACCGATCAATCGAATGTGCGGCACCGATCAATCGAATATGCAGCACCGACCAATCTAATGTTCGACACCGATCAATCTAATGTGCGACACCGATCAATCGAATGTGCGACACCCATCAATCGAATGTTCGACACCCATCAATCGAATGTTCGACACCGATCAATCGAATGTTCGACACCGATCAATCGAATGTTCGCACCCATCAATCGACTGTTCGACACCCATCAATCGTATGTTCGGCATCGATCGATCGAATGTGCGACACCGATCAATCGTATGTTCGGCACTGATCAATCGAATGTGCGGAACCGATCCATCGAATAATCGACATTGATCAATCGATTGTTCGAAACCGATCATTCGAATGTTCGACACCGATCATTCGAATGTGCGACAATTATTAATTAAATGTTCGGCACCGATCAATCGAATATGCAGCACAGATCAATCGCCTGTGCGGCACCGATCCATCGAATGTTCGACATTGATCAATCGAATGTTCGACACCGATCATTCGAATGTTCGACACCGATCAATCGAATTTGCGACACCCATCAATCGAATGAGCGACATAGATTAATCGAATGTGTGACACCGATCAATCGTATGTTCGACACCGATCAATCGAATGTGCTGCACCGGTTAATCGAATATTCGACACCGATCAATCAAATGTGCGGCACCGATCAATCAATGAGAGGCACCGATCAATCGAATGTTCGACACCCATCAATCGAATGTTCGACACCGATTAATCAAATGTTCGACACGGACACCCATCAATCGAATGTGCGACACCGATCAATCGAATGTTCGACACCGATCAATCGAATATGCAGCACCGATCAATCGCATATGCGGCACTGATCGATCGAGTGTTCGACACCGATCAATCTAATGTGCGACACAGATCAATCGAATGTGCGACACCCATGAATCGAATGTTCGACACCGATCATTCGAATGTGCAGCATTGATCAAACGAAATTTCGACACCGATCAATCGAATGTGCGACACCGATCAATCGAATGTGCGACACCTATTAATGGAAGGTTCAGCACCCATCAATCGTATGTTCGGCATCGATTGATCGAATGTAATGTTCGCCACTGATCAATCAAATGTTCGACATTGATCAATAGAATGTTCGACACTGATCAATCGAATGTTCGACACCGATCAATCGAATGTGCGACACCGATCAATCGAATGTTCGGCACCGATAAATCGAATAAGCAGCACCGATCAATCGAATGTTCGACAACGATCAATCTAATGTGCGACACCGATCAATCGAATGAGCGACAACGAGCAATCGAATGTTCGACACCGATCAATCGAATATTCGACACCGACTAATCGAATGTGCGACACCCATCAATCGAATGTTCGACACCGATCAATGGAATGTGCAGCACCGACCAATCAAATGTGCGGCACCGATGAATCGAATGTGCGACACCGATCATTCGAATGTTCGACATTGATCATTCGAATGTGCGACACCCATCAATCGAATGTTTGACACCCATCAATCGAATGTTCGACACCGATCAATGGAATGTGCAGCACCGACCAATCAAATGTGCGGCACCGATGAATCGAATGTGCGACACCGATCATTCGAATGTTCGACATTGATCATTCGAATGTGCGACACCCATCAATCGAATGTTTGACACCGATCAATCGAATGTGCGACACCGATCAATCGAATGTGCGACACCGATCAATCGAATGTTCGACACCGATGAAATCGAATGTGCGACACCGATCAATCGAATGTGCGGCACCGATCAATCGAATATGCAGCACCGATCAATCGAATGTTCGACACCGATCAATCTAATGTGCGACACCGATCAATCGAATGTGCGACACCCATCAATCGAATGTTCGACACCCATCAATCGAATGTTCGACACCGATCAATCGAATGTTCGACACCGATCAATCGAATGTTCGCACCCATCAATCGACTGTTCGACACCCATCAATCGTATGTTCGGCATCGATCGATCGAATGTGCGACACCGATCAATCGTATGTTCGGCACTGATCAATCGAATGTGCGGAACCGATCCATCGAATAATCGACATTGATCAATCGATTGTTCGAAACCGATCATTCGAATGTTCGACACCGATCATTCGAATGTGCGACAACTATTAATTAAATGTTCGGCACCGATCAATCGAATATGCAGCACAGATCAATCGCCTGTGCGGCACCGATCCATCGAATGTTCGACATTGATCAATCGAATGTTCGACACCGATCATTCGAATGTTCGACACCGATCAATCGAATTTGCGACACCCATCAATCGAATGAGCGACATAGATTAATCGAATGTGTGACACCGATCAATCGTATGTTCGACACCGATCAATCGAATGTGCTGCACCGGTTAATCGAATATTCGACACCGATCAATCAAATGTGCGGCACCGATCAATCAATGAGAGGCACCGATCAATCGAATGTTCGACATTGATCAATCGAATGTAAGACACCGATTAATCAAATGTTCGACACGGACACCCATCAATCGAATGTGCGACACCGATCAATCGAATGTTCGACACCGATCAATCGAATATGCAGCACCGATCAATCGCATATGCGGCACTGATCGATCGAGTGTTCGACACCGATCAATCTAATGTGCGACACAGATCAATCGAATGTGCGACACCCATGAATCGAATGTTCGACACCGATCATTCGAATGTGCAGCATTGATCAAACGAAATTTCGACACCGATCAATCGAATGTGCGACACCGATCAATCGAATGTGCGACACCTATTAATGGAAGGTTCGGCACCCATCAATCGTATGTTCGGCATCGATTGATCGAATGTAATGTTCGCCACTGATAAATCAAATGTTCGACATTGATCAATCGAATATTCGACACTGATCAATCGAATGTTCGACACCGATCAATCGAATGTGCGACACCGATCAATCGAATGTTCGACAACGATCAATCTAATGTGCGACACCGATCAATCGAATGAGCGACAACGAGCAATCGAATGTTCGACACCGATCAATCGAATATTCGACACCGACTAATCGAATGTGCGACACCCATCAATCGAATGTTCGACACCGATCAATGGAATGTGCAGCACCGACCAATCAAATGTGCGGCACCGATGAATCGAATGTGCGACACCGATCATTCGAATGTTCGACATTGATCATTCGAATGTGCGACACCCATCAATCGAATGTTTGACACCGATCAATCGAATGTGCGACACCGATCAATCGAATGTTCGACACCGATTAAATCGAATGTGCGACACCGATCAATCGAATGTGCGGCACCGATCAATCGAATATGCAGCACCGATCAATCGAATGTTCGACACCGATCAATCTAATGTGCGACACCGATCAATCGAATGTGCGACACCCATCAATCGAATGTTCGACACTCATCAATCGAATGTTCAACACCGATCAATCGAATATTCGACACCGACTAATCGAATGTTCGACACCGATCAATCGAATGTGCAGCATCGATCAATCGAATGTACGACACCTATCAATGGAATGTGCGGCACTCATCAATCGAATGTTCGACACCGATTAATCGAATGTGCGGCACCGATCAAAGGAATGTTCGCACCCATCAATCGACTGTTCGACAACCATCAATCGTATGTTCGGCATCGATCGATCGAATGTTCGACACCGATCAATCGAATGTGCGACACCGATCAATCGTATGTTCGGCACTGATCAATCGAATGTGCGGAACCGATCCATCGAATAATCGACATTGATCAATCGATTGTTCGAAACCGATCATTCGAATGTTCGACACCGATCATTCGAATGTGCGACAACTATTAATTAAATGTTCGGCACCGATCAATCGAATATGCAGCACCGATCAATCGCCTGTGCGGCACCGATCCATCGAATGTTCGACATTGATCAATCGAATGTTCGACACCGATCATTCGAATGTTCGACACCGATCATTCGAATTTGCAGCATTGATCAATCGAATTTTCGACACCGATCGATCGAATGTGCGACACCGATCAATCGAATTTGCGACACCCATCAATCGAATGAGCGACACCGATTAATCGAATGTGTGACACCGATCAATCGTATGTTCGGCACCGATCAATCGAATGTGCTGCACCGACTAATCGAATGTTCGACATTGATCAATCGAATGTAAGACACCGGTTAATCGAATGTTCGACACCGATCAATCAAATGTGCGGCACCGATCAATCAATGAGAGGCACCGATCAATCGAATGTTCGACACCATCAATCGAATGTTCGACACCCATCAATCGAATGTTCGACACCGATCAATCGAATATTCCACACCGATCAATCGAATGTGCGACACCGATCATTCGAATGTGCGACACCTATTAATGGAATGTTCGGCACCGATCAATCGAATATGCAGCACCGATCAATCGAATGTGCGGCACCGATCAATCAAATGTTCGACATTGATCAATCGAATGTTAGACACCGATCAATCGAATGTTCGACACAGATCAATCAAATGTGCGACACCCATCAATCGAATGTGCGGCACCGATCAATCGAATGAGCGACACCGAACATTCGAATGTGCGACACCATCAATCGAATGTTTGACACCGATCAATCGTATGTTCGGCACCGATCAATCGAATGTACTGCACCGATTGATCGAATGTAATGTTCGCCACTGATCAATCGAATGTTCGACACCGATCATTCGAATGTTCGACACCGATCAATCGAATGTTCGACACCGATCAATCGAATGTGCGACACCGCTCAATCGAATGTTCGGAACCAATAAATCGAATATGCAGCACCGATCAATCTAATGTTCGACAACGATCAATCTAATGTGCGACACCGATCAATCGAATGTGCGACACCCATCAATCGAATGTTCGACACCGATCAATCGAATATTCGACAACGACTAATCGAATGTGCGACACCCATCAATCGAATGTTCGACACCGATCGATGGAATGTGCAGCACCGACCAATCGAATGTGCGGCACCGATCAATCGAATGTGGGACACCGATCATTCGAATGTGCGACACCCATCAATCGAATGCTCGACATTGATCATTCGAATGTGCGACACCCATCAATCGAATGCTCGACACCGATCAATCGAATGTTCGACACCGATCATTCCAATGTGCGACAACGATAAATCGAATGTGCGACACCTATCAATCGAATGATCGACATCGATTAATCTAATGTACGACACCGATCAATCGAATGTGCGGCAACCATCAATGGAATATTCCACACTGATCATTCGAATGTGCGACACCCATCAATCGAATGCTCGACACCGATCAATCGAATGTTCGACACCGATCATTCCAATGTGCGACAACGATAAATCGAATGTGCGACACCTATCAATCGAATGATCGACATCGATTAATCTAATGTACGACACCGATCAATCGAATGTGCGGCAACCGTCAATGGAATATTCCACACTGATCAATCGAATGTGCGACAACGATCAATCGAATATTCGGCACCGATCAATCGAATATGCAGCACAGATCAATCGCATGTGCGGCACCGATCCGTCGAATGTTCGACATTGATCAATCGAATGTTCGACACCGATCATTCGAATGTTCGACACCGATCATTCGAATTTGCAGCATTGATCAATCGAATTTTCGACACCTATCGATCGAATGTGCGACACCGATCAATCGAATGTTCGGCACCGATCAATCGAATATGCAGCACCGATCAATCGAATGTTCGACATTGATCAATCGAATGTTCGACACCGATCATTCGAATGTTCGACACCTATCATTCGAATGTGCGACACCCATCAATCGAATGTTCGACACCGATCAATCAAATATGCGGCACCGATCATTCGAATGAGCGACACCGATCAATCGAATGTCGACACCCATCAATGAAATGTGCGACTCCGATCAATCGAATGTTCGACACCTATTATTTGAAATTTCGACACCGATTAAACGAATAGGCGACACCGATCAATCGAATATGCAGCACCGATCAATCGAATGTTCGACACCGATCAATCGAATGTGCAGCATCGATCAATCGAAAGTTCGACACCGATTAATCGAATGTGCGGCACCGATCAAAGGAATGTTCGCACCCATCAATCGACTGTTCGACACCCATCAATCGTATGTTCGGCATCGATCGATCGAATGTTCGACACCGATCAATCAAATGTGCGACACCGATCAATCGTATGTTCGGCACTGATCAATCGAATGTGCGAAACCGATCCATCGAATAATCGACATTGATCAATCGATTGTTCGAAACCGATCATTCGAATGTTCGACACCGATCATTCGAATGTGCGACACCGCTCAATCGAATATTCGACACCGATCATTCGAATGTGCGACAACTATTAATTAAATGTTCGGCACCGATCAATCGAATATGCAGAACAGATCAATCGCCTGTGCGGCACCGATCCATCGAATGTTCGACATTGATCAATCGATTGTTCGAAACCGATCTTTCGAATGTTCGACACCGATCAATCGAATGTGCGACACCGCTCAATCGAATGTTCGGCACCGATAAATCGAATATGCAGCACCGATCAATCGAATGTTCGACAACGATCAATCGAATGTGCGACACCGATCAATCGAATATTCGACAACGACTAATCGAATGTGCGACACCCATCAATCGAATGTTCGACACCGATCAATGGAATGTGCAGCACCGACCAATCGAATGTGCGGCACCGATCAATCGAATGTGCGACACCGATCATTCGAATGTGCGACACCCATCAATCGAATGTTCGACATTGATCATTCGAATGTGCGACACCCATCAATCGAATGCTCGACACCGATCAATCGAATGTTCGACACCGATCATTCCAATGTGCGACAACGATAAATCGAATGTGCGACACCTATCAATCGAATGATCGACATCGATTAATCTAATGTACGACACCGATCAATCGAATGTGCGGCAACCATCAATGGAATATTCCACACTGATCAATCGAATGTGCGACAACGATCAATCGAATATTCGGCACCGATCAATCGAATATGCAGCACAGATCAATCGCATGTGCGGCACCGATCCGTCGAATGTTCGACATTGATCAATCGAATGTTCGACACCGATCATTCGAATGTTCGACACCGATCATTCGAATTTGCAGCATTGATCAATCGAATTTTCGACACCTATCGATCGAATGTGCGACACCGATCAATCGAATGTGCGGCACCGATCAATCGAATATGCAGCACCGATCAATCGAATGTTCGACATTGATCAATCGAATGTTCGACACCGATCATTCGAATGTTCGACACCTATCATTCGAATGTGCGACACCCATCAATCGAATGTTCGACACCGATCAATCAAATATGCGGCACCGATCATTCGAATGAGCGACACCGATCAATCGAATGTCGACACCCATCAATCAAATGTGCGACTCCGATCAATCGAATGTTCGACACCTATTATTTGAAATTTCGACACCGATTAAACGAATAGGCGACACCGATCAATCGAATATGCAGCACCGATCAATCGAATGTTCGACACCGATCAATCTAATGTGCGACACCGATCAATCGAATGTGCGACACCCATCAATCGAATGTTCGACACCCATCAATCGAATGTTCGACACCGATCAATCGAATGTTCGACACCGATCAATCGAATATTCGACACCGACCAATCGAATGTTCGACACCGATCAATCGAATGTGCAGCATCGATCAATCGAAAGTTCGACACCGATTAATCGAATGTGCGGCACCGATCAAAGGAATGTTCGCACCCATCAATCGACTGTTCGACACCCATCAATCGTATGTTCGGCATCGATCGATCGAATGTTCGACACCGATCAATCAAATGTGCGACACCGATCAATCGTATGTTCGGCACTGATCAATCGAATGTGCGAAACCGATCCATCGAATAATCGACATTGATCAATCGATTGTTCGAAACCGATCATTCGAATGTGCGACAACTATTAATTAAATGTTCGGCACCGATCAATCGAATATGCAGCACAGATCAATCGCCTGTGCGGCACCGATCCATCGATTGTTCGAAACCGATCTTTCGAATGTTCGACACCGATCAATCGAATGTGCGACACCGCTCAATCGAATGTTCGGCACCGATAAATCGAATATGTAGCACCGATCAATCGAATGTTCGACAACGATCAATCGAATGTGCGACACCGATCAATCGAATGTGCGACACCGATCATTCGAATGTGCGACATTGATCATTCGAATGTGCGACACCCATCAATCGAATGCTTGACACCGATCAATCGAATTTGCAGCATTGATCAATCGAATTTTCGACACCGATCGATCGAATGTGCGACACCGATCAATCGAATTTGCGACACCCATCAATCGAATGAGCGACACCGATTAATCGAATGTGTGACACCGATCAATCGAATGTGCTGCACCGACTAATCGAATGTTCGACATTGATCAATCGAATGTAAGACACCGGTTAATCGAATGTTCGACACCGATCAATCAAATGTGCGGCACCGATCAATCGAATGTGCGACACCCATCAATCGAATGTTCGACACCCATCAATCGAATGTTCGACACCGATCAATCGAATGTTCGACACCGATCAATCGAATGTGCGACACCCATCAATCGAATGTTCGACACCCATCAATCGATTGTTCGAAACCGATCATTCGAATGTTCGACACCGATCATTCGAATGTGCGACACCGCTCAATCGAATATTCGACACCGATCATTCGAATGTGCGACAACTATTAATTAAATGTTCGGCACCGATCAATCGAATATGCAGCACAGATCAATCGCCTGTGCGGCACCGATCCATCGATTGTTCGAAACCGATCTTTCGAATGTTCGACACCGATCAATCGAATGTGCGACACCGCTCAATCGAATGTTCGGCACCGATAAATCGAATATGTAGCACCGATCAATCGAATGTTCGACAACGATCAATCGAATGTGCGACACCGATCAATCGAATATTCGACAACGACTAATCGAATGTGCGGCACCGATCAATCGAATGTGCGACACCGATCATTCGAATGTGCGACATTGATCATTCGAATGTGCGACACCCATCAATCGAATGCTTGACACCGATCAATCGAATTTGCAGCATTGATCAATCGAATTTTCGACACCGATCGATCGAATGTGCGACACCGATCAATCGAATTTGCGACACCCATCAATCGAATGAGCGACACCGATTAATCGAATGTGTGACACCGATCAATCGAATGTGCTGCACCGACTAATCGAATGTTCGACATTGATCAATCGAATGTAAGACACCGGTTAATCGAATGTTCGACACCGATCAATCAAATGTGCGGCACCGATCAATCAATGAGATTCACCGATCAATCGAATGTTCGACACCATCAATCGAATGTTCGACACCCATCAATCGAATGTTCGACACCGATCAATCGAATATTCCACACCGATCAATCGAATGTGCGACACCGATCATTCGAATGTGCGACACCTATTAATGGAATGTTCGGCACCGATCAATCGAATATGCAGCACCGATCAATCGAATGTGCGGCACCGATCAATCAAATGTTCGACATTGATCAATCGAATGTTAGACACCGATCAATCGAATGTTCGACACAGATCAATCAAATGTGCGACACCCATCAATCGAATGTGCGGCACCGATCAATCGAATGAGCGACACCGAACATTCGAATGTGCGACACCATCAATCGAATGTTTGACACCGATCAATCGAATGTTCGACATTGATCAATCGAATGTTCGACACCGATTAATCGAATGTGCGGCACCGATCAAAGGAATGTTCGCACCCATCAATAGACTGTTCGACACCCATCAATCGTATGTTCGGCATCGATCGATCGAATGTTCGGCACTGATCAATCGAATGTGCGGAACCGATCCATCGAATAATCGACATTGATCAATCGATTGTTCGAAACCGATCATTCGAATGTTCGACACCGATCATTCGAATGTGCGACAACTACTAATTAAATGTTCGGCACCGATCAATCGAATATGCAGCCCAGATCAATCGCATGTGCGGCACTGATCGATCGAATGTTCGACACCGATCAATCGAATGTTCGACACTGATCAATCGAATGTGCGACAACGATCAATCAAATGTTCGGCACCGATCAATCGAATATGCAGCACAGATCAATCGCATGTGTGGCACCGATCCATCGAATGTTCGACATTGATCAATCGAATGTTCGACACCGATCATTCGAATGTTCGACACCGATTATTCGAATTTGCAGCATTGATCAATCGAATTTTCGACACCGATCGATCGAATGTGCGACACCGATCAATCGAATTTGCGACACCCATCAATCGAATGAGCGACACCGATTAATCGAATGTGCGACACCGATCAATCGTATGTTCGGCACCGATCAATTGAATGTGCTGCACCGATTAATCGAATGTTCGACATTGATCAATCGAATGTAAGACACCGATCAATCAAATGTGCGGCACTGATCAATCAATGAGAGGCACCGATTGATCGAAAGTGCGGCACCGATCAATCGAATGTTCGCCATTGATCAATCGAATGTTCGACACCGATCAATCGAATATTCGACACCGATTAATCGAATGTTCGACACGGACACCCATCAATCGAATGTGCGACACCGATCAATCGAATGTTCGACACCGATCAATCGAATATGCAGCACCGATCAATCGCATATGCGGCACTGATCGATCGAGTGTTCGACACCGATCAATCTAATGTGCGACACAGATCAATCGAATGTGCGACACCCATGAATCGAATGTTCGATACCGATCATTCGAATGTGCAGCATTGATCAAACGAAATTTCGACACCGATCAATCGAATGTGCGACACCGATCAATCGAATATGCGACACATATTAATGGAATGTTCGGCACCGATCAATCGAATATGCAGCACCGATCAATCGAATGTGCGGCACCGATCAATCAAATGTTCGACATTGATCAATCGAATGTTCGACACCGATCAATCGAATGTTCGACACCGATCAATCAAATGTGCGACACCCATCAATCGAATGTGCGGCACCGATCAATCGAATGAGCGACACCGATCATTCGAATGTGTGACACCATCAATCGAATGTTTGACACCGATCAATCGTATGTTCGGCATCGATTGACCGAATGTAATGTTCGCCACCGATCAATCGAATGTTCGACACCGATCAATCTAATGTGCGCCACCGATCAATCGAATGTGCGACACCGATCAATCGAATGTTCGACACCGAACAATCGAATATTCGACACCCACCAGTCGAATGTGCGACACCGATCATTCGAATGTTTGACACCGATCAATCGATTGTGCAGTACCGACCAATCAAATGTGCGGCACCGATCAATCGAATATTCGGCACCGATCAATCGAATGTTCGACACCGATCAATCGAATGTTCGACACCGATCAATCGTATGTTCGGCACCGATCAATCCAATGTGCGGCACTGATCGATCGAATGTTCGACACCGATCAATCGAATGTTCGACACTGATCAATCGAATGTGCGACAACGATCAATCGAATGTTCGGCACCGATCAATCGAATATGCAGCACAGATCAATCGCATGTGTGGCACCGATCCATCGAATGTTCGACATTGATCAATCGAATGTTCGACACCGATCATTCGAATGTTCGACACCGATCATTCGAATTTGCAGCATTGATCAATCGAATTTTCGACACCGATCGATCGAATGTGCGACACCGATCAATCGAATTTGCGACACCCATCAATCGAATGAGCGACACCGATTAATCGAATGTGTGACACCGATCAATCGTATGTTCGACACCGATCAATCGAATGTGCTGCACCGATTAATCGAATGTTCGACATTGATCAATCGAATGTAAGACACCGATCATTCGAATGTTCGACACCGATCATTCGAATTTGCAGCATTGATCACTCGAATTTTCGACACCGATCGATCGAATGTGCGACACCCATCAATCGAATGTGCGACACCCATCAATCGAATGTTCGACACCGATCAATCGAATGTTCGACACCGATCATTCGAATGTGCGACACCGATTAATCGAATTTTCTACACCGATCCATCAAATGTGCGACATCGATCAATCGAATGTGCGACACCCATCAATCGAATGTGCGACACCCATCAATCAAATGTTCGGCACCGAACAATCGAATATTCGGCACCGATCAATCGAATATGCAGCACCGATCAATCGCATATGCGGCACTGATCGATCGAATGTTCGACACCGATCAATCGAATGTTCGACACCGATCAATCGAATGTGCGACACCCATCAATCGAATGTGCGACACCCATCAATCGAATGTTCGACACCGATCAATCAAATGTACGGCACCGATCAATCGAATGAGCGACACCGATCAATCGAATGTTCGACACACATCAATCGAATATTCGACACCGATCAATGTAATGTGCGACACCGATCAATCGTATGTTCGGCACCAATCAATCAAATGTGCGACACCAATCCATCGAATGTTCGACATTGATCATTCGAATGTTCGACACCGATCATTCGAATGTGCAGCATTGATCAATTGAATTTTCCACACCCATCAATCGAATGTGCGACACACATCAATCGAATGTTCGACACCGATTAATCGAATGTGCGACACCCATCAATGGAATGTGCGACACCGATCAATCGCATGTTCGGCACCGATTAATCGAATGTCCGACATTGATCAATCGAATATGCAGCACCGATCAATCGAATGCGCGACACCCATCAATCGAATGTTCGACACCCATCAATCGAATGGACGACACCGATCAATCGAATGTCGACACCCATCAATCGAATGTGCGACACCGATCAATCGAATGTTCGACACCGATCAATCGAATTTGCGACACCGATCAATGGAATGTTCGGCACCGATCAATGGAATGTTCGGCACCGATCAATCGAATGTTCGACACCGATCAATCGAATGTGCAGCACCGTTCAATCGAATGTACGACACCGATCAATGGAATGTGCGGCACCCATCAATCGAATGTTCGACACCTATTATTGAAATTTCGACACCGGATAATCGAATGTGCGGCACCCATCAATCGAATGTTCGACACCGATCATTCGAATGTTCGACACCGATCATTCGAATGAGCGGCACCGATCAATCGAATGAGCGACACCGATCAATCGAATGTCGAAACCCATCAATCAAATGTTCGGCACCGATCAATCGTATGTTCGGCACCAATCAATCAAATGTGCGGCACCGATCCATCGAATGTTCGACATTGATCAATCCAATGTTTGACACCGATCATTCGAATGTTCGACACCGATCATTCGAATTTGCAGCATTGATCAATCGAATTTTCGGCACCGATCAATCGAATATGCAGCACCGATCAATCGAATGTTCGACATTGATCAATCGAATGTTCGACACCGATCATTCGAATGTTCGACACCGATCATTCGAATGTGCGACACCCATCAATCGAATGTTCGACACCGATCAATCAAATATGCGGCACCGATCATTCGAATGAGCGACACCGATCAATCGAATGTCGACACCCATCAATCAAATGTGCGACACCCATCAATCAATTGTTCGACACCTATTATTTGAAATTTCGACACCGATTAATCGAATGTGCGACATCGATCAATCGAATATGCAGCACCGATCAATCGAATGTTCGACACCGATCAATCTAATGTGCGACACCGATCAATCGAATGTGCGACACCCATCAATCGAATGTTCGACACCCATCAATCTTATGTTCGACACCGATCAATCGAATGTTCGACACCGATCAATCGAATATTCGACACCGACTAATCGAATGTTCGACACCCATCAATCGAATGTGCGACACCCATCAATCGAATGTGCGACACCCATCAATCTTATGTTCGACACCCATTGTTCGTATGTTCGGCCCCGATCAATCAAATGTGCGACACCCATCAATCGAATGTTCGACACCGATCAATCGAATGTGCGACACCCATCAATCGAATGTGCGACACCCATCAATCTTATGTTCGACACCCATTGTTCGTATGTTCGGCCCCGATCAATCGAATGTTCGACACCGATCAATCGAATGTGCGACACCGATCAATCGCATGTTCGGCACCAATCAATCAAATGTGCGGCACCGATCCATCGAATGTTCGACACCGATCATTCGAATGTGCAGCATTGATCAATTGAATTTTTCACACCGATCGATCGAATGTTCGACACCGATCAATCGAATGTGCAGCACAGATCAATCGAATGTGCGACACCGATCAATGGAATGTGCGGCAACCATCAATCGAATATTCGACACCTTTTATTGAAATTTCGACACCGGATAATCGAATGTGCGGCACCGATCAATCGAATGTGCGACACCATCAATCGAATGTGCGACACCCATGAATCGAATGTTCGACACCGATCAATCGAATGTGCAGCACTGTTCAATCGAATGTACGACACCGATCAATGGAATGTGCGGCACCCATCAATGGAATGTTCGAACCGATCAATCGAATGTGCAGCACCGATCAATCGAATGTACGACACCGATCAATGGAATGTGCGGCACTCATCAATCGAATATTCGACACCTATTATTAAAATTTCGACACCGGATAATCGAATGTGCGGCACCCATCAATCGAATGTTCGACATTGATCAATCAAATGTGCGACACCGATCAATCGAATGTTCGAAACCGATCATTCGAATGTTCGACATCGATCAATCAAATGTGCGACACCCATCAATCGAATGTTCGACACCGATCAATCCAATGTGCGGCACCGATCAATCGAATGAGCGACACCGATCAATCGAATGTCGAAACCCATCAATCGAATGTTCGGCATCGAACAATCGAATGTGCAGCACCGATCAATCGAATGTGCGGCACTGATCGATCGAATGTTCGACACACAGATCAATCGAATGTTCGACACCGATCAATCGAATATTCGACACCGACTAATCGAATGTTCGACACCCATCAATCGAATGTGCGACACCCATCAATCGAATGTGCGACACCCATCAATCTTATGTTCGACACCCATTGTTCGTATGTTCGGCCCCGATCAATCAAATGTGCGACACCCATCAATCGAATGTTCGACACCGATCAATCGAATGTGCGACACCCATCAATCGAATGTGCGACACCCATCAATCTTATGTTCGACACCCATTGTTCGTATGTTCGGCCCCGATCAATCGAATGTTCGACACCGATCAATCGAATGTGCGACACCGATCAATCGCATGTTCGGCACCAATCAATCAAATGTGCGGCACCGATCCATCGAATGTTCGACACCGATCATTCGAATGTGCAGCATTGATCAATTGAATTTTTCACACCGATCGATCGAATGTTCGACACCGATCAATCGAATGTGCAGCACAGATCAATCGAATGTGCGACACCGATCAATGGAATGTGCGGCAACCATCAATCGAATATTCGACACCTTTTATTGAAATTTCGACACCGGATAATCGAATGTGCGGCACCGATCAATCGAATGTGCGACACCATCAATCGAATGTGCGACACCCATGAATCGAATGTTCGACACCGATCAATCGAATGTGCAGCACTGTTCAATCGAATGTACGACACCGATCAATGGAATGTGCGGCACCCATCAATGGAATGTTCGAACCGATCAATCGAATGTGCAGCACCGATCAATCGAATGTACGACACCGATCAATGGAATGTGCGGCACTCATCAATCGAATATTCGACACCTATTATTAAAATTTCGACACCGGATAATCGAATGTGCGGCACCCATCAATCGAATGTTCGACATTGATCAATCAAATGTGCGACACCGATCAATCGAATGTTCGAAACCGATCATTCGAATGTTCGACATCGATCAATCAAATGTGCGACACCCATCAATCGAATGTTCGACACCGATCAATCCAATGTGCGGCACCGATCAATCGAATGAGCGACACCGATCAATCGAATGTCGAAACCCATCAATCGAATGTTCGGCATCGAACAATCGAATGTGCAGCACCGATCAATCGAATGTGCGGCACTGATCGATCGAATGTTCGACACACAGATCAATCGAATGTTCGACACCGATCAATCGAATGTGCGACACCCATCAATCAAATGTGCGGCACCGATCCATCGAATGTTCGACATTGATCATTCGAATGTTCGACACCGATCATTCGAATGTGCAGCATTGATCAATTGAATTTTCCACACGAATCGATCGAATGTGCAACACCGATCAATCTTGTATTCGACACCGATCAATCGAATGTGCGACACCTATTAATGGAATTTTTGGCACCGATCAATCGAATATGCAGCACCTTTCAATCGAATGTGCGACACCTATTAATGGAATGTTCGGCACCGATCAATCAAATGTGCGACACCCATCAATCGAATGTTCGACACCGATCAATCGAATGTGCGACACCCATCAATCGAATGTGCGACACCCATCAATCGAATGTGCGACACCGATCAATCGAATGTGCGACACCGATCAATCGAATATTCTACACCGATCAATCGAATGTGCGACACCCATCAATCGAATGTTCGACACCGATCATTCGCATGTTCGACACCGATCAATCGAATGTGCAGCACCGTTCAATCGAATGTACGACACCGATCAATGGAATGTGCGGCACCCATCAATCGAATGTTCGAACCGATCAATCGAATGTGCAGCACCGATCAATCGAATGTACGACACCGATCAATGGAATGTGCGGCACCCATCAATCGAATATTCGACACCTATTATTAAAATTTCGACACCGGATAATCGAATGTGCGGCACCCATCAATCGAATGTTCGACATTGATCAATCAAATGTGCGACACCGATCAATCGAATGTTCGAAACCGATCATTCGAATGTTCGACATCGATCAATCAAATGTGCGACACCCATCAATCGAATGTTCGACACCGATCAATCCAATGTGCGGCACCGATCAATCGAATGAGCGACACCGATCAATCGAATGTCGAAACCCATCAATCGAATGTTCGGCATCGAACAATCGAATGTGCAGCACCGATCAATCGAATGTGCGGCACTGATCGATCGAATGTTCGACACACAGATCAATCGAATGTTCGACACCGATCAATCGAATGTGCGACACCCATCAATCAAATGTGCGGCACCGATCCATCGAATGTTCGACATTGATCATTCGAATGTTCGACACCGATCATTCGAATGTGCAGCATTGATCAATTGAATTTTCCACACCGATCGATCGAATGTGCAACACCGATCAATCCTGTATTCGACACCGATCAATCGAATGTGCGACACATATTAATGGAATTTTTGGCACCGATCAATCGAATATGCAGCACCTTTCAATCGAATGTGCGACACCTATTAATGGAATGTTCGGCACCGATCAATCAAATGTGCGACACCCATCAATCGAATGTTCGACACCGATCAATCGAATGTGCGACACCCATCAATCGAATGTGCGACACCCATCAATCGAATGTGCGACACCGATCAATCGAATGTGCGACACCGATCAATCGAATATTCTACACCGATCAATCGAATGTGCGACACCCATCAATCGAATGTTCGACACCGATCATTCGCATGTTCGACACCGATCAATCGAATGTGCAGCACCGTTCAATCGAATGTACGACACCGATCAATGGAATGTGCGGCACCCATCAATCGAATGTTCGAACCGATCAATCGAATGTGCAGCACCGATCAATCGAATGTACGACACCGATCAATGGAATGTGCGGCACCCATCAATCGAATATTCGACACCTATTATTGAAATTTCGACACCGGATAATCGAATGTGCGGCACCAATCAATCGAATGTTCGACACCGATCGATCGAATGTGCGACACCGATCAATCGAATGCTCGACACCGATCAATCAAATGTGCGACACCCATCAATCGAATGTTTGACACAGATCAATCGAATGTGCAGCACTGTTCAATGGAATGTACGACACCGATCAATTGAATGTGCGGCACCCATCAATGGAATGTTCGAACCGATCAATCGAATGTGCAGCACCGATCAATCGAATTTACGACACCTATCAATGGAATGTGCGGCACCCATCAATCGAATATTCGACACCTATTATTGAAATTTCGACAACGGATAATCGAATGTGCGGCACCCATCAATCGAATGTTCGACACCGATCAATCGAATGTGCGGCACCGATCCATCGAATGAGCGACATTGATCAATCGAATGTTCGACACCGATCAATCGAATGTGCGGCATTGATCAATCGAATGTTCGGCACCGATCAATCGAATGTTCGAAACCGATCATTCGAATGTTCTACACCGATTAATCAAATGTGCGGCACCGATCAATCGAATGAGCGACACCGATCAATCGAATGTCGAAACCCATCAATCGAATGTTCGGCACCGAACAATCGAATGTGCAGCACCGATCAATCGAATGTGCGGCACTGATCGATCGAATGTTCGACACACAGATCAATCGAATGTTCGACACCGATCAATCGAATGTGCGACACCCATCAATCAAATGTGCGGCACCGATCCATCGAATGTTCGACATTGATCATTCGAATGTTCGACACCGATCATTCGAATGTGCAGCATTGATCAATCGAATTTTCCACACCGATCGATCGAATGTGCAACACGGATCAATCTTGTATTCGACACCGATCAATCGAATGTGCGACACCTATTAATGGAATTTTTGGCACCGATCAATCGAATATGCAGCACCGATCAATCGAATGTGCGACACCCATCAATCGAATGTTCGGCACCGATCAATCAAATGTGCGACACCCATCAATCGAATGTTCGACACCGATCAATCGAATGTGCGACACCCATCAATCGAATGTGCGACACCCATCAATCGAATGTGCGACACCCATCAATCTTATGTTCGACACCCATTGTTCGTATGTTCGGCCCCGATCAATCGAATGTTCGACACCGATCAATCGAATGTGCGACACCGATCAATCGTATGTTCGGCACCAATCAATCAAATGTGCGGCACCGATCCATCGAATGTTCGACACCGATCATTCGAATGTGCAGCATTGATCAATTGAATTTTTCACACCGATCGATCGAATGTTCGACACCGATCAATCGAATGTGCAGCACAGATCAATCGAATGTACGACACCGATCAATGGAATGTGCGGCACCCATCAATCGAATATTCGACACCTTTTATTGAAATTTCGACACCGGATAATCGAATGTGCG
This sequence comes from Apostichopus japonicus, assembly GCF_037975245.1. Lineage (NCBI taxonomy): Eukaryota > Metazoa > Echinodermata > Holothuroidea > Aspidochirotida > Stichopodidae > Apostichopus > Apostichopus japonicus. The sequence goes on from NC_092579.1 coordinate 25,389,405, forward strand.
GCACCGATCAATCGAATGTGCGACACCATCAATCGAATGTGCGACACCCATCAATCGAATGTTCGACACCCATTAATCGAATGGACGACACCGATCAATCGAATGTCGACACCCATCAATCGAATGTGCGAGACACATCAATCGAATGATCGACACCGATCAATCGAATGTGCAGCACCGATCAATCGAATGTACGACACCGATCAATGGAATGAGCGGCACCCATCAATCGAATGTTCGACACCTAATAATTAAAATTTCGACGACGATTAATCGAATGTGCCACACCCATTAATCGAATGTTCGACACCGATCAATCAATTGTACGGCACCGATCAATCGAATGAGCGACACCGATCAATCGAATGTTCAACATTGATCAATCGAATGTTCGACACCGATCAATCGAATGTTCGACATCGATCAATCAAATGTTCGACACCGATCAATCGAATGTTCGAAACCGATCAATCGAATGTGCGACACCGATCATTCGAATGTTCGGCACCCATCAATCGAATGTGCGACACCCATCAATCGAGTGTTCTACACCGATCATTCGAATGTGCGGCACCGATCAATCGAATGTTCTACACCGATTAATCAATTTTGCGACACCGATCAATCGAATATGCAGCACCGATCAATCGAATGTTCGACACCGATCAATCAAATATGCGGCACCGATCATTCGAATGAGCGACACCGATCAATCGAATGTCGACACCCATCAATCAAATGTGCGACACCCATCAATCAATTGTTCGACACCTATTATTTGAAATTTCGACACCGATTAATCGAATGTGCGACATCGATCAATCGAATATGCAGCACCGATCAATCGAATGTTCGACACCGATCAATCTAATGTGCGACACCGATCAATCGAATGTGCGACACCCATCAATCGAATGTTCGACACCCATCAATCTTATGTTCGACACCGATCAATCGAATGTTCGACACCGATCAATCGAATATTCGACACCGACTAATCGAATGTTCGACACCCATCAATCGAATGTGCGACACCCATCAATCGAATGTGCGACACCCATCAATCTTATGTTCGACACCCATTGTTCGTATGTTCGGCCCCGATCAATCAAATGTGCGACACCCATCAATCGAATGTTCGACACCGATCAATCGAATGTGCGACACCCATCAATCGAATGTGCGACACCCATCAATCTTATGTTTGACACCCATTGTTCGTATGTTCGGCCCCGATCAATCGAATGTTCGACACCGATCAATCGAATGTGCGACACCGATCAATCGTATGTTCGGCACCAATCAATCAAATGTGCGGCATCGATCCATCGAATGTTCGACACCGATCATTCGCATGTGCAGCATTGATCAATTGAATTTTTCACACCGATCGATCGAATGTTCGACACCGATCAATCGAATGTGCAGCACAGATCAATCGAATGTGCGACACCGATCAATGGAATGTGCGGCAACCATCAATCGAATATTCGACACCTTTTATTGAAATTTCGACACCGGATAATCGAATGTGCGGCACCGATCAATCGAATGTGCGACACCATCAATCGAATGTGCGACACCCATCAATCGAATGTGCGACACCCATCAATCGAATGTTCGACACCGATCAATCGAATGTTCGACACCCATCAATCGAATGTTCGACACCGATCAATCGAATGAGCTGCACCGATTAATCGAATGTCCGACATTGATCAATCGAATATGCAGCACCGATCAATCGAATGCTCGACACCGATCAATCGAATGTGCGACACCGATCAATCGAATGCGCGACACCCATCAATCGAATGTTTGACACCCATCAATCGAATGGACGACACCGATCAATCGAATGTCGACACCCATCAATCAAATGTGCGAGACACATCAATCGAATGATCGACACCGATCAATCGAATGTGCAGCACCGATCAATCGAATGTACGACACCGATCAATGGAATGAGCGGCACCCATCAATCGAATGTTCGACACCTAATAATTGAAATTTCGACACCGATTAATCGAATGTGCCACACCCATTAATCGAATGTTCGACACCGATCAATCAAATGTACGGCACCGATCAATCGAATGAGCGACACCGATCAATCGAATGTTCGACATTGATCAATCGAATGTTCGACACCGATCAATCGAATGTTCGACATCGATCAATCAAATGTTCGACACCGATCAATCGTATGTTCGAAACCGATCAATCGAATGTGCGACACCGATCATTCGAATGTTCGGCACCCATCAATCGAATGTGCGACACCCATCAATCGAGTGTTCTACACCGATCATTCGAATGTGCGGCACCGATCAATCGAATATGCAGCACCGATCAATCGAATGTTCGACACCGATCAATCTAATGTGCGACACCGATCAATCGAATGTGCGACACCGATCAATCGAATGTGCGACACCGATCAATCGAATGTGCGACACCGATCAATCGTATGTTCGGCACTGATCAATCGAATGTGCGGAACCGATCCATCGAATAATCGACATTGATCAATCGATTGTTCGAAACCGATCATTCGAATGTTCGACACCGATCATTCGAATGTGCGACAACTATTAATTAAATGTTCGGCACCGATCAATCGAATATGCAGCCCAGATCAATCGCATGTGCGGCACTGATCGATCGAATGTTCGACACCGATCAATCGAATGTTCGACACTGATCAATCGAATGTGCGACAACGATCAATCGAATGTTCGGCACCGATCAATCGAATATGCAGCACAGATCAATCGCATGTGTGGCACCGATCCATCGAATGTTCGACATTGATCAATCGAATGTTCGACACCGATCATTCGAATGTTCGACACCGATCATTCGAATTTGCAGCATTGATCAATCGAATTTTCGACACCGATCAATCGAATGAGCGACACCGATTAATCGAATGTGTGACACCGATCAATCGTATGTTCGGCACCGATCAATTGAATGTTCGGCACTGATCAATCGAATGTGCGGAACCGATCCATCGAATAATCGACATTGATCAATCGATTGTTCGAAACCGATCATTCGAATGTTCGACACCGATCATTCGAATGTGCGACAACTATTAATTAAATGTTCGGCACCGATCAATCGAATATGCAGCCCAGATCAATCGCATGTGCGGCACTGATCGATCGAATGTGCGACACCGATCAATCGAATGTTCGACACTAATCAATCGAATGTGCGACAACGATCAATCGAATGTTCGGCACCGATCAATCGAATATGCAGCACAGATCAATCGCATGTGTGGCACCGATCCATCGAATGTTCGACATTGATCAATCGAATGTTCGACACCGATCATTCGAATGTTCGACACCGATCATTCGAATTTGCAGCATTGATCAATCGAATTTTCGACACCGATCAATCGAATGTGCGACACCGATCAATCGAATGTGCGGCACTGATCAATCGAATGTTCGACACACAGATCAATCGAATGTGCGACACCGATCAATCGAATGTTCGGCACCGATCAATCGAATGATCGACACCTATTAATCGAATGTGCGACACCGATTAATCGAATGTGCGACACCCATCAATCAAATGTGCGGCACCGATCCATCGAATGTTCGACATTGATCATTCGAATGTTCGACACCGATCATTCGAATGTGCAGCATTGATCAATTGAATTTTCCACACCGATCGATCGAATGTGCAACACGGATCAATCTTGTATTCGACACCGATCAATCGAATGTGCGACACCTATTAATGGAATTTTCGGCACCGATCAATCGAATATGCAGCACCGATCAATCGAATGTGCGACACCTATTAATGGAATGTTCGGCACCGATCAATCAAATGTGCGACACCCATCAATCGAATGTTCGACACCGATCAATCGAATGTGCGACACCCATCAATCGAATGTGCGACACCCATCAATCGAATGTGCGACACCCATCAATCTTATGTTCGACACCCATTGTTCGTATGTTCGGCCCCGATCAATCGAATGTTCGACACCGATCAATCGAATGTGCGACACCGATCAATCGTATGTTCGGCACCAATCAATCAAATGTGCGGCACCGATCCATCGAATGTTCGACACCGATCATTCGAATGTGCAGCATTGATCAATTGAATTTTTCACACCGATCGATCGAATGTTCGACACCGATCAATCGAATGTGCAGCACAGATCAATCGAATGTACGACACCGATCAATGGAATGTGCGGCACCCATCAATCGAATATTCGACACCTTTTATTGAAATTTCGACACCGGATAATCGAATGTGCGGCACCGATCAATCGAATGTGCGACACCATCAATCGAATGTGCGACACCCATCAATCGAATGTGCGACACCCATCAATCGAATGTTCGACACCGATCAATCGAATGTTCGACACCCATCAATCGAATGTGCGGCACCGATCAATCGAATATTCTACACCGATCAATGGAAAGTGCGGCACCCATCAAGCGAATGTTCGACACCCATCAATCGAATGTTCGACACCGATCAATCGAATGAGCTGCACCGATGAATCGAATGTCCGACATTGATCAATCGAATATGCAGCACCGACCAATCGAATGCTCGACACCGATCAATCGAATGTGCGACACCGATCAATCGAATGCGCGACACCCATCAATCGAATGTTCGACACCCATTAATCGAATGGACGACACCGATCAATCGAATGTCGACACCCATCAATCGAATGTGCGAGACACATCAATCGAATGATCGACACCGATCAATCGAATGTGCAGCACCGATCAATCGAATGTACGACACCGATCAATGGAATGAGCGGCACCCATCAATCGAATGTTCGACACCTAATAATTAAAATTTCGACGACGATTAATCGAATGTGCCACACCCATTAATCGAATGTTCGACACCGATCAATCAATTGTACGGCACCGATCAATCGAATGAGCGACACCGATCAATCGAATGTTCGACATTGATCAATCGAATGTTCGACACCGATCAATCGAATGTTCGACATCGATCAATCAAATGTTCGACACCGATCAATCGAATGTTCGAAACCGATCAATCGAATGTGCGACACCGATCATTCGAATGTTCGGCACCCATCAATCGAATGTGCGACACCCATCAATCGAGTGTTCTACACCGATCAATGGAAAGTGCGGCACCCATCAAGCGAATGTTCGACACCCATCAATCGAATGTTCGACACCGATCAATCGAATGAGCTGCACCGATGAATCGAATGTCCGACATTGATCAATCGAATATGCAGCACCGACCAATCGAATGCTCGACACCGATCAATCGAATGTGCGACACCGATCAATCGAATGCGCGACACCCATCAATCGAATGTTCGACACCCATTAATCGAATGGACGACACCGATCAATCGAATGTCGACACCCATCAATCGAATGTGCGAGACACATCAATCGAATGATCGACACCGATCAATCGAATGTGCAGCACCGATCAATCGAATGTACGACACCGATCAATGGAATGAGCGGCACCCATCAATCGAATGTTCGACACCTAATAATTAAAATTTCGACGACGATTAATCGAATGTGCCACACCCATTAATCGAATGTTCGACACCGATCAATCAATTGTACGGCACCGATCAATCAAATGAGCGACACCGATCAATCGAATGTTCGACATTGATCAATCGAATGTTCGACACCGATCAATCGAATGTTCGACATCGATCAATCAAATGTTCGACACCGATCAATCGAATGTTCGAAACCGATCAATCGAATGTGCGACACCGATCATTCGAATGTTCGGCACCCATCAATCGAATGTGCGACACCCATCAATCGAGTGTTCTACACCGATCATTCGAATGTGCGGCACCGATCAATCGAATGTTCTACACCGATTAATCAATTTTGCGACACCGATCAATCGAATGTGCGGCACCCATCAATCGAATGTTCGACACCGATCATTCGAATGTTCGACACCGATCATTCGAATGTGCGGCACCGATCAATCGAATGAGCGACACCGATCAATCGAATGTCGAAAGCCATCAATCAAATGTTCGGCACCGATCAATCGTATGTTCGGCACCAATCAATCAAATGTGCGGCACCGATCCATCGAATGTTCGACATTGATCAATCCAATGTTTGACACCGATCATTCGAATGTTCGACACCGATCATTCGTTTTTGCAGCATTGATCAATCGAATTTTCGGCACCGATCAATCGAATATGCAGCACCGATCAATCGAATGTTCGACATTGATCAATCGAATGTTCGACACCGATCATTCGAATGTTCGACACCGATCATTCGAATGTGCGACACCCATCAATCGAATGTTCGACACCGATCAATCAAATATGCGGCACCGATCATTCGAATGAGCGACACCGATCAATCGAATGTCGACACCCATCAATCAAATGTGCGACACCCATCAATCAATTGTTCGACACCTATTATTTGAAATTTCGACACCGATTAATCGAATGTGCGACATCGATCAATCGAATATGCAGCACCGATCAATCGAATGTTCGACACCGATCAATCTAATGTGCGACACCGATCAATCGAATGTGCGACACCCATCAATCGAATGTTCGACACCCATCAATCTTATGTTCGACACCGATCAATCGAATGTTCGACACCGATCAATCGAATATTCGACACCGACTAATCGAATGTTCGACACCCATCAATCGAATGTGCGACACCCATCAATCGAATGTGCGACACCCATCAATCTTATGTTCGACACCCATTGTTCGTATGTTCGGCCCCGATCAATCAAATGTGCGACACCCATCAATCGAATGTTCGACACCGATCAATCGAATGTGCGACACCCATCAATCGAATGTGCGACACCCATCAATCTTATGTTCGACACCCATTGTTCGTATGTTCGGCCCCGATCAATCGAATGTTCGACACCGATCAATCGAATGTGCGACACCGATCAATCGCATGTTCGGCACCAATCAATCAAATGTGCGGCACCGATCCATCGAATGTTCGACACCGATCATTCGAATGTGCAGCATTGATCAATTGAATTTTTCACACCGATCGATCGAATGTTCGACACCGATCAATCAAATGTGCGACACCCATCAATCGAATGTTCGACACCGATCAATCGAATGTGCGACACCCATCAATCGAATGTGCGACACCCATCAATCTTATGTTCGACACCCATTGTTCGTATGTTCGGCCCCGATCAATCGAATGTTCGACACCGATCAATCGAATGTGCGACACCGATCAATCGCATGTTCGGCACCAATCAATCAAATGTGCGGCACCGATCCATCGAATGTTCGACACCGATCATTCGAATGTGCAGCATTGATCAATTGAATTTTTCACACCGATCGATCGAATGTTCGACACCGATCAATCGAATGTGCAGCACAGATCAATCGAATGTGCGACACCGATCAATGGAATGTGCGGCAACCATCAATCGAATATTCGACACCTTTTATTGAAATTTCGACACCGGATAATCGAATGTGCGGCACCGATCAATCGAATGTGCGACACCATCAATCGAATGTGCGACACCCATCAATCGAATGTGCGACACCCATCAATCGAATGTTCGACACCGATCAATCGAATGTTCGACACCCATCAATCGAATGTTCGACACCGATCAATCGAATGAGCTGCACCGATTAATCGAATGTCCGACATTGATCAATCGAATATGCAGCACCGATCAATCGAATGCTCGACACCGATCAATCGAATGTGCGACACCGATCAATCGAATGCGCGACACCCATCAATCGAATGTTTGACACCCATCAATCGAATGGACGACACCGATCAATCGAATGTCGACACCCATCAATCAAATGTGCGAGACACATCAATCGAATGATCGACACCGATCAATCGAATGTGCAGCACCGATCAATCGAATGTACGACACCGATCAATGGAATGAGCGGCACCCATCAATCGAATGTTCGACACCTAATAATTGAAATTTCGACACCGATTAATCGAATGTGCCACACCCATTAATCGAATGTTCGACACCGATCAATCAAATGTACGGCACCGATCAATCGAATGAGCGACACCGATCAATCGAATGTTCGACATTGATCAATCGAATGTTCGACACCGATCAATCGAATGTTCGACATCGATCAATCAAATGTTCGACACCGATCAATCGTATGTTCGAAACCGATCAATCGAATGTGCGACACCGATCATTCGAATGTTCGGCACCCATCAATCGAATGTGCGACACCCATCAATCGAGTGTTCTACACCGATCATTCGAATGTGCGGCACCGATCAATCGAATATGCAGCACCGATCAATCGAATGTTCGACACCGATCAATCTAATGTGCGACACCGATCAATCGAATGTGCGACACCGATCAATCGAATGTGCGACACCGATCAATCGTATGTTCGGCACTGATCAATCGAATGTGCGGAACCGATCCATCGAATAATCGACATTAATCAATCGATTGTTCGAAACCGATCATTCGAATGTTCCACACCGATCATTCGAATGTGCGACAACTATTAATTAAATGTTCGGCACCGATCAATCGAATATGCAGCCCAGATCAATCGCATGTGCGGCACTGATCGATCGAATGTTCGACACCGATCAATCGAATGTTCGACACTGATCAATCGAATGTGCGACAACGATCAATCGAATGTTCGGCACCGATCAATCGAATATGCAGCACAGATCAATCGCATGTGTGGCACCGATCCATCGAATGTTCGACATTGATCAATCGAATGTGCGACACCGATCATTCGAATGTTCGACACCGATCATTCGAATTTGCAGCATTGATCAATCGAATTTTCGACACCGATCAATCGAATGAGCGACACCGATTAATCGAATGTGTGACACCGATCAATCGTATGTTCGGCACCGATCAATGGAATGTTCGGCACTGATCAATCGAATGTGCGGAACCGATCCATCGAATAATCGACATTGATCAATCGATTGTTCGAAACCGATCATTCGAATGTTCGACACCGATCATTCGAATGTGCGACAACTATTAATTAAATGTTCGGCACCGATCAATCGAATATGCAGCCCAGATCAATCGCATGTGCGGCACAGATCGATCGAATGTGCGACACCGATCAATCGAATGTTCGACACTAATCAATCGAATGTGCGACAACGATCAATCGAATGTTCGGCACCGATCAATCGAATATGCAGCACAGATCAATCGCATGTGTGGCACCGATCCATCGAATGTTCGACATTGGTCAATCGAATGTTCGACACCGATCATTCGAATGTTCGACACCGATCATTCGAATTTGCAGCATTGATCAATCGAATTTTCGACACCGATCAATCGAATGTGCGACACCGATCAATCGAATGTGCGGCACTGATCAATCGAATGTTCGACACACAGATCAATCGAATGTGCGACACCGATCAATCGAATGTTCGACATTGATCAATCGAATGTAAGACACCGATCAATCAAATGTGCGGCACCGATCAATCAATGAGAGGCACCGATTGATCGAAAGTGCGGCACCGATCAATCGAATGTTCGCCATTGATCAATCGAATGTTCGACACCGATCAATCGAATATTCGACACCGATTAATCGAATGTTCGACACGGACACCCATCAATCGAATGTGCGACACCGATCAATCGAATGTTCGACACCGATCAATCGAATATGCAGCACCGATCAATCGCATATGCGGCACTGATCGATCGAGTGTTCGACACCGATCAATCTAATGTGCGACACAGATCAATCGAATGTGCGACACCCATGAATCGAATGTTCGACACCGATCATTCGAATGTGCAGCATTGATCAAACGAAATTTCGACACCGATCAATCGAATGTGCGACACCGATCAATCGAATATGCGACACATATTAATGGAATGTTCGGCACCGATCAATCGAATATGCAGCACCGATCAATCAAATGTTCGACATTGATCAATCGAATGTTCGACACCGATCAATCGAATGTTCGACACCGATCAATCAAATTGCGACACCCATCAATCGAATGTGCGCCACCGATCAATCGAATGAGCGACACCGATCATTCGAATGTGCGACACCATCAATCGAATGTTTGACACCGATCAATCGTATGTTCGGCATCGATTGATCGAATGTAATGTTCGCCACCGATCAATCGAATGTTCGACACCGATCAATCTAATGTGCGCCACCGATCAATCGAATGTGCGACACCGATCAATCGAATGTTCGACACCGAACAATCGAATATTCGACACCGACCAATCGAATGTGCGACACCGATCATTCGAATGTTTGACACCGATCAATCGATTGTGCAGTACCGACCAATCAAACGTGCGGCACCGATCAATCGAATATTCGGCACCGATCATTCGAATGTTCGACACCGATCAATCGAATGTTCGACACCGATCAATCGTATGTTCGGCACCGATCAATCCAATGTGCGGCACTGATCGATCGAATGTTCGACACCGATCAATCGAATGTTCGACACTGATCAATCGAATGTGCGACAACGATCAATCGAATGTTCGGCACCGATCAATCGAATATGCAGCACAGATCAATCGCATGTGTGGCACCGATCCATCGAATGTTCGACATTGATCAATCGAATGTTCGACACCGATCATTCGAATGTTCGACACCGATCATTCGAATTTGCAGCATTGATCAATCGAATTTTCGACACCGATCGATCGAATGTGCGACACCGATCAATCGAATTTGCGACACCCATCAATCGAATGAGCGACACCGATTAATCGAATGTGTGACACCGATCAATCGTATGTTCGACACCGATCAATCGAATGTGCTGCACCGATTAATCGAATGTTCGACATTGATCAATCGAATGTAAGACACCGATCATTCGAATGTTCGACACCGATCATTCGAATTTGCAGCATTGATCACTCGAATTTTCGACACCGATCGATCGAATGTGCGACACCCATCAATCGAATGTTCGACACCGATCAATCGAATATTCGACATTGATCATTCGAATGTTCGACACCGATCAATCGAATGTTCGACACCGATCATTCGAATGTGCGACACCGATTAATCGAATTTTCTACACCGATCCATCAAATGTGCGACATCGATCAATCGAATGTTCGGCACCGAACAATCGAATGTTCGGCACCGATCAATCGAATATGCAGCACCGATCAATCGCATATGCGGCACTGATCGATCGAATGTTCGACACCGATCAATCGAATGTTCGACACCGATCAATCGAATGTGCGACACCCATCAATCGAATGTGCGACACCCATCAATCGAATGTTCGACACCGATCAATCGAATGTTCGACACCGATCAATCGAATGTTCGACACCGATCATTCGAATGTGCGACACCGATTAATCGAATTTTCTACACCGATCCATCAAATGTGCGACATCGATCAATCGAATGTGCGACACCCATCAATCGAATGTGCGACACCCATCAATCAAATGTTCGGCACCGAACAATCGAATATTCGGCACCGATCAATCGAATATGCAGCACCGATCAATCGCATATGCGGCACTGATCGATCGAATGTTCGACACCGATCAATCGAATGTTCGACACCGATCAATCGAATGTGCGACACCCATCAATCGAATGTGCGACACCCATCAATCGAATGTTCGACACCGATCAATCAAATGTACGGCACCGATCAATCGAATGAGCGACACCGATCAATCGAATGTTCGACACACAGATCAATCGAATATTCGACACCGATCAATGTAATGTGCGACACCGATCAATCGTATGTTCGGCAGCAATCAATCAAATGTGCGACACCAATCCATCGAATGTTCGACATTGATCATTCGAATGTTCGACACCGATCATTCGAATGTGCAGCATTGATCAATTGAATTTTCCACACCCATCAATCGAATGTGCGACACACATCAATCGAATGTTCGACACCGATTAATCGAATGTGCGACACCCATCAATGGAATGTGCGACACCGATCAATCGTATGTTCGGCACCGATTAATCGAATGTCCGACATTGATCAATCGAATATGCAGCACCGATCAATCGAATGCGCGACACCCATCAATCGAATGTTCGACACCCATCAATCGAATGGACGACACCGATCAATCGAATGTCGACACCCATCAATCGAATGTGCGACACCGATCAATCGAATGTTCGACACCGATCAATCGAATTTGCGACACCGATCAATGGAATGTTCGGCACCGATCAATGGAATGTTCGGCACCGATCAATCGAATGTTCGACACCGATCAATCGAATGTGCAGCACCGTTCAATCGAATGTACGGCACCGATCAATGGAATGTGCGGCACCCATCAATGGAATGTTCGAACCGATCAATCGAATGTGCAGCACCGATCAATCGAATGTACGACACCGATCAATGGAATGTGCGGCACCCATCAATCGAATATTCGACACCTATTATTAAAATTTCGACACCGGATAATCGAATGTGCGGCACCCATCAATCGAATGTTCGACATTGATCAATCAAATGTGCGACACCGATCAATCGAATGTTCGAAACCGATCATTCGAATGTTCGACATCGATCAATCAAATGTGCGACACCCATCAATCGAATGTTCGACACCGATCAATCCAATGTGCGGCACCGATCAATCGAATGAGCGACACCGATCAATCGAATGTCGAAACCCATCAATCGAATGTTCGGCATCGAACAATCGAATGTGCAGCACCGATCAATCGAATGTGCGGCACTGATCGATCGAATGTTCGACACACAGATCAATCGAAAGTTCGACACCGATCAATCGAATGTGCGACACCCATCAATCAAATGTGCGGCACCGATCCATCGAATGTTCGACATTGATCATTCGAATGTTCGACACCGATCATTCGAATGTGCAGCATTGATCAATTGAATTTTCCACACCGATCGATCGAATGTGCAACACCGATCAATCTTGTATTCGACACCGATCAATCGAATGTGCGACACCTATTAATGGAATTTTTGGCACCGATCAATCGAATATGCAGCACCTTTCAATCGAATGTGCGACACCTATTAATGGAATGTTCGGCACCGATCAATCAAATGTGCGACACCCATCAATCGAATGTTCGACACCGATCAATCGAATGTGCGACACCCATCAATCGAATGTGCGACACCCATCAATCGAATGTGCGACACCGATCAATCGAATGTGCGACACCGATCAATCGAATATTCTACACCGATCAATCGAATGTGCGACACCCATCAATCGAATGTTCGACACCGATCATTCGCATGTTCGACACCGATCAATCGAATGTGCAGCACCGTTCAATCGAATGTACGACACCGATCAATGGAATGTGCGGCACCCATCAATCGAATGTTCGAACCGATCAATCGAATGTGCAGCACCGATCAATCGAATGTACGACACCGATCAATGGAATGTGCGGCACCCATCAATCGAATATTCGACACCTATTATTGAAATTTCGACACCGGATAATCGAATGTGCGGCACCCATCAATCGAATGTTCGACACCGATCGATCGAATGTGCGACACCGATCAATCGAATGCTCGACACCGATCAATCAAATGTGCGACACCCATCAATCGAATGTTTGACACAGATCAATCGAATGTGCAGCACTGTTCAATGGAATGTACGACACCGATCAATGGAATGTGCGGCACCCATCAATGGAATGTTCGAACCGATCAATCGAATGTGCAGCACCGATCAATCGAATGTACGACACCGATCAATGGAATGTGCGGCACCCATCAATCGAATATTCGACACCTATTATTGAAATTTCGACAACGGATAATCGAATGTGCGGCACCCATCAATCGAATGTTCGACACCGATCAATCGAATGTGCAGCACCGATCCATCGAATGAGCGACATTGATCAATCGAATGTTCGACACCGATCAATCGAATGTGCGGCATTGATCAATCGAATGTTCGGCACCGATCAATCGAATGTTCGAAACCGATCATTCGAATGTTCTACACCGATTAATCAAATGTGCGACACCGATCAATCCAATGTGCGGCACCGATCAATCGAATGAGCGACACCGATCAATCGAATGTCGAAACCCATCAATCGAATGTTCGGCACCGAACAATCGAATGTGCAGCACCGATCAATCGAATGTGCGGCACTGATCGATCGAATGTTCGACACACAGATCAATCGAATGTTCGACACCGATCAATCGAATGTGCGACACCCATCATTCGAATGTGCAGCATTGATCAATTGAATTTTCCACACCGATCGATCGAATGTGCAACACTTATCAATCTTGTATTCGACACCGATCAATCGAATGTGCGACACCTATTAATGGAATTTTCGGCACCGATCAATCGAATATGCAGCACCGATCAATCGAATGTGCGACACCTATTAATGGAATGTTCGGCACCGATCAATCAAATGTGCGACACCCATCAATCGAATGTTCGACACCGATCAATCGAATGTGCGACACCCATCAATCGAATGTGCGACACCCATCAATCGAATGTGCGACACCCATCAATCTTATGTTCGACACCCATTGTTCGTATGTTCGGCCCCGATCAATCGAATGTTCGACACCGATCAATCGAATGTGCGACACCGATCAATCGTATGTTCGGCACCAATCAATCAAATGTGCGGCACCGATCCATCGAATGTTCGACACCGATCATTCGAATGTGCAGCATTGATCAATTGAATTTTTCACACCGATCGATCGAATGTTCGACACCGATCAATCGAATGTGCAGCACAGATCAATCGAATGTACGACACCGATCAATGGAATGTGCGGCACCCATCAATCGAATATTCGACACCTTTTATTGAAATTTCGACACCGGATAATCGAATGTGCGGCACCGATCAATCGAATGTGCGACACCATCAATCGAATGTGCGACACCCATCAATCGAATGTGCGACACCCATCAATCGAATGTTCGACACCGATCAATCGAATGTTCGACACCCATCAATCGAATGTGCGGCACCGATCAATCGAATATTCTACACCGATCAATGGAAAGTGCGGCACCCATCAAGCGAATGTTCGACACCCATCAATCGAATGTTCGACACCGATCAATCGAATGAGCTGCACCGATGAATCAATTTTGCGACACCGATCAATCGAATGTGCGGCACCCATCAATCGAATGTTCGACACCGATCATTCGAATGTTCGACACCGATCATTCGAATGTGCGGCACCGATCAATCGAATGAGCGACACCGATCAATCGAATGTCGAAACCCATCAATCAAATGTTCGGCACCGAACAATCGAATGTGCAGCACCGATCAATCGAATGTGCGGCACTGATCGATCGAATGTGCGACAACGATCAATCGTATGTTCTTCACCAATCAATCAAATGTGCGGCACCGATCCATCGAATGTTCGACATTGATCAATGCAATGTTTGACACCGATCATTCGAATGTTCGACACCGATCATTAGAATTTGCAGCATTGATCAATCGAATTTTCGGCACCGATCAATCGAATATGCAGCACCGATCAATCGAATGTTCGACATTGATCAATCGAATGTTCGACACCGATCATTCGAATGTTCGACACCGATCATTCGAATGTGCGACACCGATCAATCGAATGTCGACACCCATCAATCAAATGTGCGACACCCATCAGTCAATTGTTCGACACCTATTATTTGAAATTTCCACACCGATTAATCGAATGTGCGACATCGATCAATCGAATATGCAGCACCGATCAATCGAATGTTCGACACCGATCAATCTAATGTGCGACACCGATCAATCGAATGTGCGACACCCATCAATCGAATGTTCGACACCCATCAATCTTATGTTCGACACCGATCAATCGAATGTTCGACACCGATCAATCGAATATTCGACACCGACTAATCGAATGTTCGACACCCATCAATCGAATGTGCGACACCCATCAATCGAATGTGCGACACCCATCAATCTTATGTTCGACACCCATTGTTCGTATGTTCGGCCCCGATCAATCAAATGTGCGACACCCATCAATCGAATGTTCGACACCGATCATTCGAATGTTCGACACCGATCAATCGAATGTTCGACACCGATAAATCGAATGTGCGACACCGATCAATCGAATGTTCGGCACCGATAAATCGAATGTGCGACACCTATCAATGGAATGTGCAGCACCGACCAATCAAATGTGCGGCACCGATCAATCGAATGTGCGACACCGATAATTCGAATGTGCGACACCCATCAATCGAATGCTCGACATTGATCATTCGAATGTGCGACACCCATCAATCGAATGCTCGACACCGATCAATCGAATGTTCGACACCGATCCATCGAATGTGCGACAACGATCAATCGAATGTGCGACACCTATCAATCGAATGATCGACACCGATTAATCTGATGTACGACACCGATCAATCGAATGTGCGGCATCGATCAATCGAATGTACGACACCTATCAATGGAATGTGCCTTACTCATCAATCGAATGTTCGACACCGATTAATCGAATGAGCGGCACCGATCAAAGGAATGTTCGCACCCATCAATCGACTGTTCGACACCCATCAATCGTATGTTCGGCATCGATCGATCGAATGTTCGACACCGATCAATCGAATGTGCGACACCGATCAATCGTATGTTCGGCACTGATCAATCGAATGTGCGGAACCGATCCATCGAATAATCGACATTGATCATTCGGTTGTTCGAAACCGATCATTCGAATGTTCGACACCGATCATTCGAATGTGCGACAACTATTAATTAAATGTTCGGCACCGATCAATCGAATATGCAGCACAGATCAATCGCCTGTGCGGCACCGATCCATCGAATGTTCGACATTGATCAATCGAATGTTCGACACCGATCATTCGAATGTTCGACACCGATCATTCGAATTTGCAGCATTGATCAATCGAATTTTCGACACCGATCGATCGAATGTGCGACACCGATCAATCGAATTTGCGACACCCATCAATCGAATGAGCGACACCGATTAATCGAATGTGTGACACCGATCAATCGTATGTTCGGCACCGATCAATCGAATGTGCTGCACCGATCAATCGAATGTTCGACATTGATCAATCGAATGTAAGACACCGGTTAATCGAATGTTCGACACCGATCAATCAAATGTGCGGCACCGATTAATCGAATGTTCGACACGGACACCCATCAATCGAATGTGCGACACCGATCAATCGAATGTTCGACACCGATCAATCGAATATGCAGCACCGATCAATCGCATATGCGGCACTGATCGATCGAGTGTTCGACACCGATCAATCTAATGTGCGACACAGATCAATCGAATGTGCGACACCCATGAATCGAATGTTCGACACCGATCATTCGAATGTGCAGCATTGATCAAACGAAATTTCGACACCGATCAATCGAATGTGCGACACCGATCAATCGAATGTGCGACACCTATTAATGGAATGTTCGGCACCGATCAATCGAATATGCAGCACCGATCAATCGAATGTGCGGCACCGATCAATCAAATGTTCGACATTGATCAATCGAATGTTCGACACCGATCAATCGAATGTTCGACACCGATCAATCAAATGTGCGACACCCATCAATCGAATGTGCGGCACCGATCAATCGAATGAGCGACACCGATCATTCGAATGTGCGACACCATCAATCGAATGTTTGACACCGATCAATCGTATGTTAGGCACCGATCAATCGAATGTACTGCACCGATTAATCGAATGTTCGACATTGATCAATCGAATGTGCGGCACCCATCAATCGAATGTTCGACACCGATCAATCGAATGTGCGGTACCGATCAATCAAATGTTCGACATTGATCAATCGAATGTTCGACACCGATCAATCGAATGTTCGACACCGATCAATCAAATGTGCGACACCGATCAATCGAATGTTCGGCACCGATAAATCGAATGTGCGACACCTATCAATGGAATGTGCAGCACCGACCAATCAAATGTGCGGCACCGATCAATCGAATGTGCGACACCGATAATTCGAATGTGCGACACCCATCAATCGAATGCTCGACATTGATCATTCGAATGTGCGACACCCATCAATCGAATGCTCGACACCGATCAATCGAATGTTCGACACCGATCCATCGAATGTGCGACAACGATCAATCGAATGTGCGACACCTATCAATCGAATGATCGACACCGATTAATCTGATGTACGACACCGATCAATCGAATGTGCGGCATCGATCAATCGAATGTACGACACCTATCAATGGAATGTGCCTTACTCATCAATCGAATGTTCGACACCGATTAATCGAATGTGCGGCACCGATCAAAGGAATGTTCGCACCCATCAATCGACTGTTCGACACCCATCAATCGTATGTTCGGCATCGATCGATCGAATGTTCGACACCGATCAATCGAATGTGCGACACCGATCAATCGTATGTTCGGCACTGATCAATCGAATGTGCGGAACCGATCCATCGAATAATCGACATTGATCATTCGGTTGTTCGAAACCGATCATTCGAATGTTCGACACCGATCATTCGAATGTGCGACAACTATTAATTAAATGTTCGGCACCGATCAATCGAATATGCAGCACAGATCAATCGCCTGTGCGGCACCGATCCATCGAATGTTCGACATTGATCAATCGAATGTTCGACACCGATCATTCGAATGTTCGACACCGATCATTCGAATTTGCAGCATTGATCAATCGAATTTTCGACACCGATCGATCGAATGTGCGACACCGATCAATCGAATTTGCGACACCCATCAATCGAATGAGCGACACCGATTAATCGAATGTGTGACACCGATCAATCGTATGTTCGGCACCGATCAATCGAATGTGCTGCACCGATCAATCGAATGTTCGACATTGATCAATCGAATGTAAGACACCGGTTAATCGAATGTTCGACACCGATCAATCAAATGTGCGGCACCGATTAATCGAATGTTCGACACGGACACCCATCAATCGAATGTGCGACACCGATCAATCGAATGTTCGACACCGATCAATCGAATATGCAGCACCGATCAATCGCATATGCGGCACTGATCGATCGAGTGTTCGACACCGATCAATCTAATGTGCGACACAGATCAATCGAATGTGCGACACCCATGAATCGAATGTTCGACACCGATCATTCGAATGTGCAGCATTGATCAAACGAAATTTCGACACCGATCAATCGAATGTGCGACACCGATCAATCGAATGTGCGACACCTATTAATGGAATGTTCGGCACCGATCAATCGAATATGCAGCACCGATCAATCGAATGTGCGGCACCGATCAATCAAATGTTCGACATTGATCAATCGAATGTTCGACACCGATCAATCGAATGTTCGACACCGATCAATCAAATGTGCGACACCCATCAATCGAATGTGCGGCACCGATCAATCGAATGAGCGACACCGATCATTCGAATGTGCGACACCATCAATCGAATGTTTGACACCGATCAATCGTATGTTAGGCACCGATCAATCGAATGTACTGCACCGATTAATCGAATGTTCGACATTGATCAATCGAATGTGCGGCACCCATCAATCGAATGTTCGACACCGATCAATCGAATGTGCGGTACCGATCAATCAAATGTTCGACATTGATCAATCGAATGTTCGACACCGATCAATCGAATGTTCGACACCGATCAATCAAATGTGCGACACCGATCAATCGAATGTTCGGCACCGATAAATCGAATGTGCGACACCTATCAATGGAATGTGCAGCACCGACCAATCAAATGTGCGGCACCGATCAATCGAATGTGCGACACCGATAATTCGAATGTGCGACACCCATCAATCGAATGCTCGACATTGATCATTCGAATGTGCGACACCCATCAATCGAATGCTCGACACCGATCAATCGAATGTTCGACACCGATCCATCGAATGTGCGACAACGATCAATCGAATGTGCGACACCTATCAATCGAATGATCGACACCGATTAATCTGATGTACGACACCGATCAATCGAATGTGCGGCATCGATCAATCGAATGTACGACACCTATCAATGGAATGTGCCTTACTCATCAATCGAATGTTCGACACCGATTAATCGAATGTGCGGCACCGATCAAAGGAATGTTCGCACCCATCAATCGACTGTTCGACACCCATCAATCGTATGTTCGGCATCGATCGATCGAATGTTCGACACCGATCAATCGAATGTGCGACACCGATCAATCGTATGTTCGGCACTGATCAATCGAATGTGCGGAACCGATCCATCGAATAATCGACATTGATCATTCGGTTGTTCGAAACCGATCATTCGAATGTTCGACACCGATCATTCGAATGTGCGACAACTATTAATTAAATGTTCGGCACCGATCAATCGAATATGCAGCACAGATCAATCGCCTGTGCGGCACCGATCCATCGAATGTTCGACATTGATCAATCGAATGTTCGACACCGATCATTCGAATGTTCGACACCGATCATTCGAATTTGCAGCATTGATCAATCGAATTTTCGACACCGATCGATCGAATGTGCGACACCGATCAATCGAATTTGCGACACCCATCAATCGAATGAGCGACACCGATTAATCGAATGTGTGACACCGATCAATCGTATGTTCGGCACCGATCAATCGAATGTGCTGCACCGATCAATCGAATGTTCGACATTGATCAATCGAATGTAAGACACCGGTTAATCGAATGTTCGACACCGATCAATCAAATGTGCGGCACCGATTAATCGAATGTTCGACACGGACACCCATCAATCGAATGTGCGACACCGATCAATCGAATGTTCGACACCGATCAATCGAATATGCAGCACCGATCAATCGCATATGCGGCACTGATCGATCGAGTGTTCGACACCGATCAATCTAATGTGCGACACAGATCAATCGAATGTGCGACACCCATGAATCGAATGTTCGACACCGATCATTCGAATGTGCAGCATTGATCAAACGAAATTTCGACACCGATCAATCGAATGTGCGACACCGATCAATCGAATGTGCGACACCTATTAATGGAATGTTCGGCACCGATCAATCGAATATGCAGCACCGATCAATCGAATGTGCGGCACCGATCAATCAAATGTTCGACATTGATCAATCGAATGTTCGACACCGATCAATCGAATGTTCGACACCGATCAATCAAATGTGCGACACCCATCAATCGAATGTGCGGCACCGATCAATCGAATGAGCGACATCGATCATTCGAATGTGCGACACCATAAATCGAATGTTTGACACCGATCAATCGTATGTTAGGCACCGATCAATCGAATGTACTGCACCGATTAATCGAATGTTCGACATTGATCAATCGAATGTGCGGCACCCATCAATCGAATGTTCGACACCGATCAATCGAATGTGCGGTACCGATCAATCGAATGTTCGACACCGATCAATCGAATGTGCGACACCCATTAATCGAATCTTCGACACCCATCAATCGTATGTTCGGCATCGATTGATCGAATGTAATGTTCGCCACGGATCAATCGAATGTTCGACACCGATCATTCGAATGTTCGACACCGATCAATCGAATGTTCGACACCGATAAATCGAATGTGCGACACCGATCAATCGAATGTTCGGCACCGATAAATCGAATGTGCGACACCTATCAATGGAATGTGCAGCACCGATCAATCGAATTTGCGACACCCATCAATCGAATGAGCGACACCGATTAATCGAATGTGCGACACCGATCAATCGTATGTTCGGCACCGATCAATCGAATGTGCTGCACCGATCAATCGAATGTTCGACATTGATCAATCGAATGTAAGACACCGGTTAATCGAATGTTCGACACCGATCAATCAAATGTGCGGCACCGATTAATCGAATGTTCGACACGGACACCCATCAATCGAATGTGCGACACCGATCAATCGAATGTTCGACACCGATCAATCGAATATGCAGCACCGATCAATCGCATATGCGGCACTGATCGATCGAGTGTTCGACACCGATCAATCTAATGTGCGACACAGATCAATCGAATGTGCGACACCCATGAATCGAATGTTCGACACCGATCATTCGAATGTGCAGCATTGATCAAACGAAATTTCGACACCGATCAATCGAATGTGCGACACCGATCAATCGAATGTGCGACACCTATTAATGGAATGTTCGGCACCGATCAATCGAATATGCAGCACCGATCAATCGAATGTGCGGCACCGATCAATCAAATGTTCGACATTGATCAATCGAATGTTCGACACCGATCAATCGAATGTTCGACACCGATCAATCAAATGTGCGACACCCATCAATCGAATGTGCGGCACCGATCAATCGAATGAGCGACACCGATCATTCGAATGTGCGACACCATAAATCGAATGTTTGACACCGATCAATCGTATGTTAGGCATTGATCAATCGAATGTACTGCACCGATTAATCGAATGTTCGACATTGATCAATCGAATGTGCGGCACCCATCAATCGAATGTTCGACACCGATCAATCGAATGTGCGGTACCGATCAATCGAATGTTCGACACCGATCAATCGAATGTTCGACACCGATTAATCGAATCTTCGACACCCATCAATCGTATGTTCGGCATCGATTGATCGAATGTAATGTTCGCCACGGATCAATCGAATGTTCGACACCGATCATTCGAATGTTCGACACCGATCAATCGAATGTTCGACACCGATAAATCGAATGTGCGACACCGATCAATCGAATGTTCGGCACCGATAAATCGAATGTGCGACACCTATCAATGGAATGTGCAGCACCGACCAATCAAATGTGCGGCACCGATCAATCGAATGTGCGACACCGATAATTCGAATGTGCGACACCCATCAATCGAATGCTCGACATTGATCATTCGAATGTGCGACACCCATCAATCGAATGCTCGACACCGATCAATCGAATGTTCGACACCGATCCATCGAATGTGCGACAACGATCAATCGAATGTGCGACACCTATCAATCGAATGATCGACACCGATTAATCTGATGTACGACACCGATCAATCGAATGTGCGGCATCGATCAATCGAATGTACGACACCTATCAATGGAATGTGCCTTACTCATCAATCGAATGTTCGACACCGATTAATCGAATGTGCGGCACCGATCAAAGGAATGTTCGCACCCATCAATCGACTGTTCGACACCCATCAATCGTATGTTCGGCATCGATCGATCGAATGTTCGACACCGATCAATCGAATGTGCGACACCGATCAATCGTATGTTCGGCACTGATCAATCGAATGTGCGGAACCGATCCATCGAATAATCGACATTGATCATTCGGTTGTTCGAAACCGATCATTCGAATGTTCGACACCGATCATTCGAATGTGCGACAACTATTAATTAAATGTTCGGCACCGATCAATCGAATATGCAGCACAGATCAATCGCCTGTGCGGCACCGATCCATCGAATGTTCGACATTGATCAATCGAATGTTCGACACCGATCATTCGAATGTTCGACACCGATCATTCGAATTTGCAGCATTGATCAATCGAATTTTCGACACCGATCGATCGAATGTGCGACACCGATCAATCGAATTTGCGACACCCATCAATCGAATGAGCGACACCGATTAATCGAATGTGTGACACCGATCAATCGTATGTTCGGCACCGATCAATCGAATGTGCTGCACCGATCAATCGAATGTTCGACATTGATCAATCGAATGTAAGACACCGGTTAATCGAATGTTCGACACCGATCAATCAAATGTGCGGCACCGATTAATCGAATGTTCGACACGGACACCCATCAATCGAATGTGCGACACCGATCAATCGAATGTTCGACACCGATCAATCGAATATGCAGCACCGATCAATCGCATATGCGGCACTGATCGATCGAGTGTTCGACACCGATCAATCTAATGTGCGACACAGATCAATCGAATGTGCGACACCCATGAATCGAATGTTCGACACCGATCATTCGAATGTGCAGCATTGATCAAACGAAATTTCGACACCGATCAATCGAATGTGCGACACCGATCAATCGAATGTGCGACACCTATTAATGGAATGTTCGGCACCGATCAATCGAATATGCAGCACCGATCAATCGAATGTGCGGCACCGATCAATCAAATGTTCGACATTGATCAATCGAATGTTCGACACCGATCAATCGAATGTTCGACACCGATCAATCAAATGTGCGACACCCATCAATCGAATGTGCGGCACCGATCAATCGAATGAGCGACACCGATCATTCGAATGTGCGACACCATCAATCGAATGTTTGACACCGATCAATCGTATGTTAGGCACCGATCAATCGAATGTACTGCACCGATTAATCGAATGTTCGACATTGATCAATCGAATGTGCGGCACCCATCAATCGAATGTTCGACACCGATCAATCGAATGTGCGGCACCGATCAATCAAATGTTCGACATTGATCAATCGAATGTTCGACACCGATCAATCGAATGTTCGACACCGATCAATCAAATGTGCGACACCCATCAATCGAATGTGCGGCACCGATCAATCGAATGAGCGACACCGATCATTCGAATGTGCGACACCATAAATCGAATGTTTGACACCGATCAATCGTATGTTAGGCACCGATCAATCGAATGTACTGCACCGATTAATCGAATGTTCGACATTGATCAATCGAATGTGCGGCACCCATCAATCGAATGTTCGACACCGATCAATCGAATGTGCGGTACCGATCAATCGAATGTTCGACACCGATCAATCGAATGTGCGACACCCATTAATCGAATCTTCGATACCCATCAATCGTATGTTCGGCATCGATTGATCGAATGTAATGTTCGCCACGGATCAATCGAATGTTCGACACCGATCATTCGAATGTTCGACACCGATCAATCGAATGTTCGACACCGATAAATCGAATGTGCGACACCGATCAATCGAATGTTCGGCACCGATAAATCGAATGTGCGACACCTATCAATGGAATGTGCAGCACCGACCAATCAAATGTGCGGCACCGATCAATCGAATGTGCGACACCGATAATTCGAATGTGCGACACCCATCAATCGAATGTTTGACACCGATCAATCGTATGTTAGGCACCGATCAATCGAATGTACTGCACCGATTAATCGAATGTTCGACATTGATCAATCGAATGTGCGGCACCCATCAATCGAATGTTCGACACCGATCAATCGAATGTGCGGTACCGATCAATCGAATGTTCGACACCGATCAATCGAATGTGCGACACCCATTAATCGAATCTTCGATACCCATCAATCGTATGTTCGGCATCGATTGATCGAATGTAATGTTCGCCACGGATCAATCGAATGTTCGACACCGATCATTCGAATGTGCGACAACTATTAATTAAATGTTCGGCACCGATCAATCGAATATGCAGCACAGATCAATCGCCTGTGCGGCACCGATCCATCGAATGTTCGACATTGATCAATCGAATGTTCGACACCGATCATTCGAATGTTCGACACCGATCATTCGAATTTGCAGCATTGATCAATCGAATTTTCGACACCGATCGATCGAATGTGCGACACCGATCAATCGAATTTGCGACACCCATCAATCGAATGAGCGACACCGATTAATCGAATGTGTGACACCGATCAATCGTATGTTCGGCACCGATCAATCGAATGTGCTGCACCGATCAATCGAATGTTCGACATTGATCAATCGAATGTAAGACACCGGTTAATCGAATGTTCGACACCGATCAATCAAATGTGCGGCACCGATTAATCGAATGTTCGACACGGACACCCATCAATCGAATGTGCGACACCGATCAATCGAATGTTCGACACCGATCAATCGAATATGCAGCACCGATCAATCGCATATGCGGCACTGATCGATCGAGTGTTCGACACCGATCAATCTAATGTGCGACACAGATCAATCGAATGTGCGACACCCATGAATCGAATGTTCGACACCGATCATTCGAATGTGCAGCATTGATCAAACGAAATTTCGACACCGATCAATCGAATGTGCGACACCGATCAATCGAATGTGCGACACCTATTAATGGAATGTTCGGCACCGATCAATCGAATATGCAGCACCGATCAATCGAATGTGCGGCACCGATCAATCAAATGTTCGACATTGATCAATCGAATGTTCGACACCGATCAATCGAATGTTCGACACCGATCAATCAAATGTGCGACACCCATCAATCGAATGTGCGGCACCGATCAATCGAATGAGCGACACCGATCATTCGAATGTGCGACACCATCAATCGAATGTTTGACACCGATCAATCGTATGTTAGGCACCGATCAATCGAATGTACTGCACCGATTAATCGAATGTTCGACATTGATCAATCGAATGTGCGGCACCCATCAATCGAATGTTCGACACCGATCAATCGAATGTGCGGCACCGATCAATCAAATGTTCGACATTGATCAATCGAATGTTCGACACCGATCAATCGAATGTTCGACACCGATCAATCAAATGTGCGACACCGATCAATCGAATGTTCGGCACCGATAAATCGAATGTGCGACACCTATCAATGGAATGTGCAGCACCGACCAATCAAATGTGCGGCACCGATCAATCGAATGTGCGACACCGATAATTCGAATGTGCGACACCCATCAATCGAATGCTCGACATTGATCATTCGAATGTGCGACACCCATCAATCGAATGCTCGACACCGATCAATCGAATGTTCGACACCGATCCATCGAATGTGCGACAACGATCAATCGAATGTGCGACACCTATCAATCGAATGATCGACACCGATTAATCTGATGTACGACACCGATCAATCGAATGTGCGGCATCGATCAATCGAATGTACGACACCTATCAATGGAATGTGCCTTACTCATCAATCGAATGTTCGACACCGATTAATCGAATGTGCGGCACCGATCAAAGGAATGTTCGCACCCATCAATCGACTGTTCGACACCCATCAATCGTATGTTCGGCATCGATCGATCGAATGTTCGACACCGATCAATCGAATGTGCGACACCGATCAATCGTATGTTCGGCACTGATCAATCGAATGTGCGGAACCGATCCATCGAATAATCGACATTGATCATTCGGTTGTTCGACACCGATCATTCGAATGTGCGACAACTATTAATTAAATGTTCGGCACCGATCAATCGAATATGCAGCACAGATCAATCGCCTGTGCGGCACCGATCCATCGAATGTTCGACATTGATCAATCGAATGTTCGACACCGATCATTCGAATGTTCGACACCGATCATTCGAATTTGCAGCATTGATCAATCGAATTTTCGACACCGATCGATCGAATGTGCGACACCGATCAATCGAATTTGCGACACCCATCAATCGAATGAGCGACACCGATTAATCGAATGTGTGACACCGATCAATCGTATGTTCGGCACCGATCAATCGAATGTGCTGCACCGATCAATCGAATGTTCGACATTGATCAATCGAATGTAAGACACCGGTTAATCGAATGTTCGACACCGATCAATCAAATGTGCGGCACCGATTAATCGAATGTTCGACACGGACACCCATCAATCGAATGTGCGACACCGATCAATCGAATGTTCGACACCGATCAATCGAATATGCAGCACCGATCAATCGCATATGCGGCACTGATCGATCGAGTGTTCGACACCGATCAATCTAATGTGCGACACAGATCAATCGAATGTGCGACACCCATGAATCGAATGTTCGACACCGATCATTCGAATGTGCAGCATTGATCAAACGAAATTTCGACACCGATCAATCGAATGTGCGACACCGATCAATCGAATGTGCGACACCTATTAATGGAATGTTCGGCACCGATCAATCGAATATGCAGCACCGATCAATCGAATGTGCGGCACCGATCAATCAAATGTTCGACATTGATCAATCGAATGTTCGACACCGATCAATCGAATGTTCGACACCGATCAATCAAATGTGCGACACCCATCAATCGAATGTGCGGCACCGATCAATCGAATGAGCGACACCGATCATTCGAATGTGCGACACCATCAATCGAATGTTTGACACCGATCAATCGTATGTTAGGCACCGATCAATCGAATGTACTGCACCGATTAATCGAATGTTCGACATTGATCAATCGAATGTGCGGCACCCATCAATCGAATGTTCGACACCGATCAATCGAATGTGCGGCACCGATCAATCAAATGTTCGACATTGATCAATCGAATGTTCGACACCGATCAATCGAATGTTCGACACCGATCAATCAAATGTGCGACACCCATCAATCGAATGTGCGGCACCGATCAATCGAATGAGCGACACCGATCATTCGAATGTGCGACACCATAAATCGAATGTTTGACACCGATCAATCGTATGTTAGGCACCGATCAATCGAATGTACTGCACCGATTAATCGAATGTTCGACATTGATCAATCGAATGTGCGGCACCCATCAATCGAATGTTCGACACCGATCAATCGAATGTGCGGTACCGATCAATCGAATGTTCGACACCGATCAATCGAATGTGCGACACCCATTAATCGAATCTTCGATACCCATCAATCGTATGTTCGGCATCGATTGATCGAATGTAATGTTCGCCACGGATCAATCGAATGTTCGACACCGATCATTCGAATGTTCGACACCGATCAATCGAATGTTCGACACCGATAAATCGAATGTGCGACACCGATCAATCGAATGTTCGGCACCGATAAATCGAATGTGCGACACCTATCAATGGAATGTGCAGCACCGACCAATCAAATGTGCGGCACCGATCAATCGAATGTGCGACACCGATAATTCGAATGTGCGACACCCATCAATCGAATGCTCGACATTGATCATTCGAATGTGCGACACCCATCAATCGAATGCTCGACACCGATCAATCGAATGTTCGACACCGATCCATCGAATGTGCGACAACGATCAATCGAATGTGCGACACCTATCAATCGAATGATCGACACCGATTAATCTGATGTACGACACCGATCAATCGAATGTGCGACACCTATTAATGGAATGTTCGGCACCGATCAATCGAATATGCAGCACCGATCAATCGAATGTGCGGCACCGATCAATCAAATGTTCGACATTGATCAATCGAATGTTCGACACCGATCAATCGAATGTGCGACAACTATTAATTAAATGTTCGGCACCGATCAATCGAATATGCAGCACAGATCAATCGCCTGTGCGGCACCGATCCATCGAATGTTCGACATTGATCAATCGAATGTTCGACACCGATCATTCGAATGTTCGACACCGATCATTCGAATTTGCAGCATTGATCAATCGAATTTTCGACACCGATCGATCGAATGTGCGACACCGATCAATCGAATTTGCGACACCCATCAATCGAATGAGCGACACCGATTAATCGAATGTGTGACACCGATCAATCGTATGTTCGGCACCGATCAATCGAATGTGCTGCACCGATCAATCGAATGTTCGACATTGATCAATCGAATGTAAGACACCGGTTAATCGAATGTTCGACACCGATCAATCAAATGTGCGGCACCGATTAATCGAATGTTCGACACGGACACCCATCAATCGAATGTGCGACACCGATCAATCGAATGTTCGACACCGATCAATCGAATATGCAGCACCGATCAATCGCATATGCGGCACTGATCGATCGAGTGTTCGACACCGATCAATCTAATGTGCGACACAGATCAATCGAATGTGCGACACCCATGAATCGAATGTTCGACACCGATCATTCGAATGTGCAGCATTGATCAAACGAAATTTCGACACCGATCAATCGAATGTGCGACACCGATCAATCGAATGTGCGACACCTATTAATGGAATGTTCGGCACCGATCAATCGAATATGCAGCACCGATCAATCGAATGTGCGGCACCGATCAATCAAATGTTCGACATTGATCAATCGAATGTTCGACACCGATCAATCGAATGTTCGACACCGATCAATCAAATGTGCGACACCCATCAATCGAATGTGCGGCACCGATCAATCGAATGAGCGACACCGATCATTCGAATGTGCGACACCATCAATCGAATGTTTGACACCGATCAATCGTATGTTAGGCACCGATCAATCGAATGTACTGCACCGATTAATCGAATGTTCGACACCGATCAATCGAATGTGCGGCACCCATCAATCGAATGTTCGACACCGATCAATCGAATGTGCGGCACCGATCAATCAAATGTTCGACATTGATCAATCGAATGTTCGACACCGATCAATCGAATGTTCGACACCGATCAATCAAATGTGCGACACCCATCAATCGAATGTGCGGCACCGATCAATCGAATGAGCGACACCGATCATTCGAATGTGCGACACCATAAATCGAATGTTTGACACCGATCAATCGTATGTTAGGCACCGATCAATCGAATGTACTGCACCGATTAATCGAATGTTCGACATTGATCAATCGAATGTGCGGCACCCATCAATCGAATGTTCGACACCGATCAATCGAATGTGCGGTACCGATCAATCGAATGTTCGACACCGATCAATCGAATGTGCGACACCCATTAATCGAATCTTCGACACCCATCAATCGTATGTTCGGCATCGATTGATCGAATGTAATGTTCGCCACGGATCAATCGAATGTTCGACACCGATCATTCGAATGTTCGACACCGATCAATCGAATGTTCGACACCGATAAATCGAATGTGCGACACCGATCAATCGAATGTTCGGCACCGATAAATCGAATGTGCGACACCTATCAATGGAATGTGCAGCACCGACCAATCAAATGTGCGGCACCGATCAATCGAATGTGCGACACCGATAATTCGAATGTGCGACACCCATCAATCGAATGCTCGACATTGATCATTCGAATGTGCGACACCCATCAATCGAATGCTCGACACCGATCAATCGAATGTTCGACACCGATCCATCGAATGTGCGACAACGATCAATCGAATGTGCGACACCTATCAATCGAATGATCGACACCGATTAATCTGATGTACGACACCGATCAATCGAATGTGCGGCATCGATCAATCGAATGTACGACACCTATCAATGGAATGTGCCTTACTCATCAATCGAATGTTCGACACCGATTAATCGAATGTGCGGCACCGATCAAAGGAATGTTCGCACCCATCAATCGACTGTTCGACACCCATCAATCGTATGTTCGGCATCGATCGATCGAATGTTCGACACCGATCAATCGAATGTGCGACACCGATCAATCGTATGTTCGGCACTGATCAATCGAATGTGCGGAACCGATCCATCGAATAATCGACATTGATCATTCGGTTGTTCGAAACCGATCATTCGAATGTTCGACACCGATCATTCGAATGTGCGACAACTATTAATTAAATGTTCGGCACCGATCAATCGAATATGCAGCACAGATCAATCGCCTGTGCGGCACCGATCCATCGAATGTTCGACATTGATCAATCGAATGTTCGACACCGATCATTCGAATGTTCGACACCGATCATTCGAATTTGCAGCATTGATCAATCGAATTTTCGACACCGATCGATCGAATGTGCGACACCAATCAATCGAATTTGCGACACCCATCAATCGAATGAGCGACACCGATTAATCGAATGTGTGACACCGATCAATCGTATGTTCGGCACCGATCAATCGAATGTGCTGCACCGATCAATCGAATGTTCGACATTGATCAATCGAATGTAAGACACCGGTTAATCGAATGTTCGACACCGATCAATCAAATGTGCGGCACCGATTAATCGAATGTTCGACACGGACACCCATCAATCGAATGTGCGACACCGATCAATCGAATGTTCGACACCGATCAATCGAATATGCAGCACCGATCAATCGCATATGCGGCACTGATCGATCGAGTGTTCGACACCGATCAATCTAATGTGCGACACAGATCAATCGAATGTGCGACACCCATGAATCGAATGTTCGACACCGATCATTCGAATGTGCAGCATTGATCAAACGAAATTTCGACACCGATCAATCGAATGTGCGACACCGATCAATCGAATGTGCGACACCTATTAATGGAATGTTCGGCACCGATCAATCGAATATGCAGCACCGATCAATCGAATGTGCGGCACCGATCAATCAAATGTTCGACATTGATCAATCGAATGTTCGACACCGATCAATCGAATGTTCGACACCGATCAATCAAATGTGCGACACCCATCAATCGAATGTGCGGCACCGATCAATCGAATGAGCGACACCGATCATTCGAATGTGCGACACCATCAATCGAATGTTTGACACCGATCAATCGTATGTTAGGCACCGATCAATCGAATGTACTGCACCGATTAATCGAATGTTCGACATTGATCAATCGAATGTGCGGCACCCATCAATCGAATGTTCGACACCGATCAATCGAATGTGCGGCACCGATCAATCAAATGTTCGACATTGATCAATCGAATGTTCGACACCGATCAATCGAATGTTCGACACCGATCAATCAAATGTGCGACACCCATCAATCGAATGTGCGGCACCGATCAATCGAATGAGCGACACCGATCATTCGAATGTGCGACACCATAAATCGAATGAGCGACACCGATCAATCGTATGTTAGGCACCGATCAATCGAATGTACTGCACCGATTAATCGAATGTTCGACATTGATCAATCGAATGTGCGGCACCCATCAATCGAATGTTCGACACCGATCAATCGAATGTGCGGTACCGATCAATCGAATGTTCGACACCGATCAATCAAATGTGCGACACCCATCAATCGAATGTGCGGCACCGATCAATCGAATGAGCGACACCGATCATTCGAATGTGCGACACCATAAATCGAATGTTTGACACCGATCAATCGTATGTTAGGCACCGATCAATCGAATGTACTGCACCGATTAATCGAATGTTCGACATTGATCAATCGAATGTGCGGCACCCATCAATCGAATGTTCGACACCGATCAATCGAATGTGCGGTACCGATCAATCGAATGTTCGACACCGATCAATCGAATGTGCGACACCCATTAATCGAATCTTCGATACCCATCAATCGTATGTTCGGCATCGATTGATCGAATGTAATGTTCGCCACGGATCAATCGAATGTTCGACACCGATCATTCGAATGTTCGACACCGATCAATCGAATGTTCGACACCGATAAATCGAATGTGCGACACCGATCAATCGAATGTTCGGCACCGATAAATCGAATGTGCGACACCTATCAATGGAATGTGCAGCACCGACCAATCAAATGTGCGGCACCGATCAATCGAATGTGCGACACCGATAATTCGAATGTGCGACACCCATCAATCGAATGCTCGACATTGATCATTCGAATGTGCGACACCCATCAATCGAATGCTCGACACCGATCAATCGAATGTTCGACACCGATCCATCGAATGTGCGACAACGATCAATCGAATGTGCGACACCTATCAATCGAATGATCGACACCGATTAATCTGATGTACGACACCGATCAATCGAATGTGCGGCATCGATCAATCGAATGTACGACACCTATCAATGGAATGTGCCTTACTCATCAATCGAATGTTCGACACCGATTAATCGAATGTGCGGCACCGATCAAAGGATTGTTCGCACCCATCAATCGACTGTTCGACACCCATCAATCGTATGTTCGGCATCGATCGATCGAATGTTCGACACCGATCAATCGAATGTGCGACACCGATCAATCGTATGTTCGGCACTGATCAATCGAATGTGCGGAACCGATCCATCGAATAATCGACATTGATCATTCGGTTGTTCGAAACCGATCATTCGAATGTTCGACACCGATCATTCGAATGTGCGACAACTATTAATTAAATGTTCGGCACCGATCAATCGAATATGCAGCACAGATCAATCGCCTGTGCGGCACCGATCCATCGAATGTTCGACATTGATCAATCGAATGTTCGACACCGATCATTCGAATGTTCGACACCGATCATTCGAATTTGCAGCATTGATCAATCGAATTTTCGACACCGATCGATCGAATGTGCGACACCGATCAATCGAATTTGCGACACCCATCAATCGAATGAGCGACACCGATTAATCGAATGTGTGACACCGATCAATCGTATGTTCGGCACCGATCAATCGAATGTGCTGCACCGATCAATCGAATGTTCGACATTGATCAATCGAATGTAAGACACCGGTTAATCGAATGTTCGACACCGATCAATCAAATGTGCGGCACCGATTAATCGAATGTTCGACACGGACACCCATCAATCGAATGTGCGACACCGATCAATCGAATGTTCGACACCGATCAATCGAATATGCAGCACCGATCAATCGCATATGCGGCACTGATCGATCGAGTGTTCGACACCGATCAATCTAATGTGCGACACAGATCAATCGAATGTGCGACACCCATGAATCGAATGTTCGACACCGATCATTCGAATGTGCAGCATTGATCAAACGAAATTTCGACACCGATCAATCGAATGTGCGACACCGATCAATCGAATGTGCGACACCTATTAATGGAATGTTCGGCACCGATCAATCGAATATGCAGCACCGATCAATCGAATGTGCGGCACCGATCAATCAAATGTTCGACATTGATCAATCGAATGTTCGACACCGATCAATCGAATGTGCGACAACTATTAATTAAATGTTCGGCACCGATCAATCGAATATGCAGCACAGATCAATCGCCTGTGCGGCACCGATCCATCGAATGTTCGACATTGATCAATCGAATGTTCGACACCGATCATTCGAATGTTCGACACCGATCATTCGAATTTGCAGCATTGATCAATCGAATTTTCGACACCGATCGATCGAATGTGCGACACCGATCAATCGAATTTGCGACACCCATCAATCGAATGAGCGACACCGATTAATCGAATGTGTGACACCGATCAATCGTATGTTCGGCACCGATCAATCGAATGTGCTGCACCGATCAATCGAATGTTCGACATTGATCAATCGAATGTAAGACACCGGTTAATCGAATGTTCGACACCGATCAATCAAATGTGCGGCACCGATTAATCGAATGTTCGACACGGACACCCATCAATCGAATGTGCGACACCGATCAATCGAATGTTCGACACCGATCAATCGAATATGCAGCACCGATCAATCGCATATGCGGCACTGATCGATCGAGTGTTCGACACCGATCAATCTAATGTGCGACACAGATCAATCGAATGTGCGACACCCATGAATCGAATGTTCGACACCGATCATTCGAATGTGCAGCATTGATCAAACGAAATTTCGACACCGATCAATCGAATGTGCGACACCGATCAATCGAATGTGCGACACCTATTAATGGAATGTTCGGCACCGATCAATCGAATATGCAGCACCGATCAATCGAATGTGCGGCACCGATCAATCAAATGTTCGACATTGATCAATCGAATGTTCGACACCGATCAATCGAATGTTCGACACCGATCAATCAAATGTGCGACACCCATCAATCGAATGTGCGGCACCGATCAATCGAATGAGCGACACCGATCATTCGAATGTGCAACACCATCAATCGAATGTTTGACACCGATCAATCGTATGTTAGGCACCGATCAATCGAATGTACTGCACCGATTAATCGAATGTTCGACACCGATCAATCGAATGTGCGGCACCCATCAATCGAATGTTCGACACCGATCAATCGAATGTGCGGCACCGATCAATCAAATGTTCGACATTGATCAATCGAATGTTCGACACCGATCAATCGAATGTTCGACACCGATCAATCAAATGTGCGACACCCATCAATCGAATGTGCGGCACCGATCAATCGAATGAGCGACACCGATCATTCGAATGTGCGACACCATAAATCGAATGTTTGACACCGATCAATCGTATGTTAGGCACCGATCAATCGAATGTACTGCACCGATTAATCGAATGTTCGACATTGATCAATCGAATGTGCGGCACCCATCAATCGAATGTTCGACACCGATCAATCGAATGTGCGGTACCGATCAATCGAATGTTCGACACCGATCAATCGAATGTGCGACACCCATTAATCGAATCTTCGACACCCATCAATCGTATGTTCGGCATCGATTGATCGAATGTAATGTTCGCCACGGATCAATCGAATGTTCGACACCGATCATTCGAATGTTCGACACCGATCAATCGAATGTTCGACACCGATAAATCGAATGTGCGACACCGATCAATCGAATGTTCGGCACCGATAAATCGAATGTGCGACACCTATCAATGGAATGTGCAGCACCGACCAATCAAATGTGCGGCACCGATCAATCGAATGTGCGACACCGATAATTCGAATGTGCGACACCCATCAATCGAATGCTCGACATTGATCATTCGAATGTGCGACACCCATCAATCGAATGCTCGACACCGATCAATCGAATGTTCGACACCGATCCATCGAATGTGCGACAACGATCAATCGAATGTGCGACACCTATCAATCGAATGATCGACACCGATTAATCTGATGTACGACACCGATCAATCGAATGTGCGGCATCGATCAATCGAATGTACGACACCTATCAATGGAATGTGCCTTACTCATCAATCGAATGTTCGACACCGATTAATCGAATGTGCGGCACCGATCAAAGGAATGTTCGCACCCATCAATCGACTGTTCGACACCCATCAATCGTATGTTCGGCATCGATCGATCGAATGTTCGACACCGATCAATCGAATGTGCGACACCGATCAATCGTATGTTCGGCACTGATCAATCGAATGTGCGGAACCGATCCATCGAATAATCGACATTGATCATTCGGTTGTTCGAAACCGATCATTCGAATGTTCGACACCGATCATTCGAATGTGCGACAACTATTAATTAAATGTTCGGCACCGATCAATCGAATATGCAGCACAGATCAATCGCCTGTGCGGCACCGATCCATCGAATGTTCGACATTGATCAATCGAATGTTCGACACCGATCATTCGAATGTTCGACACCGATCATTCGAATTTGCAGCATTGATCAATCGAATTTTCGACACCGATCGATCGAATGTGCGACACCGATCAATCGAATTTGCGACACCCATCAATCGAATGAGCGACACCGATTAATCGAATGTGTGACACCGATCAATCGTATGTTCGGCACCGATCAATCGAATGTGCTGCACCGATCAATCGAATGTTCGACATTGATCAATCGAATGTAAGACACCGGTTAATCGAATGTTCGACACCGATCAATCAAATGTGCGGCACCGATTAATCGAATGTTCGACACGGACACCCATCAATCGAATGTGCGACACCGATCAATCGAATGTTCGACACCGATCAATCGAATATGCAGCACCGATCAATCGCATATGCGGCACTGATCGATCGAGTGTTCGACACCGATCAATCTAATGTGCGACACAGATCAATCGAATGTGCGACACCCATGAATCGAATGTTCGACACCGATCATTCGAATGTGCAGCATTGATCAAACGAAATTTCGACACCGATCAATCGAATGTGCGACACCGATCAATCGAATGTGCGACACCTATTAATGGAATGTTCGGCACCGATCAATCGAATATGCAGCACCGATCAATCGAATGTGCGGCACCGATCAATCAAATGTTCGACATTGATCAATCGAATGTTCGACACCGATCAATCGAATGTTCGACACCGATCAATCAAATGTGCGACACCCATCAATCGAATGTGCGGCACCGATCAATCGAATGAGCGACACCGATCATTCGAATGTGCGACACCATCAATCGAATGTTTGACACCGATCAATCGTATGTTAGGCACCGATCAATCGAATGTACTGCACCGATTAATCGAATGTTCGACACCGATCAATCGAATGTGCGGCACCCATCAATCGAATGTTCGACACCGATCAATCGAATGTGCGGCACCGATCAATCAAATGTTCGACATTGATCAATCGAATGTTCGACACCGATCAATCGAATGTTCGACACCGATCAATCAAATGTGCGACACCCATCAATCGAATGTGCGGCACCGATCAATCGAATGAGCGACACCGATCATTCGAATGTGCGACACCATAAATCGAATGTTTGACACCGATCAATCGTATGTTAGGCACCGATCAATCGAATGTACTGCACCGATTAATCGAATGTTCGACATTGATCAATCGAATGTGCGGCACCCATCAATCGAATGTTCGACACCGATCAATCGAATGTGCGGTACCGATCAATCGAATGTTCGACACCGATCAATCGAATGTGCGACACCCATTAATCGAATCTTCGACACCCATCAATCGTATGTTCGGCATCGATTGATCGAATGTAATGTTCGCCACGGATCAATCGAATGTTCGACACCGATCATTCGAATGTTCGACACCGATCAATCGAATGTTCGACACCGATAAATCGAATGTGCGACACCGATCAATCGAATGTTCGGCACCGATAAATCGAATGTGCGACACCTATCAATGGAATGTGCAGCACCGACCAATCAAATGTGCGGCACCGATCAATCGAATGTGCGACACCGATAATTCGAATGTGCGACACCCATCAATCGAATGCTCGACATTGATCATTCGAATGTGCGACACCCATCAATCGAATGCTCGACACCGATCAATCGAATGTTCGACACCGATCCATCGAATGTGCGACAACGATCAATCGAATGTGCGACACCTATCAATCGAATGATCGACACCGATTAATCAGATGTACGACACCGATCAATCGAATGTGCGGCATCGATCAATCGAATGTACGACACCTATCAATGGAATGTGCCTTACTCATCAATCGAATGTTCGACACCGATTAATCGAATGTGCGGCACCGATCAAAGGAATGTTCGCACCCATCAATCGACTGTTCGACACCCATCAATCGTATGTTCGGCATCGATCGATCGAATGTTCGACACCGATCAATCGAATGTGCGACACCGATCAATCGTATGTTCGGCACTGATCAATCGAATGTGCGGAACCGATCCATCGAATAATCGACATTGATCATTCGGTTGTTCGAAACCGATCATTCGAATGTTCGACACCGATCATTCGAATGTGCGACAACTATTAATTAAATGTTCGGCACCGATCAATCGAATATGCAGCACAGATCAATTGCCTGTGCGGCACCGATCCATCGAATGTTCGACATTGATCAATCGAATGTTCGACACCGATCATTCGAATGTTCGACACCGATCATTCGAATTTGCAGCATTGATCAATCGAATTTTCGACACCGATCGATCGAATGTGCGACACCGATCAATCGAATTTGCGACACCCATCAATCGAATGAGCGACACCGATTAATCGAATGTGTGACACCGATCAATCGTATGTTCGGCACCGATCAATCGAATGTGCTGCACCGATCAATCGAATGTTCGACATTGATCAATCGAATGTAAGACACCGGTTAATCGAATGTTCGACACCGATCAATCAAATGTGCGGCACCGATTAATCGAATGTTTGACACGGACACCCATCAATCGAATGTGCGACACCGATCAATCGAATGTTCGACACCGATCAATCGAATATGCAGCACCGATCAATCGCATATGCGGCACTGATCGATCGAGTGTTCGACACCGATCAATCTAATGTGCGACACAGATCAATCGAATGTGCGACACCCATGAATCGAATGTTCGACACCGATCATTCGAATGTGCAGCATTGATCAAACGAAATTTCGACACCGATCAATCGAATGTGCGACACCGATCAATCGAATGTGCGACACCTATTAATGGAATGTTCGGCACCGATCAATCGAATATGCAGCACCGATCAATCGAATGTGCGGCACCGATCAATCAAATGTTCGACATTGATCAATCGAATGTTCGACACCGATCAATCGAATGTTCGACACCGATCAATCAAATGTGCGACACCCATCAATCGAATGTGCGGCACCGATCAATCGAATGAGCGACACCGATCATTCGAATGTGCGACACCATCAATCGAATGTTTGACACCGATCAATCGTATGTTAGGCACCGATCAATCGAATGTACTGCACCGATTAATCGAATGTTCGACATTGATCAATCGAATGTGCGGCACCCATCAATCGAATGTTCGACACCGATCAATCGAATGTGCGGTACCGATCAATCGAATGTTCGACACCCATCAATCGAATGTTCGACACCGATTAAATCGAATGTTCGGCACCGATCAATCGAATGTGCGTCACCCATTAATCGAATCTTCGACACCCATCAATCGTATGTTCGGCATCGATTGATCGAATGTAATGTTCGCCACGGATCAATCGAATGTTCGACACCGATCATTCGAATGTTCGACACCGATCAATCGAATGTTCGACACCGATAAATCGAATGTGCGACACCGATCAATCGAATGTTCGGCACCGATAAATCGAATGTGCGACACCTATCAATGGAATGTGCAGCACCGACCAATCAAATGTGCGGCACCGATCAATCGAATGTGCGACACCGATAATTCGAATGTGCGACACCCATCAATCGAATGCTCGACATTGATCATTCGAATGTGCGACACCCATCAATCGAATGCTCGACACCGATCAATCGAATGTTCGACACCGATCCATCGAATGTGCGACAACGATCAATCGAATGTGCGACACCTATCAATCGAATGATCGACACCGATTAATCTGATGTACGACACCGATCAATCGAATGTGCGGCAAACATCAATCGAATATTCCACACCGATCAATCGAATGTGCAGCACCGATCAATCGAATGTGCGACACCGATCAATGGAATGTGCGGCACCGATCAATCGAATGTACGACACCGATCAATGGAATGTGCGGCACCCATCAATCGAATATTCGACACCGATCAATCGAATGTACGGCACCGATCGATCGAATGTCGACACCCATCAATCGAATGTGCAGCACCGATCAATCGAATGTGCGGCACTGATCGATCGAATGTTCGACACACAGATCAATCGAATGTTCGACACCGATCAATCGAATGATCGACACCTATTAATCGAATGTGCGACACCGATTAATCGAATGTGCGACACCCATCAATCCAATGTTCGAAACCGATCAATCTAATGTACGACACCGATCAATCGAATGTTCGACACCGATAAATCGAATATGCGACACCGATCAATCGAATGTTCGGCACCGATAAATCGAATGTGCGACACCTATCAATCGAATGTGCGACACCGATAATTCGAATGTGCGACACCCATCAATCGAATGCTCGACATTGATCATTCGAATGTGCGACACCCATCAATCGAATGCTCGACACCGATCAATCGAATGTTCGACACCGATCCATCGAATGTGCGACAACGATCAATCGAATGTGCGACACCTATCAATCGAATGATCGACACCGATTAATCTGATGTACGACACCGATCAATCGAATGTGCGGCATCGATCAATCGAATGTACGACACCTATCAATGGAATGTGCCTTACTCATCAATCGAATGTTCGACACCGATTAATCGAATGTGCGGCACCGATCAAAGGAATGTTCGCACCCATCAATCGACTGTTCGACACCCATCAATCGTATGTTCGGCATCGATCGATCGAATGTTCGACACCGATCAATCGAATGTGCGACACCGATCAATCGTATGTTCGGCACTGATCAATCGAATGTGCGGAACCGATCCATCGAATAATCGACATTGATCATTCGGTTGTTCGAAACCGATCATTCGAATGTTCGACACCGATCATTCGAATGTGCGACAACTATTAATTAAATGTTCGGCACCGATCAATCGAATATGCAGCACAGATCAATCGCCTGTGCGGCACCGATCCATCGAATGTTCGACATTGATCAATCGAATGTTCGACACCGATCATTCGAATGTTCGACACCGATCATTCGAATTTGCAGCATTGATCAATCGAATTTTCGACACCGATCGATCGAATGTGCGACACCGATCAATCGAATTTGCGACACCCATCAATCGAATGAGCGACACCGATTAATCGAATGTGTGACACCGATCAATCGTATGTTCGGCACCGATCAATCGAATGTGCTGCACCGATCAATCGAATGTTCGACATTGATCAATCGAATGTAAGACACCGGTTAATTGAATGTTCGACACCGATCAATCAAATGTGCGGCACCGATTAATCGAATGTTCGACACGGACACCCATCAATCGAATGTGCGACACCGATCAATCGAATGTTCGACACCGATCAATCGAATATGCAGCACCGATCAATCGCATATGCGGCACTGATCGATCGAGTGTTCGACACCGATCAATCTAATGTGCGACACAGATCAATCGAATGTGCGACACCCATGAATCGAATGTTCGACACCGATCATTCGAATGTGCAGCATTGATCAAACGAAATTTCGACACCGATCAATCGAATGTGCGACACCTATTAATGGAATGTTCGGCACCGATCAATCGAATATGCAGCACCGATCAATCGAATGTGCGGCACCGATCAATCAAATGTTCGACATTGATCAATCGAATGTTCGACACCGATCAATCGAATGTTCGACACCGATCAATCAAATGTGCGACACCCATCAATCGAATGTGCGGCACCGATCAATCGAATGAGCGACACCGATCATTCGAATGTGCGACACCATCAATCGAATGTTTGACACCGATCAATCGTATGTTAGGCACCGATCAATCGAATGTACTGCACCGATTAATCGAATGTTCGACATTGATCAATCGAATGTGCGGCACCCATCAATCGAATGTTCGACACCGATCAATCGAATGTGCGGCACCGATCAATCAAATGTTCGACATTGATCAATCGAATGTTCGACACCGATCAATCGAATGTTCGACACCGATCAATCAAATGTGCGACACCCATCAATCGAATGTGCGGCACCGATCAATCGAATGAGCGACACCGATCATTCGAATGTGCGACACCATAAATCGAATGTTTGACACCGATCAATCGTATGTTAGGCACCGATCAATCGAATGTACTGCACCGATTAATCGAATGTTCGACATTGATCAATCGAATGTGCGGCACCCATCAATCGAATGTTCGACACCGATCAATCGAATGTGCGGTACCGATCAATCGAATGTTCGACACCGATCAATCGAATGTGCGACACCCATTAATCGAATCTTCGATACCCATCAATCGTATGTTCGGCATCGATTGATCGAATGTAATGTTCGCCACGGATCAATCGAATGTTCGACACCGATCATTCGAATGTTCGACACCGATCAATCGAATGTTCGACACCGATAAATCGAATGTGCGACACCGATCAATCGAATGTTCGGCACCGATAAATCG
Source organism: Apostichopus japonicus (assembly GCF_037975245.1). Lineage (NCBI taxonomy): Eukaryota > Metazoa > Echinodermata > Holothuroidea > Aspidochirotida > Stichopodidae > Apostichopus > Apostichopus japonicus. The sequence continues at coordinate 25,433,101 of NC_092579.1, forward strand.
AATGTGCGACACCTATCAATGGAATGTGCAGCACCGACCAATCAAATGTGCGGCACCGATCAATCGAATGTGCGACACCGATAATTCGAATGTGCGACACCCATCAATCGAATGCTCGACATTGATCATTCGAATGTGCGACACCCATCAATCGAATGCTCGACACCGATCAATCGAATGTTCGACACCGATCCATCGAATGTGCGACAACGATCAATCGAATGTGCGACACCTATCAATCGAATGATCGACACCGATTAATCTGATGTACGACACCGATCAATCGAATGTGCGACACCTATTAATGGAATGTTCGGCACCGATCAATCGAATATGCAGCACCGATCAATCGAATGTGCGGCACCGATCAATCAAATGTTCGACATTGATCAATCGAATGTTCGACACCGATCAATCGAATGTGCGACAACTATTAATTAAATGTTCGGCACCGATCAATCGAATATGCAGCACAGATCAATCGCCTGTGCGGCACCGATCCATCGAATGTTCGACATTGATCAATCGAATGTTCGACACCGATCATTCGAATGTTCGACACCGATCATTCGAATTTGCAGCATTGATCAATCGAATTTTCGACACCGATCGATCGAATGTGCGACACCGATCAATCGAATTTGCGACACCCATCAATCGAATGAGCGACACCGATTAATCGAATGTGTGACACCGATCAATCGTATGTTCGGCACCGATCAATCGAATGTGCTGCACCGATCAATCGAATGTTCGACATTGATCAATCGAATGTAAGACACCGGTTAATCGAATGTTCGACACCGATCAATCAAATGTGCGGCACCGATTAATCGAATGTTCGACACGGACACCCATCAATCGAATGTGCGACACCGATCAATCGAATGTTCGACACCGATCAATCGAATATGCAGCACCGATCAATCGCATATGCGGCACTGATCGATCGAGTGTTCGACACCGATCAATCTAATGTGCGACACAGATCAATCGAATGTGCGACACCCATGAATCGAATGTTCGACACCGATCATTCGAATGTGCAGCATTGATCAAACGAAATTTCGACACCGATCAATCGAATGTGCGACACCGATCAATCGAATGTGCGACACCTATTAATGGAATGTTCGGCACCGATCAATCGAATATGCAGCACCGATCAATCGAATGTGCGGCACCGATCAATCAAATGTTCGACATTGATCAATCGAATGTTCGACACCGATCAATCGAATGTTCGACACCGATCAATCAAATGTGCGACACCCATCAATCGAATGTGCGGCACCGATCAATCGAATGAGCGACACCGATCATTCGAATGTGCGACACCATCAATCGAATGTTTGACACCGATCAATCGTATGTTAGGCACCGATCAATCGAATGTACTGCACCGATTAATCGAATGTTCGACACCGATCAATCGAATGTGCGGCACCCATCAATCGAATGTTCGACACCGATCAATCGAATGTGCGGCACCGATCAATCAAATGTTCGACATTGATCAATCGAATGTTCGACACCGATCAATCGAATGTTCGACACCGATCAATCAAATGTGCGACACCCATCAATCGAATGTGCGGCACCGATCAATCGAATGAGCGACACCGATCATTCGAATGTGCGACACCATAAATCGAATGTTTGACACCGATCAATCGTATGTTAGGCACCGATCAATCGAATGTACTGCACCGATTAATCGAATGTTCGACATTGATCAATCGAATGTGCGGCACCCATCAATCGAATGTTCGACACCGATCAATCGAATGTGCGGTACCGATCAATCGAATGTTCGACACCGATCAATCGAATGTGCGACACCCATTAATCGAATCTTCGACACCCATCAATCGTATGTTCGGCATCGATTGATCGAATGTAATGTTCGCCACGGATCAATCGAATGTTCGACACCGATCATTCGAATGTTCGACACCGATCAATCGAATGTTCGACACCGATAAATCGAATGTGCGACACCGATCAATCGAATGTTCGGCACCGATAAATCGAATGTGCGACACCTATCAATGGAATGTGCAGCACCGACCAATCAAATGTGCGGCACCGATCAATCGAATGTGCGACACCGATAATTCGAATGTGCGACACCCATCAATCGAATGCTCGACATTGATCATTCGAATGTGCGACACCCATCAATCGAATGCTCGACACCGATCAATCGAATGTTCGACACCGATCCATCGAATGTGCGACAACGATCAATCGAATGTGCGACACCTATCAATCGAATGATCGACACCGATTAATCTGATGTACGACACCGATCAATCGAATGTGCGGCATCGATCAATCGAATGTACGACACCTATCAATGGAATGTGCCTTACTCATCAATCGAATGTTCGACACCGATTAATCGAATGTGCGGCACCGATCAAAGGAATGTTCGCACCCATCAATCGACTGTTCGACACCCATCAATCGTATGTTCGGCATCGATCGATCGAATGTTCGACACCGATCAATCGAATGTGCGACACCGATCAATCGTATGTTCGGCACTGATCAATCGAATGTGCGGAACCGATCCATCGAATAATCGACATTGATCATTCGGTTGTTCGAAACCGATCATTCGAATGTTCGACACCGATCATTCGAATGTGCGACAACTATTAATTAAATGTTCGGCACCGATCAATCGAATATGCAGCACAGATCAATCGCCTGTGCGGCACCGATCCATCGAATGTTCGACATTGATCAATCGAATGTTCGACACCGATCATTCGAATGTTCGACACCGATCATTCGAATTTGCAGCATTGATCAATCGAATTTTCGACACCGATCGATCGAATGTGCGACACCGATCAATCGAATTTGCGACACCCATCAATCGAATGAGCGACACCGATTAATCGAATGTGTGACACCGATCAATCGTATGTTCGGCACCGATCAATCGAATGTGCTGCACCGATCAATCGAATGTTCGACATTGATCAATCGAATGTAAGACACCGGTTAATCGAATGTTCGACACCGATCAATCAAATGTGCGGCACCGATTAATCGAATGTTCGACACGGACACCCATCAATCGAATGTGCGACACCGATCAATCGAATGTTCGACACCGATCAATCGAATATGCAGCACCGATCAATCGCATATGCGGCACTGATCGATCGAGTGTTCGACACCGATCAATCTAATGTGCGACACAGATCAATCGAATGTGCGACACCCATGAATCGAATGTTCGACACCGATCATTCGAATGTGCAGCATTGATCAAACGAAATTTCGACACCGATCAATCGAATGTGCGACACCGATCAATCGAATGTGCGACACCTATTAATGGAATGTTCGGCACCGATCAATCGAATATGCAGCACCGATCAATCGAATGTGCGGCACCGATCAATCAAATGTTCGACATTGATCAATCGAATGTTCGACACCGATCAATCGAATGTTCGACACCGATCAATCAAATGTGCGACACCCATCAATCGAATGTGCGGCACCGATCAATCGAATGAGCGACACCGATCATTCGAATGTGCGACACCATCAATCGAATGTTTGACACCGATCAATCGTATGTTAGGCACCGATCAATCGAATGTACTGCACCGATTAATCGAATGTTCGACATTGATCAATCGAATGTGCGGCACCCATCAATCGAATGTTCGACACCGATCAATCGAATGTGCGGCACCGATCAATCAAATGTTCGACATTGATCAATCGAATGTTCGACACCGATCAATCGAATGTTCGACACCGATCAATCAAATGTGCGACACCCATCAATCGAATGTGCGGCACCGATCAATCGAATGAGCGACACCGATCATTCGAATGTGCGACACCATAAATCGAATGTTTGACACCGATCAATCGTATGTTAGGCACCGATCAATCGAATGTACTGCACCGATTAATCGAATGTTCGACATTGATCAATCGAATGTGCGGCACCCATCAATCGAATGTTCGACACCGATCAATCGAATGTGCGGTACCGATCAATCGAATGTTCGACACCGATCAATCAAATGTGCGACACCCATCAATCGAATGTGCGGCACCGATCAATCGAATGAGCGACACCGATCATTCGAATGTGCGACACCATAAATCGAATGTTTGACACCGATCAATCGTATGTTAGGCACCGATCAATCGAATGTACTGCACCGATTAATCGAATGTTCGACATTGATCAATCGAATGTGCGGCACCCATCAATCGAATGTTCGACACCGATCAATCGAATGTGCGGTACCGATCAATCGAATGTTCGACACCGATCAATCGAATGTGCGACACCCATTAATCGAATCTTCGATACCCATCAATCGTATGTTCGGCATCGATTGATCGAATGTAATGTTCGCCACGGATCAATCGAATGTTCGACACCGATCATTCGAATGTTCGACACCGATCAATCGAATGTTCGACACCGATAAATCGAATGTGCGACACCGATCAATCGAATGTTCGGCACCGATAAATCGAATGTGCGACACCTATCAATGGAATGTGCAGCACCGACCAATCAAATGTGCGGCACCGATCAATCGAATGTGCGACACCGATAATTCGAATGTGCGACACCCATCAATCGAATGCTCGACATTGATCATTCGAATGTGCGACACCCATCAATCGAATGCTCGACACCGATCAATCGAATGTTCGACACCGATCCATCGAATGTGCGACAACGATCAATCGAATGTGCGACACCTATCAATCGAATGATCGACACCGATTAATCTGATGTACGACACCGATCAATCGAATGTGCGGCATCGATCAATCGAATGTACGACACCTATCAATGGAATGTGCCTTACTCATCAATCGAATGTTCGACACCGATTAATCGAATGTGCGGCACCGATCAAAGGATTGTTCGCACCCATCAATCGACTGTTCGACACCCATCAATCGTATGTTCGGCATCGATCGATCGAATGTTCGACACCGATCAATCGAATGTGCGACACCGATCAATCGTATGTTCGGCACTGATCAATCGAATGTGCGGAACCGATCCATCGAATAATCGACATTGATCATTCGGTTGTTCGAAACCGATCATTCGAATGTTCGACACCGATCATTCGAATGTGCGACAACTATTAATTAAATGTTCGGCACCGATCAATCGAATATGCAGCACAGATCAATCGCCTGTGCGGCACCGATCCATCGAATGTTCGACATTGATCAATCGAATGTTCGACACCGATCATTCGAATGTTCGACACCGATCATTCGAATTTGCAGCATTGATCAATCGAATTTTCGACACCGATCGATCGAATGTGCGACACCGATCAATCGAATTTGCGACACCCATCAATCGAATGAGCGACACCGATTAATCGAATGTGTGACACCGATCAATCGTATGTTCGGCACCGATCAATCGAATGTGCTGCACCGATCAATCGAATGTTCGACATTGATCAATCGAATGTAAGACACCGGTTAATCGAATGTTCGACACCGATCAATCAAATGTGCGGCACCGATTAATCGAATGTTCGACACGGACACCCATCAATCGAATGTGCGACACCGATCAATCGAATGTTCGACACCGATCAATCGAATATGCAGCACCGATCAATCGCATATGCGGCACTGATCGATCGAGTGTTCGACACCGATCAATCTAATGTGCGACACAGATCAATCGAATGTGCGACACCCATGAATCGAATGTTCGACACCGATCATTCGAATGTGCAGCATTGATCAAACGAAATTTCGACACCGATCAATCGAATGTGCGACACCGATCAATCGAATGTGCGACACCTATTAATGGAATGTTCGGCACCGATCAATCGAATATGCAGCACCGATCAATCGAATGTGCGGCACCGATCAATCAAATGTTCGACATTGATCAATCGAATGGTCGACACCGATCAATCGAATGTGCGACAACTATTAATTAAATGTTCGGCACCGATCAATCGAATATGCAGCACAGATCAATCGCCTGTGCGGCACCGATCCATCGAATGTTCGACATTGATCAATCGAATGTTCGACACCGATCATTCGAATGTTCGACACCGATCATTCGAATTTGCAGCATTGATCAATCGAATTTTCGACACCGATCGATCGAATGTGCGACACCGATCAATCGAATTTGCGACACCCATCAATCGAATGAGCGACACCGATTAATCGAATGTGTGACACCGATCAATCGTATGTTCGGCACCGATCAATCGAATGTGCTGCACCGATCAATCGAATGTTCGACATTGATCAATCGAATGTAAGACACCGGTTAATCGAATGTTCGACACCGATCAATCAAATGTGCGGCACCGATTAATCGAATGTTCGACACGGACACCCATCAATCGAATGTGCGACACCGATCAATCGAATGTTCGACACCGATCAATCGAATATGCAGCACCGATCAATCGCATATGCGGCACTGATCGATCGAGTGTTCGACACCGATCAATCTAATGTGCGACACAGATCAATCGAATGTGCGACACCCATGAATCGAATGTTCGACACCGATCATTCGAATGTGCAGCATTGATCAAACGAAATTTCGACACCGATCAATCGAATGTGCGACACCGATCAATCGAATGTGCGACACCTATTAATGGAATGTTCGGCACCGATCAATCGAATATGCAGCACCGATCAATCGAATGTGCGGCACCGATCAATCAAATGTTCGACATTGATCAATCGAATGTTCGACACCGATCAATCGAATGTTCGACACCGATCAATCAAATGTGCGACACCCATCAATCGAATGTGCGGCACCGATCAATCGAATGAGCGACACCGATCATTCGAATGTGCGACACCATCAATCGAATGTTTGACACCGATCAATCGTATGTTAGGCACCGATCAATCGAATGTACTGCACCGATTAATCGAATGTTCGACACCGATCAATCGAATGTGCGGCACCCATCAATCGAATGTTCGACACCGATCAATCGAATGTGCGGCACCGATCAATCAAATGTTCGACATTGATCAATCGAATGTTCGACACCGATCAATCGAATGTTCGACACCGATCAATCAAATGTGCGACACCCATCAATCGAATGTGCGGCACCGATCAATCGAATGAGCGACACCGATCATTCGAATGTGCGACACCATAAATCGAATGTTTGACACCGATCAATCGTATGTTAGGCACCGATCAATCGAATGTACTGCACCGATTAATCGAATGTTCGACATTGATCAATCGAATGTGCGGCACCCATCAATCGAATGTTCGACACCGATCAATCGAATGTGCGGTACCGATCAATCGAATGTTCGACACCGATCAATCGAATGTGCGACACCCATTAATCGAATCTTCGACACCCATCAATCGTATGTTCGGCATCGATTGATCGAATGTAATGTTCGCCACGGATCAATCGAATGTTCGACACCGATCATTCGAATGTTCGACACCGATCAATCGAATGTTCGACACCGATAAATCGAATGTGCGACACCGATCAATCGAATGTTCGGCACCGATAAATCGAATGTGCGACACCTATCAATGGAATGTGCAGCACCGACCAATCAAATGTGCGGCACCGATCAATCGAATGTGCGACACCGATAATTCGAATGTGCGACACCCATCAATCGAATGCTCGACATTGATCATTCGAATGTGCGACACCCATCAATCGAATGCTCGACACCGATCAATCGAATGTTCGACACCGATCCATCGAATGTGCGACAACGATCAATCGAATGTGCGACACCTATCAATCGAATGATCGACACCGATTAATCTGATGTACGACACCGATCAATCGAATGTGCGGCATCGATCAATCGAATGTACGACACCTATCAATGGAATGTGCCTTACTCATCAATCGAATGTTCGACACCGATTAATCGAATGTGCGGCACCGATCAAAGGAATGTTCGCACCCATCAATCGACTGTTCGACACCCATCAATCGTATGTTCGGCATCGATCGATCGAATGTTCGACACCGATCAATCGAATGTGCGACACCGATCAATCGTATGTTCGGCACTGATCAATCGAATGTGCGGAACCGATCCATCGAATAATCGACATTGATCATTCGGTTGTTCGAAACCGATCATTCGAATGTTCGACACCGATCATTCGAATGTGCGACAACTATTAATTAAATGTTCGGCACCGATCAATCGAATATGCAGCACAGATCAATCGCCTGTGCGGCACCGATCCATCGAATGTTCGACATTGATCAATCGAATGTTCGACACCGATCATTCGAATGTTCGACACCGATCATTCGAATTTGCAGCATTGATCAATCGAATTTTCGACACCGATCGATCGAATGTGCGACACCGATCAATCGAATTTGCGACACCCATCAATCGAATGAGCGACACCGATTAATCGAATGTGTGACACCGATCAATCGTATGTTCGGCACCGATCAATCGAATGTGCTGCACCGATCAATCGAATGTTCGACATTGATCAATCGAATGTAAGACACCGGTTAATCGAATGTTCGACACCGATCAATCAAATGTGCGGCACCGATTAATCGAATGTTCGACACGGACACCCATCAATCGAATGTGCGACACCGATCAATCGAATGTTCGACACCGATCAATCGAATATGCAGCACCGATCAATCGCATATGCGGCACTGATCGATCGAGTGTTCGACACCGATCAATCTAATGTGCGACACAGATCAATCGAATGTGCGACACCCATGAATCGAATGTTCGACACCGATCATTCGAATGTGCAGCATTGATCAAACGAAATTTCGACACCGATCAATCGAATGTGCGACACCGATCAATCGAATGTGCGACACCTATTAATGGAATGTTCGGCACCGATCAATCGAATATGCAGCACCGATCAATCGAATGTGCGGCACCGATCAATCAAATGTTCGACATTGATCAATCGAATGTTCGACACCGATCAATCGAATGTTCGACACCGATCAATCAAATGTGCGACACCCATCAATCGAATGTGCGGCACCGATCAATCGAATGAGCGACACCGATCATTCGAATGTGCGACACCATCAATCGAATGTTTGACACCGATCAATCGTATGTTAGGCACCGATCAATCGAATGTACTGCACCGATTAATCGAATGTTCGACACCGATCAATCGAATGTGCGGCACCCATCAATCGAATGTTCGACACCGATCAATCGAATGTGCGGCACCGATCAATCAAATGTTCGACATTGATCAATCGAATGTTCGACACCGATCAATCGAATGTTCGACACCGATCAATCAAATGTGCGACACCCATCAATCGAATGTGCGGCACCGATCAATCGAATGAGCGACACCGATCATTCGAATGTGCGACACCATAAATCGAATGTTTGACACCGATCAATCGTATGTTAGGCACCGATCAATCGAATGTACTGCACCGATTAATCGAATGTTCGACATTGATCAATCGAATGTGCGGCACCCATCAATCGAATGTTCGACACCGATCAATCGAATGTGCGGTACCGATCAATCGAATGTTCGACACCGATCAATCGAATGTGCGACACCCATTAATCGAATCTTCGACACCCATCAATCGTATGTTCGGCATCGATTGATCGAATGTAATGTTCGCCACGGATCAATCGAATGTTCGACACCGATCATTCGAATGTTCGACACCGATCAATCGAATGTTCGACACCGATAAATCGAATGTGCGACACCGATCAATCGAATGTTCGGCACCGATAAATCGAATGTGCGACACCTATCAATGGAATGTGCAGCACCGACCAATCAAATGTGCGGCACCGATCAATCGAATGTGCGACACCGATAATTCGAATGTGCGACACCCATCAATCGAATGCTCGACATTGATCATTCGAATGTGCGACACCCATCAATCGAATGCTCGACACCGATCAATCGAATGTTCGACACCGATCCATCGAATGTGCGACAACGATCAATCGAATGTGCGACACCTATCAATCGAATGATCGACACCGATTAATCAGATGTACGACACCGATCAATCGAATGTGCGGCATCGATCAATCGAATGTACGACACCTATCAATGGAATGTGCCTTACTCATCAATCGAATGTTCGACACCGATTAATCGAATGTGCGGCACCGATCAAAGGAATGTTCGCACCCATCAATCGACTGTTCGACACCCATCAATCGTATGTTCGGCATCGATCGATCGAATGTTCGACACCGATCAATCGAATGTGCGACACCGATCAATCGTATGTTCGGCACTGATCAATCGAATGTGCGGAACCGATCCATCGAATAATCGACATTGATCATTCGGTTGTTCGAAACCGATCATTCGAATGTTCGACACCGATCATTCGAATGTGCGACAACTATTAATTAAATGTTCGGCACCGATCAATCGAATATGCAGCACAGATCAATTGCCTGTGCGGCACCGATCCATCGAATGTTCGACATTGATCAATCGAATGTTCGACACCGATCATTCGAATGTTCGACACCGATCATTCGAATTTGCAGCATTGATCAATCGAATTTTCGACACCGATCGATCGAATGTGCGACACCGATCAATCGAATTTGCGACACCCATCAATCGAATGAGCGACACCGATTAATCGAATGTGTGACACCGATCAATCGTATGTTCGGCACCGATCAATCGAATGTGCTGCACCGATCAATCGAATGTTCGACATTGATCAATCGAATGTAAGACACCGGTTAATCGAATGTTCGACACCGATCAATCAAATGTGCGGCACCGATTAATCGAATGTTTGACACGGACACCCATCAATCGAATGTGCGACACCGATCAATCGAATGTTCGACACCGATCAATCGAATATGCAGCACCGATCAATCGCATATGCGGCACTGATCGATCGAGTGTTCGACACCGATCAATCTAATGTGCGACACAGATCAATCGAATGTGCGACACCCATGAATCGAATGTTCGACACCGATCATTCGAATGTGCAGCATTGATCAAACGAAATTTCGACACCGATCAATCGAATGTGCGACACCGATCAATCGAATGTGCGACACCTATTAATGGAATGTTCGGCACCGATCAATCGAATATGCAGCACCGATCAATCGAATGTGCGGCACCGATCAATCAAATGTTCGACATTGATCAATCGAATGTTCGACACCGATCAATCGAATGTTCGACACCGATCAATCAAATGTGCGACACCCATCAATCGAATGTGCGGCACCGATCAATCGAATGAGCGACACCGATCATTCGAATGTGCGACACCATCAATCGAATGTTTGACACCGATCAATCGTATGTTAGGCACCGATCAATCGAATGTACTGCACCGATTAATCGAATGTTCGACATTGATCAATCGAATGTGCGGCACCCATCAATCGAATGTTCGACACCGATCAATCGAATGTGCGGTACCGATCAATCGAATGTTCGACACCCATCAATCGAATGTTCGACACCGATTAAATCGAATGTTCGGCACCGATCAATCGAATGTGCGTCACCCATTAATCGAATCTTCGACACCCATCAATCGTATGTTCGGCATCGATTGATCGAATGTAATGTTCGCCACGGATCAATCGAATGTTCGACACCGATCATTCGAATGTTCGACACCGATCAATCGAATGTTCGACACCGATAAATCGAATGTGCGACACCGATCAATCGAATGTTCGGCACCGATAAATCGAATGTGCGACACCTATCAATGGAATGTGCAGCACCGACCAATCAAATGTGCGGCACCGATCAATCGAATGTGCGACACCGATAATTCGAATGTGCGACACCCATCAATCGAATGCTCGACATTGATCATTCGAATGTGCGACACCCATCAATCGAATGCTCGACACCGATCAATCGAATGTTCGACACCGATCCATCGAATGTGCGACAACGATCAATCGAATGTGCGACACCTATCAATCGAATGATCGACACCGATTAATCTGATGTACGACACCGATCAATCGAATGTGCGGCAAACATCAATCGAATATTCCACACCGATCAATCGAATGTGCAGCACCGATCAATCGAATGTGCGACACCGATCAATGGAATGTGCGGCACCGATCAATCGAATGTACGACACCGATCAATGGAATGTGCGGCACCCATCAATCGAATATTCGACACCGATCAATCGAATGTACGGCACCGATCGATCGAATGTCGACACCCATCAATCGAATGTGCAGCACCGATCAATCGAATGTGCGGCACTGATCGATCGAATGTTCGACACACAGATCAATCGAATGTTCGACACCGATCAATCGAATGATCGACACCTATTAATCGAATGTGCGACACCGATTAATCGAATGTGCGACACCCATCAATCCAATGTTCGAAACCGATCAATCTAATGTACGACACCGATCAATCGAATGTTCGACACCGATAAATCGAATGTGCGACACCGATCAATCGAATGTTCGGCACCGATAAATCGAATGTGCGACACCTATCAATCGAATGTGCGACACCGATAATTCGAATGTGCGACACCCATCAATCGAATGCTCGACATTGATCATTCGAATGTGCGACACCCATCAATCGAATGCTCGACACCGATCAATCGAATGTTCGACACCGATCCATCGAATGTGCGACAACGATCAATCAAATGTGCGACACCTATCAATCGAATGATCGACACCGATTAATCTGATGTACGACACCGATCAATCGAATGTGCGGCATCGATCAATCGAATGTACGACACCTATCAATGGAATGTGCCTTACTCATCAATCGAATGTTCGACACCGATTAATCGAATGTGCGGCACCGATCAAAGGAATGTTCGCACCCATCAATCGACTGTTCGACACCCATCAATCGTATGTTCGGCATCGATCGATCGAATGTTCGACACCGATCAATCGAATGTGCGACACCGATCAATCGTATGTTCGGCACTGATCAATCGAATGTGCGGAACCGATCCATCGAATAATCGACATTGATCATTCGGTTGTTCGAAACCGATCATTCGAATGTTCGACACCGATCATTCGAATGTGCGACAACTATTAATTAAATGTTCGGCACCGATCAATCGAATATGCAGCACAGATCAATCGCCTGTGCGGCACCGATCCATCGAATGTTCGACATTGATCAATCGAATGTTCGACACCGATCATTCGAATGTTCGACACCGATCATTCGAATTTGCAGCATTGATCAATCGAATTTTCGACACCGATCGATCGAATGTGCGACACCGATCAATCGAATTTGCGACACCCATCAATCGAATGAGCGACACCGATTAATCGAATGTGTGACACCGATCAATCGTATGTTCGGCACCGATCAATCGAATGTGCTGCACCGATCAATCGAATGTTCGACATTGATCAATCGAATGTAAGACACCGGTTAATCGAATGTTCGACACCGATCAATCAAATGTGCGGCACCGATTAATCGAATGTTCGACACGGACACCCATCAATCGAATGTGCGACACCGATCAATCGAATGTTCGACACCGATCAATCGAATATGCAGCACCGATCAATCGCATATGCGGCACTGATCGATCGAGTGTTCGACACCGATAAATCGAATGTGCGACACCGATCAATCGAATGTTCGGCACCGATAAATCGAATGTGCGACACCTATCAATGGAATGTGCAGCACCGACCAATCAAATGTGCGGCACCGATCAATCGAATGTGCGACACCGATAATTCGAATGTGCGACACCCATCAATCGAATGCTCGACATTGATCATTCGAATGTGCGACACCCATCAATCGAATGCTCGACACCGATCAATCGAATGTTCGACACCGATCCATCGAATGTGCGACAACGATCAATCGAATGTGCGACACCTATCAATCGAATGATCGACACCGATTAATCTGATGTACGACACCGATCAATCGAATGTGCGGCAAACATCAATCGAATATTCCACACCGATCAATCGAATGTGCAGCACCGATCAATCGAATGTGCGACACCGATCAATGGAATGTGCGGCACCGATCAATCGAATGTACGACACCGATCAATGGAATGTGCGGCACCCATCAATCGAATATTCGACACCGATCAATCGAATGTACGGCACCGATCGATCGAATGTCGACACCCATCAATCGAATGTGCAGCACCGATCAATCGAATGTGCGGCACTGATCGATCGAATGTTCGACACCGATTAATCGAATGTGTGACACCGATCAATCGTATGTTCGGCACCGATCAATCGAATGTGCTGCACCGATCAATCGAATGTTCGACATTGATCAATCGAATGTAAGACACCGGTTAATTGAATGTTCGACACCGATCAATCAAATGTGCGGCACCGATTAATCGAATGTTCGACACGGACACCCATCAATCGAATGTGCGACACCGATCAATCGAATGTTCGACACCGATCAATCGAATATGCAGCACCGATCAATCGCATATGCGGCACTGATCGATCGAGTGTTCGACACCGATCAATCTAATGTGCGACACAGATCAATCGAATGTGCGACACCCATGAATCGAATGTTCGACACCGATCATTCGAATGTGCAGCATTGATCAAACGAAATTTCGACACCGATCAATCGAATGTGCGACACCTATTAATGGAATGTTCGGCACCGATCAATCGAATATGCAGCACCGATCAATCGAATGTGCGGCACCGATCAATCAAATGTTCGACATTGATCAATCGAATGTTCGACACCGATCAATCGAATGTTCGACACCGATCAATCAAATGTGCGACACCCATCAATCGAATGTGCGGCACCGATCAATCGAATGAGCGACACCGATCATTCGAATGTGCGACACCATCAATCGAATGTTTGACACCGATCAATCGTATGTTAGGCACCGATCAATCGAATGTACTGCACCGATTAATCGAATGTTCGACATTGATCAATCGAATGTGCGGCACCCATCAATCGAATGTTCGACACCGATCAATCGAATGTGCGGCACCGATCAATCAAATGTTCGACATTGATCAATCGAATGTTCGACACTGATCAATCGAATGTTCGACACCGATCAATCAAATGTGCGACACCCATCAATCGAATGTGCGGCACCGATCAATCGAATGAGCGACACCGATCATTCGAATGTGCGACACCATAAATCGAATGTTTGACACCGATCAATCGTATGTTAGGCACCGATCAATCGAATGTACTGCACCGATTAATCGAATGTTCGACATTGATCAATCGAATGTGCGGCACCCATCAATCGAATGTTCGACACCGATCAATCGAATGTGCGGTACCGATCAATCGAATGTTCGACACCGATCAATCGAATGTGCGACACCCATTAATCGAATCTTCGACACCCATCAATCGTATGTTCGGCATCGATTGATCGAATGTAATGTTCGCCACGGATCAATCGAATGTTCGACACCGATCATTCGAATGTTCGACACCGATCAATCGAATGTTCGACACCGATAAATCGAATGTGCGACACCGATCAATCGAATGTTCGGCACCGATAAATCGAATGTGCGACACCTATCAATGGAATGTGCAGCACCGACCAATCAAATGTGCGGCACCGATCAATCGAATGTGCGACACCGATAATTCGAATGTGCGACACCCATCAATCGAATGCTCGACATTGATCATTCGAATGTGCGACACCCATCAATCGAATGCTCGACACCGATCAATCGAATGTTCGACACCGATCCATCGAATGTGCGACAACGATCAATCGAATGTGCGACACCTATCAATCGAATGATCGACACCGATTAATCTGATGTACGACACCGATCAATCGAATGTGCGGCATCGATCAATCGAATGTACGACACCTATCAATGGAATGTGCCTTACTCATCAATCGAATGTTCGACACCGATTAATCGAATGTGCGGCACCGATCAAAGGAATGTTCGCACCCATCAATCGACTGTTCGACACCCATCAATCGTATGTTCGGCATCGATCGATCGAATGTTCGACACCGATCAATCGAATGTGCGACACCGATCAATCGTATGTTCGGCACTGATCAATCGAATGTGCGGAACCGATCCATCGAATAATCGACATTGATCATTCGGTTGTTCGAAACCGATCATTCGAATGTTCGACACCGATCATTCGAATGTGCGACAACTATTAATTAAATGTTCGGCACCGATCAATCGAATATGCAGCACAGATCAATCGCCTGTGCGGCACCGATCCATCGAATGTTCGACATTGATCAATCGAATGTTCGACACCGATCATTCGAATGTTCGACACCGATCATTCGAATTTGCAGCATTGATCAATCGAATTTTCGACACCGATCGATCGAATGTGCGACACCGATCAATCGAATTTGCGACACCCATCAATCGAATGAGCGACACCGATTAATCGAATGTGTGACACCGATCAATCGTATGTTCGGCACCGATCAATCGAATGTGCTGCACCGATCAATCGAATGTTCGACATTGATCAATCGAATGTAAGACACCGGTTAATCGAATGTTCGACACCGATCAATCAAATGTGCGGCACCGATTAATCGAATGTTCGACACGGACACCCATCAATCGAATGTGCGACACCGATCAATCGAATGTTCGACACCGATCAATCGAATATGCAGCACCGATCAATCGCATATGCGGCACTGATCGATCGAGTGTTCGACACCGATCAATCTAATGTGCGACACAGATCAATCGAATGTGCGACACCCATGAATCGAATGTTCGACACCGATCATTCGAATGTGCAGCATTGATCAAACGAAATTTCGACACCGATCAATCGAATGTGCGACACCGATCAATCGAATGTGCGACACCTATTAATGGAATGTTCGGCACCGATCAATCGAATATGCAGCACCGATCAATCGAATGTGCGGCACCGATCAATCAAATGTTCGACATTGATCAATCGAATGTTCGACACCGATCAATCGAATGTTCGACACCGATCAATCAAATGTGCGACACCCATCAATCGAATGTGCGGCACCGATCAATCGAATGAGCGACACCGATCATTCGAATGTGCGACACCATCAATCGAATGTTTGACACCGATCAATCGTATGTTAGGCACCGATCAATCGAATGTACTGCACCGATTAATCGAATGTTCGACATTGATCAATCGAATGTGCGGCACCCATCAATCGAATGTTCGACACCGATCGATCGAATGTGCGACACCGATCAATCGAATTTGCGACACCCATCAATCGAATGAGCGACACCGATTAATCGAATGTGTGACACCGATCAATCGTATGTTCGGCACCGATCAATCGAATGTGCTGCACCGATCAATCGAATGTTCGACATTGATCAATCGAATGTAAGACACCGGTTAATCGAATGTTCGACACCGATCAATCAAATGTGCGGCACCGATTAATCGAATGTTCGACACGGACACCCATCAATCGAATGTGCGACACCGATCAATCGAATGTTCGACACCGATCAATCGAATATGCAGCACCGATCAATCGCATATGCGGCACTGATCGATCGAGTGTTCGACACCGATCAATCTAATGTGCGACACAGATCAATCGAATGTGCGACACCCATGAATCGAATGTTCGACACCGATCATTCGAATGTGCAGCATTGATCAAACGAAATTTCGACACCGATCAATCGAATGTGCGACACCGATCAATCGAATGTGCGACACCTATTAATGGAATGTTCGGCACCGATCAATCGAATATGCAGCACCGATCAATCGAATGTGCGGCACCGATCAATCAAATGTTCGACATTGATCAATCGAATGTTCGACACCGATCAATCGAATGTTCGACACCGATCAATCAAATGTGCGACACCCATCAATCGAATGTGCGGCACCGATCAATCGAATGAGCGACACCGATCATTCGAATGTGCGACACCATCAATCGAATGTTTGACACCGATCAATCGTATGTTAGGCACCGATCAATCGAATGTACTGCACCGATTAATCGAATGTTCGACACCGATCAATCGAATGTGCGGCACCGATCAATCAAATGTTCGACACCGATCAATCGAATGTTCGACACCGATCAATCGAATGTTCGACATTGATCAATCGAATGTTCGACACCGATCAATCGAATGTTCGACACCGATCAATCAAATGTGCGACACCCATCAATCGAATGTGCGGCACCGATCAATCGAATGAGCGACACCGATCATTCGAATGTGCGACACCATAAATCGAATGTTTGACACCGATCAATCGTATGTTAGGCACCGATCAATCGAATGTACTGCACCGATTAATCGAATGTTCGACATTGATCAATCGAATGTGCGGCACCCATCAATCGAATGTTCGACACCGATCAATCGAATGTGCGGTACCGATCAATCGAATGTTCGACACCGATCAATCGAATGTGCGACACCCATTAATCGAATCTTCGACACCCATCAATCGTATGATCGGCATCGATTGATCGAATGTAATGTTCGCCACGGATCAATCGAATGTTCGACACCGATCATTCGAATGTTCGACACCGATCCATCGAATGTGCGACAACGATCAATCGAATGTGCGACACCTATCAATCGAATGATCGACACCGATTAATCTGATGTACGACACCGATCAATCGAATGTGCGGCATCGATCAATCGAATGTACGACACCTATCAATGGAATGTGCCTTACTCATCAATCGAATGTTCGACACCGATTAATCGAATGTGCGGCACCGATCAAAGGAATGTTCGCACCCATCAATCGACTGTTCGACACCCATCAATCGTATGTTCGGCATCGATCGATCGAATGTTCGACACCGATCAATCGAATGTGCGACACCGATCAATCGTATGTTCGGCACTGATCAATCGAATGTGCGGAACCGATCCATCGAATAATCGACATTGATCATTCGGTTGTTCGAAACCGATCATTCGAATGTTCGACACCGATCATTCGAATGTGCGACAACTATTAATTAAATGTTCGGCACCGATCAATCGAATATGCAGCACAGATCAATCGCCTGTGCGGCACCGATCCATCGAATGTTCGACATTGATCAATCGAATGTTCGACACCGATCATTCGAATGTTCGACACCGATCATTCGAATTTGCAGCATTGATCAATCGAATTTTCGACAACGATCGATCGAATGTGCGACACCGATCAATCGAATTTGCGACACCCATCAATCGAATGAGCGACACCGATTAATCGAATGTGTGACACCGATCAATCGTATGTTCGGCACCGATCAATCGAATGTGCTGCACCGATCAATCGAATGTTCGACATTGATCAATCGAATGTAAGACACCGGTTAATCGAATGTTCGACACCGATCAATCAAATGTGCGGCACCGATTAATCGAATGTTCGACACGGACACCCATCAATCGAATGTGCGACACCGATCAATCGAATGTTCGACACCGATCAATCGAATATGCAGCACCGATCAATCGCATATGCGGCACTGATCGATCGAGTGTTCGACACCGATCAATCTAATGTGCGACACAGATCAATCGAATGTGCGACACCCATGAATCGAATGTTCGACACCGATCATTCGAATGTGCAGCATTGATCAAACGAAATTTCGACACCGATCAATCGAATGTGTGACACCGATCAATCGTATGTTCGGCACCGATCAATCGAATGTGCTGCACCGATCAATCGAATGTTCGACATTGATCAATCGAATGTAAGACACCGGTTAATCGAATGTTCGACACCGATCAATCAAATGTGCGGCACCGATTAATCGAATGTTCGACACGGACACCCATCAATCGAATGTGCGACACCGATCAATCGAATGTTCGACACCGATCAATCGAATATGCAGCACCGATCAATCGCATATGCGGCACTGATCGATCGAGTGTTCGACACCGATCAATCTAATGTGCGACACAGATCAATCGAATGTGCGACACCCATGAATCGAATGTTCGACACCGATCATTCGAATGTGCAGCATTGATCAAACGAAATTTCGACACCGATCAATCGAATGTGCGACACCGATCAATCGAATGTGCGACACCTATTAATGGAATGTTCGGCACCGATCAATCGAATATGCAGCACCGATCAATCGAATGTGCGGCACCGATCAATCAAATGTTCGACATTGATCAATCGAATGTTCGACACCGATCAATCGAATGTTCGACACCGATCAATCAAATGTGCGACACCCATCAATCGAATGTGCGGCACCGATCAATCGAATGAGCGACACCGATCATTCGAATGTGCGACACCATCAATCGAATGTTTGACACCGATCAATCGTATGTTAGGCACCGATCAATCGAATGTACTGCACCGATTAATCGAATGTTCGACACCGATCAATCGAATGTGCGGCACCCATCAATCGAATGTTCGACACCGATCAATCGAATGTGCGGTACCGATAAATCGAATGTTCGACACCGATCAATCGAATGTGCGACACCCATTAATCGAATCTTCGACACCCATCAATCGTATGTTCGGCATCGATTGATCGAATGTAATGTTCGCCACGGATCAATCGAATGTTCGACACCGATCATTCGAATGTTCGACACCGATCAATCGAATGTTCGACACCGATAAATCGAATGTGCGACACCGATCAATCGAATGTTCGGCACCGATAAATCGAATGTGCGACACCTATCAATGGAATGTGCAGCACCGACCAATCAAATGTGCGGCACCGATCAATCGAATGTGCGACACCGATAATTCGAATGTGCGACACCCATCAATCGAATGCTCGACATTGATCATTCGAATGTGCGACACCCATCAATCGAATGCTCGACACCGATCAATCGAATGTTCGACACCGATCCATCGAATGTGCGACAACGATCAATCGAATGTGCGACACCTATCAATCGAATGATCGACACCGATTAATCTGATGTACGACACCGATCAATCGAATGTGCGGCATCGATCAATCGAATGTACGACACCTATCAATGGAATGTGCCTTACTCATCAATCGAATGTTCGACACCGATTAATCGAATGTGCGGCACCGATCAAAGGAATGTTCGCACCCATCAATCGACTGTTCGACACCCATCAATCGTATGTTCGGCATCGATCGATCGAATGTTCGACACCGATCAATCGAATGTGCGACACCGATCAATCGTATGTTCGGCACTGATCAATCGAATGTGCGGAACCGATCCATCGAATAATCGACATTGATCATTCGGTTGTTCGAAACCAATCATTCGAATGTTCGACACCGATCATTCGAATGTGCGACAACTATTAATTAAATGTTCGGCACCGATCAATCGAATATGCAGCACAGATCAATCGCCTGTGCGGCACCGATCCATCGAATGTTCGACATTGATCAATCGAATGTTCGACACCGATCATTCGAATGTTCGACACCGATCATTCGAATTTGCAGCATTGATCAATCGAATTTTCGACACCGATCGATCGAATGTGCGACACCGATCAATCGAATTTGCGACACCCATCAATCGAATGAGCGACACCGATTAATCGAATGTGTGACACCGATCAATCGTATGTTCGGCACCGATCAATCGAATGTGCTGCACCGATCAATCGAATGTTCGACATTGATCAATCGAATGTAAGACACCGGTTAATCGAATGTTCGACACCGATCAATCAAATGTGCGGCACCGATTAATCGAATGTTCGACACGGACACCCATCAATCGAATGTGCGACACCGATCAATCGAATGTTCGACACCGATCAATCGAATATGCAGCACCGATCAATCGCATATGCGGCACTGATCGATCGAGTGTTCGACACCGATCAATCTAATGTGCGACACAGATCAATCGAATGTGCGACACCCATGAATCGAATGTTCGACACCGATCATTCGAATGTGCAGCATTGATCAAACGAAATTTCGACACCGATCAATCGAATGTGCGACACCGATCAATCGAATGTGCGACACCTATTAATGGAATGTTCGGCACCGATCAATCGAATATGCAGCACCGATCAATCGAATGTGCGGCACCGATCAATCAAATGTTCGACATTGATCAATCGAATGTTCGACACCGATCAATCGAATGTTCGACACCGATCAATCAAATGTGCGACACCCATCAATCGAATGTGCGGCACCGATCAATCGAATGAGCGACACCGATCATTCGAATGTGCGACACCATCAATCGAATGTTTGACACCGATCAATCGTATGTTAGGCACCGATCAATCGAATGTACTGCACCGATTAATCGAATGTTCGACATTGATCAATCGAATGTGCGGCACCCATCAATCGAATGTTCGACACCGATCAATCGAATGTGCGGCACCGATCAATCAAATGTTCGACATTGATCAATCGAATGTTCGACACCGATCAATCGAATGTTCGACACCGATCAATCAAATGTGCGACACCGATCAATCGAATGTTCGGCACCGATAAATCGAATGTGCGACACCTATCAATGGAATGTGCAGCACCGACCAATCAAATGTGCGGCACCGATCAATCGAATGTGCGACACCGATAATTCGAATGTGCGACACCCATCAATCGAATGCTCGACATTGATCATTCGAATGTGCGACACCCATCAATCGAATGCTCGACACCGATCAATCGAATGTTCGACACCGATCCATCGAATGTGCGACAACGATCAATCGAATGTGCGACACCGATCAATCGAATGTTCGACACCGATCAATCAAATGTGCGACACCCATCAATCGAATGTGCGGCACCGATCAATCGAATGAGCGACACCGATCATTCGAATGTGCGACACCATAAATCGAATGTTTGACACCGATCAATCGTATGTTAGGCACCGATCAATCGAATGTACTGCACCGATTAATCGAATGTTCGACATTGATCAATCGAATGTGCGGCACCCATCAATCGAATGTTCGACACCGATCAATCGAATGTGCGGTACCGATCAATCGAATGTTCGACACCGATCAATCGAATGTGCGACACCCATTAATCGAATCTTCGACACCCATCAATCGTATGTTCGGCATCGATTGATCGAATGTAATGTTCGCCACGGATCAATCGAATGTTCGACACCGATCATTCGAATGTTCGACACCGATCAATCGAATGTTCGACACCGATAAATCGAATGTGCGACACCGATCAATCGAATGTTCGGCACCGATAAATCGAATGTGCGACACCTATCAATGGAATGTGCAGCACCGACCAATCAAATGTGCGGCACCGATCAATCGAATGTGCGACACCGATAATTCGAATGTGCGACACCCATCAATCGAATGCTCGACATTGATCATTCGAATGTGCGACACCCATCAATCGAATGCTCGACACCGATCAATCGAATGTTCGACACCGATCCATCGAATGTGCGACAACGATCAATCGAATGTGCGACACCTATCAATCGAATGATCGACACCGATTAATCTGATGTACGACACCGATCAATCGAATGTGCGGCATCGATCAATCGAATGTACGACACCTATCAATGGAATGTGCCTTACTCATCAATCGAATGTTCGACACCGATTAATCGAATGTGCGGCACCGATCAAAGGAATGTTCGCACCCATCAATCGACTGTTCGACACCCATCAATCGTATGTTCGGCATCGATCGATCGAATGTTCGACACCGATCAATCGAATGTGCGACACCGATCAATCGTATGTTCGGCACTGATCAATCGAATGTGCGGAACCGATCCATCGAATAATCGACATTGATCATTCGGTTGTTCGAAACCGATCATTCGAATGTTCGACACCGATCATTCGAATGTGCGACAACTATTAATTAAATGTTCGGCACCGATCAATCGAATATGCAGCACAGATCAATCGCCTGTGCGGCACCGATCCATCGAATGTTCGACATTGATCAATCGAATGTTCGACACCGATCATTCGAATGTTCGACACCGATCATTCGAATTTGCAGCATTGATCAATCGAATTTTCGACACCGATCGATCGAATGTGCGACACCGATCAATCGAATTTGCGACACCCATCAATCGAATGAGCGACACCGATTAATCGAATGTGTGACACCGATCAATCGTATGTTCGGCACCGATCAATCGAATGTGCTGCACCGATCAATCGAATGTTCGACATTGATCAATCGAATGTAAGACACCGGTTAATCGAATGTTCGACACCGATCAATCAAATGTGCGGCACCGATTAATCGAATGTTCGACACGGACACCCATCAATCGAATGTGCGACACCGATCAATCGAATGTTCGACACCGATCAATCGAATATGCAGCACCGATCAATCGCATATGCGGCACTGATCGATCGAGTGTTCGACACCAATCAATCTAATGTGCGACACAGATCAATCGAATGTGCGACACCCATGAATCGAATGTTCGACACCGATCATTCGAATGTGCAGCATTGATCAAACGAAATTTCGACACCGATCAATCGAATGTGCGACACCGATCAATCGAATGTGCGACACCTATTAATGGAATGTTCGGCACCGATCAATCGAATATGCAGCACCGATCAATCGAATGTGCGGCACCGATCAATCAAATGTTCGACATTGATCAATCGAATGTTCGACACCGATCAATCGAATGTTCGACACCGATCAATCAAATGTGCGACACCCATCAATCGAATGTGCGGCACCGATCAATCGAATGAGCGACACCGATCATTCGAATGTGCGACACCATCAATCGAATGTTTGACACCGATCAATCGTATGTTAGGCACCGATCAATCGAATGAACTGCACCGATTAATCGAATGTTCGACACCGATCAATCGAATGTGCGGCACCCATCAATCGAATGTTCGACACCGATCAATCGAATGTGCGGCACCGATCAATCAAATGTTCGACATTGATCAATCGAATGTTCGACACCGATCAATCGAATGTTCGACACCGATCAATCAAATGTGCGACACCCATCAATCGAATGTGCGGCACCGATCAATCGAATGAGCGACACCGATCATTCGAATGTGCGACACCATAAATCGAATGTTTGACACCGATCAATCGTATGTTAGGCACCGATCAATCGAATGTACTGCACCGATTAATCGAATGTTCGACATTGATCAATCGAATGTGCGGCACCCATCAATCGAATGTTCGACACCGATCAATCGAATGTGCGGTACCGATCAATCGAATGTTCGACACCGATCAATCGAATGTGCGACACCCATTAATCGAATCTTCGACACCCATCAATCGTATGTTCGGCATCGATTGATCGAATGTAATGTTCGCCACGGATCAATCGAATGTTCGACACCGATCATTCGAATGTTCGACACCGATCAATCGAATGTTCGACACCGATAAATCGAATGTGCGACACCGATCAATCGAATGTTCGGCACCGATAAATCGAATGTGCGACACCTATCAATGGAATGTGCAGCACCGACCAATCAAATGTGCGGCACCGATCAATCGAATGTGCGACACCGATAATTCGAATGTGCGACACCCATCAATCGAATGCTCGACATTGATCATTCGAATGTGCGACACCCATCAATCGAATGCTCGACACCGATCAATCGAATGTTCGACACCGATCCATCGAATGTGCGACACAGATCAATCGAATGTGCGACACCCATGAATCGAATGTTCGACACCGATCATTCGAATGTGCAGCATTGATCAAACGAAATTTCGACACCGATCAATCGAATGTGCGACACCGATCAATCGAATGTGCGACACCTATTAATGGAATGTTCGGCACCGATCAATCGAATATGCAGCACCGATCAATCGAATGTGCGGCACCGATCAATCAAATGTTCGACATTGATCAATCGAATGTTCGACACCGATCAATCGAATGTTCGACACCGATCAATCAAATGTGCGACACCCATCAATCGAATGTGCGGCACCGATCAATCGAATGAGCGACACCGATCATTCGAATGTGCGACACCATCAATCGAATGTTTGACACCGATCAATCGTATGTTAGGCACCGATCAATCGAATGTACTGCACCGATTAATCGAATGTTCGACATTGATCAATCGAATGTGCGGCACCCATCAATCGAATGTTCGACACCGATCAATCGAATGTGCGGTACCGATCAATCGAATGTTCGACACCCATCAATCGAATGTTCGACACCGATTAAATCGAATGTTCGGCACCGATCAATCGAATGTGCGTCACCCATTAATCGAATCTTCGACACCCATCAATCGTATGTTCGGCATCGATTGATCGAATGTAATGTTCGCCACGGATCAATCGAATGTTCGACACCGATCATTCGAATGTTCGACACCGATCAATCGAATGTTCGACACCGATAAATCGAATGTGCGACACCGCTCAATCGAATGTTCGGCACCGATAAATCGAATGTGCGACACCTATCAATGGAATGTGCAGCACCGACCAATCAAATGTGCGGCACCGATCAATCGAATGTGCGACACCGATAATTCGAATGTGCGATACCCATCAATCGAATGCTCGACATTGATCATTCGAATGTGCGACACCCATCAATCGAATGCTCGACACCGATCAATCGAATGTTCGACACCGATCCATCGAATGTGCGACAACGATCAATCGAATGTGCGACACCTATCAATCGAATGATCGACACCGATTAATCTGATGTACGACACCGATCAATCGAATGTGCGGCAAACATCAATCGAATATTCCACACCGATCAATCGAATGTGCAGCACCGATCAATCGAATGTGCGACACCGATCAATGGAATGTGCGCCACCGATCAATCGAATGTACGACACCGATCAATGGAATGTGCGGCACCCATCAATCGAATATTCGACACCGATCAATCGAATGTACGGCACCGATCGATCGAATGTCGACACCCATCAATCGAATGTGCAGCACCGATCAATCGAATGTGCGGCACTGATCGATCGAATGTTCGACACACAGATCAATCGAATGTTCGACACCGATCAATCGAATGATCGACACCTATTAATCGAATGTGCGACACCGATTAATCGAATGTGCGACACCCATCAATCCAATGTTCGAAACCGATCAATCTAATGTACGACACCGATCAATCGAATGTTCGACACCGATAAATCGAATGTGCGACACCGATCAATCGAATGTTCGGCACCGATAAATCGAATGTGCGACACCTATCAATGGAATGTGCAGCACCGACCAATCAAATGTGCGGCACCGATCAATCGAATGTGCGACACCGATAATTCGAATGTGCGACACCCATCAATCGAATGCTCGACATTGATCATTCGAATGTGCGACACCCATCAATCGAATGCTCGACACCGATCAATCGAATGTTCGACACCGATCCATCGAATGTGCGACAACGATCAATCGAATGTGCGACACCTATCAATCGAATGATCGACACCGATTAATCTGATGTACGACACCGATCAATCGAATGTGCGGCATCGATCAATCGAATGTACGACACCTATCAATGGAATGTGCCTTACTCATCAATCGAATGTTCGACACCGATTAATCGAATGTGCGGCACCGATCAAAGGAATGTTCGCACCCATCAATCGACTGTTCGACACCCATCAATCGTATGTTCGGCATCGATCGATCGAATGTTCGACACCGATCAATCGAATGTGCGACACCGATCAATCGTATGTTCGGCACTGATCAATCGAATGTGCGGAACCGATCCATCGAATAATCGACATTGATCATTCGGTTGTTCGAAACCGATCATTCGAATGTTCGACACCGATCATTCGAATGTGCGACAACTATTAATTAAATGTTCGGCACCGATCAATCGAATATGCAGCACAGATCAATCGCCTGTGCGGCACCGATCCATCGAATGTTCGACATTGATCAATCGAATGTTCGACACCGATCATTCGAATGTTCGACACCGATCATTCGAATTTGCAGCATTGATCAATCGAATTTTCGACACCGATCGATCGAATGTGCGACACCGATCAATCGAATTTGCGACACCCATCAATCGAATGAGCGACACCGATTAATCGAATGTGTGACACCGATCAATCGTATGTTCGGCACCGATCAATCGAATGTGCTGCACCGATCAATCGAATGTTCGACATTGATCAATCGAATGTAAGACACCGGTTAATCGAATGTTCGACACCGATCAATCAAATGTGCGGCACCGATTAATCGAATGTTCGACACGGACACCCATCAATCGAATGTGCGACACCGATCAATCGAATGTTCGACACCGATCAATCGAATATGCAGCACCGATCAATCGCATATGCGGCACTGATCGATCGAGTGTTCGACACCGATCAATCTAATGTGCGACACAGATCAATCGAATGTGCGACACCCATGAATCGAATGTTCGACACCGATCATTCGAATGTGCAGCATTGATCAAACGAAATTTCGACACCGATCAATCGAATGTGCGACACCGATCAATCGAATGTGCGACACCTATTAATGGAATGTTCGGCACCGATCAATCGAATATGCAGCACCGATCAATCGAATGTGCGGCACCGATCAATCAAATGTTCGACATTGATCAATCGAATGTTCGACACCGATCAATCGAATGTTCGACACCGATCAATCAAATGTGCGACACCCATCAATCGAATGTGCGGCACCGATCAATCGAATGAGCGACACCGATCATTCGAATGTGCGACACCATCAATCGAATGTTTGACACCGATCAATCGTATGTTAGGCACCGATCAATCGAATGTACTGCACCGATTAATCGAATGTTCGACATTGATCAATCGAATGTGCGGCACCCATCAATCGAATGTTCGACACCGATCAATCGAATGTGCGGTACCGATCAATCGAATGTTCGACACCCATCAATCGAATGTTCGACACCGATCAATCGAATGTTCGACACCGATCAATCAAATGTGCGACACCCATCAATCGAATGTGCGGCACCGATCAATCGAATGAGCGACACCGATCATTCGAATGTGCGACACCATAAATCGAATGTTTGACACCGATCAATCGTATGTTAGGCACCGATCAATCGAATGTACTGCACCGATTAATCGAATGTTCGACATTGATCAATCGAATGTGCGGCACCCATCAATCGAATGTTCGACACCGATCAATCGAATGTGCGGTACCGATCAATCGAATGTTCGACACCGATCAATCGAATGTGCGACACCCATTAATCGAATCTTCGACACACATCAATCGTATGTTCGGCATCGATTGATCGAATGTAATGTTCGCCACGGATCAATCGAATGTTCGACACCGATCATTCGAATGTTCGACACCGATCAATCGAATGTTCGACACCGATAAATCGAATGTGCGACACCGATCAATCGAATGTTCGGCATGGATAAATCGAATGTGCGACACCTATCAATGGAATGTGCAGCACCGACCAATCAAATGTGCGGCACCGATCAATCGAATGTGCGACACCGATAATTCGAATGTGCGACACCCATCAATCGAATGCTCGACATTGATCATTCGAATGTGCGACACCCATCAATCGAATGCTCGACACCGATCAATCGAATGTTCGACACCGATCCATCGAATGTGCGACAACGATCAATCGAATGTGCGACACCTATCAATCGAATGATCGACACCGATTAATCTGATGTACGACACCGATCAATCGAATGTGCGGCATCGATCAATCGAATGTACGACACCTATCAATGGAATGTGCCTTACTCATCAATCGAATGTTCGACACCGATTAATCGAATGTGCGGCACCGATCAAAGGAATGTTCGCACCCATCAATCGACTGTTCGACACCCATCAATCGTATGTTCGGCATCGATCGATCGAATGTTCGACACCGATCAATCGAATGTGCGACACCGATCAATCGTATGTTCGGCACTGATCAATCGAATGTGCGACAACGATCAATCGAATGTGCGACACCTATAACTGGAATGATCGACACCGATTAATCTGATGTACGACACCGATCAATCGAATGTGCGGCAAACATCAATCGAATATTCCACACCGATCAATCGAATGTGCAGCACCGATCAATCGAATGTGCGACACCGAACAATGGAATGTGCGGCACCGATCAATCGAATGTACGACACCGATCAATGGAATGTGCGGCACCCATCAATCGAATATTCGACACCGATCAATCGAATGTACGGCACCGATCGATCGAATGTCGACACCCATCAATCGAATGTGCAGCACCGATCAATCGAATGTGCGGCACTGATCGATCGAATGTTCGACACACAGATCAATCGAATGTTCGACACCGATCAATCGAATGTTCGGCACCGATCAATCGAATGATCGACACCTATTAATCGAATGTGCGACACCGATTAATCGAATGTGCGACACCCATCAATCCAATGTTCGAAACCGATCAATCTAATGTACGACACCGATCAATCGAATGTTCGACAACGATCAATCGAATGTGCGACACCGATCAATGGAATGTGCGGCACCCATCAATCGAATGTTCGACACCTATTAATCGAATATTCAACACCGATTAATCGAATGTTCGACATTGATCAATCAAATGTGCGGCACCGATCAATCGAATGTTCGACACCCATCAATCTTTTGTTCTTCATCGATTGATCGAAAGTGCGGCACCGATCAATCGAATGTTCGCCATTGATCAATCGATGGTTCGAAACCGATCATTCGAATGTTCGACACCGATCAATCGAATGTTCGGCACCGATCAATCGAATATGCAGCACCGATCAATCGAATGTTCGACACCGATCAATCTAATGTGCGAAACCGATCAATCGAATGTGCGACACCCATCAATCGAATGTTCGACACCATCAATCGAATGTTCGACACCGATCAGTCGAATATTCGACACCGACTAATCGAATGTGCGACACCCATCAATCGAATGTTCGACACCGATCAATCAAATGTTCGACACCATCAATCGAATGTTCGACACCGATCAATCGAATATTCGACACCGACTAATCGAATGTGCGACACCCATCAATCGAATGTGCGACACCGATCATTCGAATGTTCGGCACCGATCAATCGAATGTTCGACACCGATCATTCGAATGTTCGACACCGATCATTCGAATGTGCGACACCCATCAATCGAATGTTCGACACCTATTATTTGAAATTTCGACACCGATTAAACGAATGTGCGACACCGATCAATCGAATATGCAGCACCGATCATTCGAATGTTCGACACCGATCAATCGAATGTTCGGCACCGATCAATCGAATATGCAGCACCGATCAATCGAATGTTCGACACCGATCAATCTAATGTGCGAAACCGATCAATCGAATGTGCGACACCCATCAATCGAATGTTCGACACCATCAATCGAATGTTCGACACCGATCAGTCGAATATTCGACACCGACTAATCGAATGTGCGACACTCATCAATCGAATGTGCGGCACCGATCATTCGAATGTTCGGCACCGATCAATCGAATATGCGGCACCGATCAATCGAATGTTCGACATTGATCAATCGAATGTTCGACACCGATCATTCGAATGTTCGACACCGATCATTCGAATGTGCGACAACTATTATTTGAAATTTCGACACCGATTAAACGAATGTGCGACACCGATCAATCGAATATGCAGCACCGATCATTCGAATGTTCGACACCGATCAATCGAATGTTCGGCACCGATCAATCGAATATGCAGCACCGATCAATCGAATGTTCGACACCGATCAATCTAATGTGCGAAACCGATCAATCGAATGTGCGACACCCATCAATCGAATGTTCGGCACCGATCAATCGAATATGCAGCACCGATCAATCGAATGTTCGACACCGATCAATCTATTGTGTGAAACCGATCAATCGAATGTGCGACACCCATCAATCGAATGTTCGACACCATCAATCGAATGTTCGACACCGATCAGTCGAATATTCGACACCGACTAATCGAATGTGCGACACCCATCAATCGAATGTTCGACACCGATCAATCAAATGTTCGACACCATCAATCGAATGTTCGACACCGATCAATCGAATATTCGACACCGACTAATCGAATGTGCGACACCCATCAATCGAATGTGCGACACCGATCATTCGAATGTTCGGCACCGATCAATCGAATATGCGGCACCGATCAATCGAATGTTCGACATTGATCAATCGAATGTTCGACACCGATCATTCGAATGTTCGACACCGATCATTCGAATGTGCGACACCCATCAATCGAATGTTCGACACCTATTATTTGAAATTTCGACACCGATTAAACGAATGTGCGACACCGATCAATCGAATATGCAGCACCGATCATTCGAATGTTCGACACCGATCAATCGAATGTTCGGCACCGATCAATCGAATATGCAG
Source organism: Apostichopus japonicus (assembly GCF_037975245.1). NCBI lineage: Eukaryota > Metazoa > Echinodermata > Holothuroidea > Aspidochirotida > Stichopodidae > Apostichopus > Apostichopus japonicus. Next base: position 25,465,653 of record NC_092579.1, read on the forward strand.
CACCGATCAATCGAATGTTCGACACCGATCAATCTAATGTGCGAAACCGATCAATCGAATGTGCGACACCCATCAATCGAATGTTCGACACCATCAATCGAATGTTCGACACCGATCAGTCGAATATTCGACACCGACTAATCGAATGTGCGACACCCATCAATCGAATGTTCGACACCGATCAATCAAATGTTCGACACCATCAATCGAATGTTCGACACCGATCAATCGAATATTCGACACCGACTAATCGAATGTGCGACACCCATCAATCGAATGTGCGACACCGATCATTCGAATGTTCGGCACCGATCAATCGAATATGCGGCACCGATCAATCGAATGTTCGACATTGATCAATCGAATGTTCGACACCGATCATTCGAATGTTCGACACCGATCATTCGAATGTGCGACACCCATCAATCGAATGTTCGACACCTATTATTTGAAATTTCGACACCGATTAAACGAATGTGCGACACCGATCAATCGAATATGCAGCACCGATCATTCGAATGTTCGACACCGATCAATCGAATGTTCGGCACCGATCAATCGAATATGCAGCACCGATCAATCGAATGTTCGACACCGTTCAATCTAATGTGCGAAACCGATCAATCGAATGTGCGACACCCATCAATCGAATGTTCGACACCATCAATCGAATGTTCGACACCGATCAGTCGAATATTCGACACCGACTAATCGAATGTGCGACACCCATCAATCGAATGTTCGACACCGATCAATCAAATGTTCGACACCATCAATCGAATGTTCGACACCGATCAATCGAATATTCGACACCGACTAATCGAATGTGCGACACCCATCAATCGAATGTGCGACACCGATCATTCGAATGTTCGGCACCGATCAATCGAATATGCGGCACCGATCAATCGAATGTTCGACATTGATCAATCGAATGTTCGACACCGATCATTCGAATGTTCGACACCTATCATTCGAATGTGCGACACCCATCAATCGAATGTTCGACACCTATTATTTGAAATTTCGACACCGATCAATCGAATATGCAGCACCGATCAATCGAATGTTCGACACCGATCAATCTAATGTGCGACACCGATCAATCGAATGTGCGACACCCATCAATCGAATGTTCGACACCCATCAATCGAATGTTCGACACCGATCAATCGAATGTTCGACACCGATCAATCGAATATTCGACACCGACTAATCGAATGTTCGACACCGATCAATCGAATGTGCGGCATCGATCAATCGAATGTACGACACCTATCAATGGATTGTGCGGCACTCATCAATCGAATGTTCGACACCGATTAATCGAATGTGCGGCACCGATCAAAGGAATGTTCGCACCCATCAATCGACTGTTCGACACCCATCAATCGTATGTTCGCCATCGATCGATCGAATGTTCGACACCGATCAATCGAATGTGCGACACCGATCAATCGTATGTTCGGCACTGATCAATCGAATGTGCGGAACCGATCCATCGAATAATCGACATTGATCAATCGAATGTTCGACACCGATCATTCGAATGTGCGACAACTATTAATTAAATGTTCGGCACCGATCAATCGAATATGCAGCCCAGATCAATCGCATGTGCGGCACTGATCGATCGAATGTTCGACACCGATCAATCGAATGTTCGACACAGATCAATCGAATGTGCGACAACGATCAATCGAATGTTCGGCACCGATTAATCGAATATGCAGCACAGATCAATCGCATGTGCGGCACCGATCCATCGATTGTTCGAAACCGATCATTCGAATGTTCGACACCGATCATTCGAATGTTCGACACCGATCATTCGAATTTGCAGCATTGATCAATCGAATTTTCGACACCGATCGATCGAATGTGCGACACCGATCAATCGAATTTGCGACACCCATCAATCGAATGTTCGACACCTATTAATCGAATGATTAATAGGTGTCGAACATTCGATTGATGGATGTCGAACATTCGATTGATCGGTGTCGCACATTCGATTGATCGGTGCTGCATATTCGATTGATCGGTGCCGAACATTCGATTGATCGGTGTCGCACATTCGATTGATCGGTGTCGAACATTCGATTGATCGGTGTCGAACATTCGAATGATCGGTGCCGCACATTCGATCAATCGATGCCGAACATACGATTGATGGGTGTCGAACATTCGATTGATGGGTGTCGCACATTCGATTGATCGGTGTCGTACATTCGATCGATCGGTGTCGAAAATTCGATTGTTCGGTGTCGAACATTCGATTGATGGGTGTCGCACATTCGATTAGTCGGTGTCGAATATTCGATTGATCGGTGTGTCGAACATTCGATCGATCAGTGCTGCACATTCGATTGATCGGTACTGCACATTCGATTGATGGGTGTCGAACATTCGATTGATGGGTTTCGGTGTCGAACATTCGATTAATCGGTATCGAATATTCGATTGATCGTTGTCGAACATTCGATTGATGGGTGTCTAACATTCGATTGATCAATGTCGAACATTCGATTGATCGGTGCCGCACATTCGATTTAATAGGTGTCGAACATTCGATTGATGGGTGTCGAACATTCGATTGATGGGTGTCGAACATTCGATTGATCGGTGTCGAACATTCGATTGATGGGTGCATCACATTCGATTGATCAATGTCGAACATTCGATTAATCGGTGCAGTACATTCGATTGATCGGTGCCGAACATACGATTGATCGGTGTCAAAAATTCGATTGATGGTGTCGAACATTCAATTGATAGGTGTCGAACATTCGATTGATGGGTGCCGCAAATTCGATTGATCAAGGTCGAACATTCGATTAATCGGTGCAGTACATTCGATTGATCGGTGTCGCATATTCGATTGATCGGTGTCGAACATTCGATTGATCGGTGTCGAACATTCGAATGATCGGTGCCGCACATTCGATCAATCGATGCCGAACATACGATTGATCGGTGTCGAACATTCGATTGATGGGTGTCGCACATTCGATTGATCGGTGCCGCACATTCGATTTAATCGGTGTCGAACATTCGATTGATGAGTGCCGCAAATTCCATTGATAGGTGTCGTACATTCGATTGATCGGTGCTGCACATTCGATTGTTCGGTGTCGAATATTCGATTGATGGGTGTCGCACATTCGATTAGTCGGTGTCGAATATTGAATTAATCGGTGCCGAACATTCCATTGATCGGTGTGTCGAACATTCGATCGATCAGTACCGCACATTCGATTGATCGGTACTGCACATTCGATTGATGGGTGTCGAACATTCGATTGATGGATTTCAGTGTCGAACATTCCATTAATCGGTATCGAATATTCGATTGATCGTTGTCGAACATTCGATTGATGGGTGTCTAACATTCGATTGATCAATGTCGAACATTCGATTGATCGGTGCCGCACATTCGGTTTAATCGGTGTCGAACATTCGATTGATCAATGTCGAACATTTGATCGATCGGTGTCGCACATTTGATTGATCGGCGTCGAACATTCGATTGATCGGTGTCGAACATTCGATTGATCAATGTCGAACATTTGATTGACCGGTGTCGCACATTCGGTTTAATCGGTGTCGAACATTCGATTGATGGGTGTCGAACATTCGATTGATGGGTGCCGCACATTCGATTGATCAATGTCGAACATTCGATTAATCGGTGCAGTACATTCGATTGATCGGTGCCGAACATACGATTGATCGGTGTCAAAAATTCGATTGATGGTGTCGCACATTCGAATGATCGGTGTCGCTCATTCGATTGATCGGTGCCGCACATTCGATTGATGGGTGTCGCACATTTGATTGATCGGCGTCGAACATTCGATTGATCGGTGTCGAACATTCGATTGATCAATGTCGAACATTTGATTGATCGGTGTCGCACATTTGATTGATCGGCGTCGAACATTCGATTGATCGGTGTCGAACATTCGATTGATCAATGTCGAACATTTGATTGACCGGTGCCGCACATTCGATTGATCGGCGTCGAACATTCGATTGATCAATGTCGAACATTTGATTGATCGGTGCCGCACATTCGATTGATCGGTGTCGAACATTCGATTGATTTGTGCCGCACATTCGATTGATCAATGTCGAACATTCGATTAATCGGTGCAGTACATTCGATTGATCGGTGCCGAACATACGATTGATCGGTGTCAAACATTCGATTGATGGTGTCGCACATTCGAATGATCGGTGTCGCTCATTCGATTGATCGGTGCCGCACATTCGATTGATGGTTGTCGCACATTTGATTAATCGGTGTAGAACATTCGATTAATCGGTGTCGAAATTTCAATTATTAGGTGTCGAAAATTCGAATGGTCGGTGTCGAACATTCGATTGATCGGTGCCGCACATTTGATTGATCGGTACTGCACATTCGATTGATCGGTGTCGAACATTCGATTGATGGGTGTCGCACATTCGATTAGTCGGTGTCGAATATTCGATTGATCGGTGTCGAACATTCGATTGATCGGTGCTGCATATTCGATTGATCGGTGCCGAACATTCGATTGATCGGTGCCGCACATTTGATTGGTCGGTACTGCACATTCGATTGATTGGTGTCGAACATTCGAATGATCGGTGTCGCACATTCGATTGGTCGGTGTCAAATATTCGATTGATCGGTGTCGAACATTCGATTGATGGGTGTCGCACATTCGATTGATCGGTGTCGAACATTCGATTGATCGGTGTCGAACATTCGAATGATCGGTGCCGCACATTCGATCAATCGATGCCGAACATTCGATTGATCGGTGTCGCACATTCGATCGATCGGTGTCGAAAATTCGATTGTTCGGTGTCGAACATTCGATTGATGGGTGTCGCACATTCGATTAGTCGGTGTCGAATATTCGATTGATCGGTGTGTCGAACATTCGATCGATCAGTGCCGCACATTCGATTGATCGGTACTGCAAATTCGATTGATGGGTGTCGAACATTCGATTGATGGGTTTCGGTGTCGAACATTCGATTAATCGGTATCGAATATTCGATTGATCGTTGTCGAACATTCGATTGATGGGTGTCTAACATTCGATTGATCAATGTCGAACATTCGATTGATCGGTGCCGCACATTCGATTTAATCGTTGTCGAACATTCGATTGATGGGTGTCGAACATTCGATTGATGGGTGTCGAACATTCGATTGATCGGTGTCGAACATTCGATTGATGGGTGCATCACATTCGATTGATCAATGTCGAACATTCGATTAATCGGTGCAGTACATTCGATTGATCGGTGCCGAACATACGATTGATCGGTGTCAAAAATTCGATTGATGGTGTCGAACATTCAATTGATAGGTGTCGAACATTCGATTGATGGGTGCCGCAAATTCGATTGATCAAGGTCGAACATTCGATTAATCGGTGCAGTACATTCGATTGATCGGTGTCGCATATTCGATTGATCGGTGTCGAACATTCGATTGATCGGTGTCGAACATTCGAATGATCGGTGCCGCACATTCGATCAATCGATGCCGAACATACGATTGATGGGTGTCGAACATTCGATTGATCGGTGCCGCTCATTCGATTGTTCGGTGTCGAATATTCGATTGATGGGTGTCGCACATTCGATTAGTCGGTGTCGAATATTGAATTAATCGGTGCCGAACATTCCATTGATCGGTGTGTCGAACATTCGATCGATCAGTACCGCACATTCGATTGATCGGTACTGCACATTCGATTGATGGGTGTCGAACATTCGATTGATGGATTTCAGTGTCGAACATTCCATTAATCGGTATCGAATATTCGATTGATCGTTGTCGAACATTCGATTGATGGGTGTCTAACATTCGATTGATCAATGTCGAACATTCGATTGATCGGTGCCGCACATTCGGTTTAATCGGTGTCGAACATTCGATTGATGGGTGTCGAACATTCGATTGATGGGTGTCGAACATTCGATTGATCGGTGTCGAACATTCGATTGATGGGTGCCGCACATTCGATTGATCAATGTCGAACATTCGATTAATCGGTGCAGTACATTCGATTGATCGGTGCCGAACATACGATTGATCGGTGTCAAAAATTCGATTGATGGTGTCGCACATTCGAATGATCGGTGTCGCTCATTCGATTGATCGGTGCCGCACATTCGATTGATGGGTGTCGCACATTTGATTGATCGGTGTCGAACATTCGATTGATCGGTGTCGAACATTCGATTGATCGGTGTCGAACATTCGACTGATCAATGTCGAACATTTGATTGACCGGTGTCGCACATTCGGTTTAATCGGTGTCGAACATTCGATTGATGGGTGTCGAACATTCGATTGATGGGTGCCGCACATTCGATTGATCAATGTCGAACATTCGATTAATCGGTGCAGTACATTCGATTGATCGGTGCCGAACATACGATTGATCGGTGTCAAAAATTCGATTGATGGTGTCGCACATTCGAATGATCGGTGTCGCTCATTCGATTGATCGGTGCCGCACATTCGATTGATGGGTGTCGCACATTTGATTGATCGGCGTCGAACATTCGATTGATCGGTGTCGAACATTCGATTGATCAATGTCGAACATTTGATTGATCGGTGTCGCACATTTGATTGATCGGCGTCGAACATTCGATTGATCGGTGTCGAACATTCGATTGATCAATGTCGAACATTTGATTGACCGGTGTCGCACATTCGATTGATCGGCGTCGAACATTCGATTGATCAATGTCGAACATTTGATTGATCGGTGCCGCACATTCGATTGATCGGTGTCGAACATTCGATTGATTTGTGCCGCACATTCGATTGATCAATGTCGAACATTCGATTAATCGGTGCAGTACATTCGATTGATCGGTGCCGAACATACGATTGATCGGTGTCAAACATTCGATTGATGGTGTCGCACATTCGAATGATCGGTGTCGCTCATTCGATTGATCGGTGCCGCACATTCGATTGATGGGTGTCGCACATTTGATTAATCGGTGTAGAACATTCGATTAATCGGTGTCGAAATTTCAATTATTAGGTGTCGAAAATTCGAATGGTCGGTGTCGAACATTCGATTGATCGGTGCCGCACATTTGATTGATCGGTACTGCACATTCGATTGATCGGTGTCGAACATTCGATTGATGGGTGTCGCACATTCGATTAGTCGGTGTCGAATATTCGATTGATCGGTGTCGAACATTCGATTGATCGGTGCTGCATATTCGATTGATCGGTGCCGAACATTCGATTGATCGGTGCCGCACATTTGATTGGTCGGTACTGCACATTCGATTGATTGGTGTCGAACATTCGAATGATCGGTGTCGCACATTCGATTGGTCGGTGTCAAATATTCGATTGATCGGTGTCGAACATTCGATTGATGGGTGTCGCACATTCGATTGATCGGTGTCGAACATTCGATTGATCGGTGTCGAACATTCGAATGATCGGTGCCGCACATTCGATCAATCGATGCCGAACATTCGATTGATCGGTGTCGCACATTCGATCGATCGGTGTCGAAAATTCGATTGTTCGGTGTCGAACATTCGATTGATGGGTGTCGCACATTCGATTAGTCGGTGTCGAATATTCGATTGATCGGTGTGTCGAACATTCGATCGATCAGTGCCGCACATTCGATTGATCGGTACTGCAAATTCGATTGATGGGTGTCGAACATTCGATTGATGGGTTTCGGTGTCGAACATTCGATTAATCGGTATCGAATATTCGATTGATCGTTGTCGAACATTCGATTGATGGGTGTCTAACATTCGATTGATCAATGTCGAACATTCGATTGATCGGTGCCGCACATTCGATTTAATCGTTGTCGAACATTCGATTGATGGGTGTCGAACATTCGATTGATGGGTGTCGAACATTCGATTGATCGGTGTCGAACATTCGATTGATGGGTGCATCACATTCGATTGATCAATGTCGAACATTCGATTAATCGGTGCAGTACATTCGATTGATCGGTGCCGAACATACGATTGATCGGTGTCAAAAATTCGATTGATGGTGTCGAACATTCAATTGATAGGTGTCGAACATTCGATTGATGGGTGCCGCAAATTCGATTGATCAAGGTCGAACATTCGATTAATCGGTGCAGTACATTCGATTGATCGGTGTCGCATATTCGATTGATCGGTGTCGAACATTCGATTGATCGGTGTCGAACATTCGAATGATCGGTGCCGCACATTCGATCAATCGATGCCGAACATACGATTGATGGGTGTCGAACATTCGATTGATCGGTGCCGCACATTCGATTTAATCGGTGTCGAACATTCGATTGATGAGTGCCGCAAATTCCATTGATAGGTGTCGTACATTCGATTGATCGGTGATGCACATTCGATTGTTCGGTGTCGAATATTCGATTGATGGGTGTCGCACATTCGATTAGTCGGTGTCGAATATTGAATTAATCGGTGCCGAACATTCCATTGATCGGTGTGTCGAACATTCGATCGATCAGTACCGCACATTCGATTGATCGGTACTGCACATTCGATTGATGGGTGTCGAACATTCGATTGATGGATTTCAGTGTCGAACATTCCATTAATCGGTATCGAATATTCGATTGATCGTTGTCGAACATTCGATTGATGGGTGTCTAACATTCGATTGATCAATGTCGAACATTCGATTGATCGGTGCCGCACATTCGGTTTAATCGGTGTCGAACATTCGATTGATGGGTGTCGAACATTCGATTGATGGGTGTCGAACATTCGATTGATCGGTGTCGAACATTCGATTGATGGGTGCCGCACATTCGATTGATCAATGTCGAACATTCGATTAATCGGTGCAGTACATTCGATTGATCGGTGCCGAACATACGATTGATCGGTGTCAAAAATTCGATTGATGGTGTCGCACATTCGAATGATCGGTGTCGCTCATTCGATTGATCGGTGCCGCACATTCGATTGATGGGTGTCGCACATTTGATTGATCGGTGTCGAACATTCGATTGATCGGTGTCGAACATTCGATTGATCGGTGTCGAACATTCGATTGATCAATGTCGAACATTTGATTGACCGGTGTCGCACATTCGGTTTAATCGGTGTCGAACATTCGATTGATGGGTGTCGAACATTCGATTGATGGGTGCCGCACATTCGATTGATCAATGTCGAACATTCGATTAATCGGTGCAGTACATTCGATTGATCGGTGCCGAACATACGATTGATCGGTGTCAAAAATTCGATTGATGGTGTCGCACATTCGAATGATCGGTGTCGCTCATTCGATTGATCGGTGCCGCACATTCGATTGATGGGTGTCGCACATTTGATTGATCGGCGTCGAACATTCGATTGATCGGTGTCGAACATTCGATTGATCAATGTCGAACATTTGATTGATCGGTGTCGCACATTTGATTGATCGGCGTCGAACATTCGATTGATCGGTGTCGAACATTCGATTGATCAATGTCGAACATTTGATTGACCGGTGTCGCACATTCGATTGATCGGCGTCGAACATTCGATTGATCAATGTCGAACATTTGATTGATCGGTGCCGCACATTCGATTGATCGGTGTCGAACATTCGATTGATTTGTGCCGCACATTCGATTGATCAATGTCGAACATTCGATTAATCGGTGCAGTACATTCGATTGATCGGTGCCGAACATACGATTGATCGGTGTCAAACATTCGATTGATGGTGTCGCACATTCGAATGATCGGTGTCGCTCATTCGATTGATCGGTGCCGCACATTCGATTGATGGGTGTCGCACATTTGATTAATCGGTGTAGAACATTCGATTAATCGGTGTCGAAATTTAAATTATTAGGTGTCGAAAATTCGAATGGTCGGTGTCGAACATTCGATTGATCGGTGCCGCACATTTGATTGATCGGTACTGCACATTCGATTGATCGGTGTCGAACATTCGATTGATGGGTGTCGCACATTCGATTAGTCGGTGTCGAATATTCGATTGATCGGTGTCGAACATTCGATTGATCGGTGCTGCATATTCGATTGATCGGTGCCGAACATTCGATTGATCGGTGCCGTACATTTGATTGGTCGGTACTGCACATTCGATTGATTGGTGTCGAACATTCGAATGATCGGTGTCGCACATTCGATTGGTCGGTGTCAAATATTCGATTGATCGGTGTCGAACATTCGATTGATGGGTGTCGCACATTCGATTGATCGGTGTCGAACATTAGATTGATCGGTGTCGAACATTCGAATGATCGGTGCCGCACATTCGATCAATCGATGCCGAACATTCGATTGATCGGTGTCGCACATTCGATCGATCGGTGTCGAAAATTCGATTGTTCGGTGTCGAACATTCGATTGATGGGTGTCGCACATTCGATTAGTCGGTGTCGAATATTCGATTGATCGGTGTGTCGAACATTCGATCGATCAGTGCCGCACATTCGATTGATCGGTACTGCAAATTCGATTGATGGGTGTCGAACATTCGATTGATGGGTTTCGGTGTCGAACATTCGATTAATCGGTATCGAATATTCGATTGATCGTTGTCGAACATTCGATTGATGGGTGTCTAACATTCGATTGATCAATGTCGAACATTCGATTGATCGGTGCCGCACATTCGATTTAATCGTTGTCGAACATTCGATTGATGGGTGTCGAACATTCGATTGATGGGTGTCGAACATTCGATTGATCGGTGTCGAACATTCGATTGATGGGTGCATCACATTCGATTGATCAATGTCGAACATTTGATTAATCGGTGCAGTACATTCGATTGATCGGTGCCGAACATACGATTGATCGGTGTCAAAAATTCGATTGATGGTGTCGAACATTCAATTGATAGGTGTCGAACATTCGATTGATGGGTGCCGCAAATTCGATTGATCAAGGTCGAACATTCGATTAATCGGTGCAGTACATTCGATTGATCGGTGTCGCATATTCGATTGATCGGTGTCGAACATTCGATTGATCGGTGTCGAACATTCGAATGATCGGTGCCGCACATTCGATCAATCGATGCCGAACATACGATTGATGGGTGTCGAACATTCGATTGATCGGTGCCGCACATTCGATTTAATCGGTGTCGAACATTCGATTGATGAGTGCCGCAAATTCCATTGATAGGTGTCGTACATTCGATTGATCGGTGCTGCACATTCGATTGTTCGGTGTCGAATATTCGATTGATGGGTGTCGCACATTCGATTAGTCGGTGTCGAATATTGAATTAATCGGTGCCGAACATTCCATTGATCGGTGTGTCGAACATTCGATCGATCAGTACCGCACATTCGATTGATCGGTACTGCACATTCGATTGATGGGTGTCGAACATTCGATTGATGGATTTCAGTGTCGAACATTCCATTAATCGGTATCGAATATTCGATTGATCGTTGTCGAACATTCGATTGATGGGTGTCTAACATTCGATTGATCAATGTCGAACATTCGATTGATCGGTGCCGCACATTCGGTTTAATCGGTGTCGAACATTCGATTGATGGGTGTCGAACATTCGATTGATGGGTGTCGAACATTCGATTGATCGGTGTCGAACATTCGATTGATGGGTGCCGCACATTCGATTGATCAATGTCGAACATTCGATTAATCGGTGCAGTACATTCGATTGATCGGTGCCGAACATACGATTGATCGGTGTCAAAAATTCGATTGATGGTGTCGCACATTCGAATGATCGGTGTCGCTCATTCGATTGATCGGTGCCGCACATTCGATTGATGGGTGTCGCACATTTGATTGATCGGCGTCGAACATTCGATTGATCGGTGTCGAACATTCGATTGATCAATGTCGAACATTTGATTGATCGGTGTCGCACATTTGATTGATCGGCGTCGAATATTCGATTGATCGGTGTCGAACATTCGATTGATCACTGTCGAACATTCGATTGACCGGTGTCGCACATTCGGTTTAATCGGTGTGGAACATTCGATTGATGGGTGTCGAACATTCGATTGATGGGTGCCGCACATTCGATTGATCAATGTCGAACATTCGATTAATCGGTGCAGTACATTCGATTGATCGGTGCCGAACATACGATTGATCGGTGTCAAAAATTCGATTGATGGTGTCGCACATTCGAATGATCGGTGTCGCTCATTCGATTGATCGGTGCCGCACATTCGATTGATGGGTGTCGCACATTTGATTGATCGGCGTCGAACATTCGATTGATCGGTGTCGAACATTCGATTGATCAATGTCGAACATTTGATTGATCGGTGTCGCACATTTGATTGATCGGCGTCGAACATTCGATTGATCGGTGTCGAACATTCGATTGATCAATGTCGAACATTTGATTGACCGGTGTCGCACATTCGATTGATCGGCGTCGAACATTCGATTGATCAATGTCGAACATTTGATTGATCGGTGCCGCACATTCGATTGATCGGTGTCGAACATTCGATTGATTTGTGCCGCACATTCGATTGATCAATGTCGAACATTCGATTAATCGGTGCAGTACATTCGATTGATCGGTGCCGAACATACGATTGATCGGTGTCAAACATTCGATTGATGGTGTCGCACATTCGAATGATCGGTGTCGCTCATTCGATTGATCGGTGCCGCACATTCGATTGATCGGTGCCGCACATTTGATTGATCGGTACTGCACATTCGATTGATCGGTGTCGAACATTCGATTGATGGGTGTCGCACATTCGATTAGTCGGTGTCGAATATTCGATTGATCGGTGTCGAACATTCGATTGATCGGTGCTGCATATTCGATTGATCGGTGCCGAACATTCGATTGATCGGTGCCGCACATTTGATTGGTCGGTACTGCACATTCGATTGATCGGTGTCGAACATTCGAATGATCGGTGTCGCACATTCGATTGGTCGGTGTCAAATATTCGATTGATCGGTGTCGAACATTCGATTGATGGGTGTCGCACATTCGATTGATCGGTGGCGCACATTAGATTGATCGGTGTCGAACATTAAATTGATCGGTGGCGAACATTACATTCGATCAATCGATGCTGAACATACGATTGATGGGTGTCGAAGATTCGATTGATGGGTGTCGCACATTCGATTGATCGGTGCCGCAAATTCGATTTAATCGGTGTCGAACATTCGATTGATGGGTTTCGAACATTCGATTGATCGGTACCGCACATTCGATTGATCGGTGTCGAACATTCGATTGATCGGTGTCGAACATTCGATTGATCAATGTCGAACATTTGATTGATCGGTGTCGCACATTCGATTGATCGGTGTCGAAATTTCGTTTGATCAATGCTGCACATTCGAATGATCGGTGTCGAACATTCGATTCATGGGTGTCGCACATTCGATTGATCTGTGTCGCACATTAGATTGATCGGTGTCGAACACTCGATCGATCAGTGCCGCATATGCGATTGATCGGTGCTGCATATTCGATTGATCGGTGTCGAACATTCGATTGATGGGTGTCGCACATTCGATTATTCGGTGTCGAATATTCGACTGATCGGTGTCGAACATTCGATTGATGGTGTCGAACATTCGATTGATGGGTGTCGCACATTCGATTGATCGGTTTCGCACATTAGATTGATCGGTGTCGAACATTCGATTGATCGGTGCTGCATATTCGATTGATCGGTGCCGAACATTCGATTGATCGGTGTCGAACATTCGATTGATCGGTTTCGAACATTCGATTGATCAATGGCGAACATTCGATTGATCGGTGCCGCACTTTCGATCATTCGATGAAGAACAAAAGATTGATGGGTGTCGAACATTCGATTGATCGGTGCCGCACATTCGATTGATCAATGTCGAACATTCGATTAATCGGTGTTGAATATTCGATTAATAGGTGTCGAACATTCGATTGATGGGTGCCGCACATTCCATTGATCGGTGTCGCACATTCGATTGATCGGTGTCGAACATTCGATTGATCGGTGTCGTACATTCGATTGATCGGTTTCGAACATTGGATTGATGGGTGTCGCACATTCGATTAATCGGTGTCGCACATTCGATTAATAGGTGTCGATCATTCGATTGATCGGTGCCGAACATTCGATTGATCGGTGTCGAACATTCGATTGATCTGTGTGTCGAACATTTGATCGATCAGTGCCGCACATTCGATTGATCGGTGCTGCACATTCGATTGATGGGTGTCGACATTCGATTGATCGGTGCTGCACATTCGATTGATCGGTGTGGAATATTCGATTGATGTTTGCCGCACATTCCATTGATCGGTGTCGAACATTCGATTAATCGGTGTCGAACATTCGATTGATGAGTGCCGCACATTCCATTGATAGGTGTCGTACATTCGATTGATCGGTGTCGAACATTCGATTAGTCGGTGTCGAATATTCGATTGATCGGTGTCGAACATTCGATTGATCGGTGTCGAACATTCGATTGATGGGTGTCGAACATTCGATTGATGGGTGTCGCACATTCGATTGATCGGTGTCGCACATTAGATTAATCGGTGTCGAACATTCGATTGATCGGTGCTGCATATTCGATTGATCGGTGTCGCACATTCGTTTAATCGGTGTCGAAATTTCAAATAATAGGTGTCGGACATTCGATTGATGGGTGTCGCACATTCGAATGATCGGTGTCGAACATTCGAATGATCGGTGTCGAACATTCGATTGATCAATGTCGAACATTCGATTGATCGGTGCTGCATATTCGATTGATCGGTGCCGAACATTCGAATGATCGGTGTCGCACATTCGATTGATGGGTGTCGCACATTCGATTAGTCGGTGTCGAATATTCGATTGATCGGTGTCGAACATTCGATTGATGGTGTCGAACATTCGATTGATCGGTGTCGCACATTCGATTGATCGGTTTCGCACATTAGATTGATCGGTGTCGAACATTCGATTGATCGGTGCTGCATATTCGATTGATCGGTGCCGAACATTCGATTGATCGGTGTCGAACATTCGAATGATCGGTTTCGAACATTCGATTGATCAATGGCGAACATTCGATTGATCGGTGCCGCACTTTCGATCAATCGATGAAGAACAAAAGATTGATGAGTGTCGAACATTCGATTGATCGGTGCCGCACATTCGATTGATCAATGTCGAACATTTGATTAATCGGTGTTGAATATTCGATTAATAGGTGTCGAACATTCGATTGATGGGTGCCGCACATTCCATTGATCGGTGTCGCACATTCGATTGATCGGTGTCGAACATTCGATTGATCGGTGTCGTACATTATATTGATCGGTTTCGAACATTGGATTGATGGGTGTCGCACATTCGATTAATCGGTGTCGCACATTCGATTAATAGGTGTCGATCATTCGATTGATCGGTGCCGAACATTCGATTGATCGGTGTCGAACATTCGATTGATCTGTGTGTCGAACATTCGATCGATCAGTGCCGCACATTCGATTGATCGGTGCTGCACATTCGATTGATGGGTGTCGACATTCGATTGATCGGTGCTGCACATTCGATTGATCGGTGTGGAATATTCGATTGATGTTTGCCGCACATTCCATTGATCGGTGTCGTACATCAGATTAATCGGTGTCGATCATTCGATTGATAGGTGTCGCACATTCGATTGATCGTTGTCGCACATTCGATTGATCGGTGCCGAACATTCGATTGATCGGTGTCGAACATTCGATTGATCTGTGTGTCGAACATTCGATCGATCAGTGCCGCTCATTCGATTGATCGGTGCTGCACATTCGATTGATGGGTGTCGACATTCGATTGATCGGTGTCGCACATTCGATTGATCGTTGTCGCACATTCGATGGATCGGTGTCGAACATTCGATTGATCGGTGTCGAGCATTCGATTGATGGGTGTCGCACATTCGAATGATCAATGTCGAGCATTCGATTGATGGGTGTCGCACATTCGAATGATTGGTGTCGCACATTCGATTGATCGGTGCCGCACATTTGATTGGTCGGTGCTGCACATTCCATTGATAGGTGTCGCACATTCGATTTATCGGTGCCGAACATTCGATTGAGCGGTGTCGCACATTCGATTTATCGGTGTCGAACATTCGATTGATCGGTGTCGAACATTCGAATGATCGGTGTCGAACATTCGATTGATCCGTGGCGAACATTACATTCGATCAATCGATGCCGAACATTCGATTGATGAGTGCCGCAAATTCCATTGATAGGTGTCGTACATTCGATTGATCGGTGCTGCACATTCGATTGTTCGGTGTCGAATATTCGATTGATGGGTGTCGCACATTCGATTAGTCGGTGTCGAATATTGAATTAATCGGTGCCGAACATTCCATTGATCGGTGTGTCGAACATTCGATCGATCAGTACCGCACATTCGATTGATCGGTACTGCACATTCGATTGATGGGTGTCGAACATTCGATTGATGGATTTCAGTGTCGAACATTCCATTAATCGGTATCGAATATTCGATTGATCGTTGTCGAACATTCGATTGATGGGTGTCTAACATTCGATTGATCAATGTCGAACATTCGATTGATCGGTGCCGCACATTCGGTTTAATCGGTGTCGAACATTCGATTGATGGGTGTCGAACATTCGATTGATGGGTGTCGAACATTCGATTGATCGGTGTCGAACATTCGATTGATGGGTGCCGCACATTCGATTGATCAATGTCGAACATTCGATTAATCGGTGCAGTACATTCGATTGATCGGTGCCGAACATACGATTGATCGGTGTCAAAAATTCGATTGATGGTGTCGCACATTCGAATGATCGGTGTCGCTCATTCGATTGATCGGTGCCGCACATTCGATTGATGGGTGTCGCACATTTGATTGATCGGCGTCGAACATTCGATTGATCGGTGTCGAACATTCGATTGATCAATGTCGAACATTTGATTGATCGGTGTCGCACATTTGATTGATCGGCGTCGAACATTCGATTGATCGGTGTCGAACATTCGATTGATCAATGTCGAACATTTGATTGACCGGTGTCGCACATTCGGTTTAATCGGTGTGGAACATTCGATTGATGGGTGTCGAACATTCGATTGATGGGTGCCGCACATTCGATTGATCAATGTCGAACATTCGATTAATCGGTGCAGTACATTCGATTGATCGGTGCCGAACATACGATTGATCGGTGTCAAAAATTCGATTGATGGTGTCGCACATTCGAATGATCGGTGTCGCTCATTCGATTGATCGGTGCCGCACATTCGATTGATGGGTGTCGCACATTTGATTGATCGGCGTCGAACATTCGATTGATCGGTGTCGAACATTCGATTGATTTGTGCCGCACATTCGATTGATCAATGTCGAACATTCGATTAATCGGTGCAGTACATTCGATTGATCGGTGCCGAACATACGATTGATCGGTGTCAAACATTCGATTGATGGTGTCGCACATTCGAATGATCGGTGTCGCTCATTCGATTGATCGGCGTCGAACATTCGATTGATCAATGTCGAACATTTGATTGATCGGTGCCGCACATTCGATTGATCGGTGTCGAACATTCGATTGATTTGTGCCGCACATTCGATTGATCAATGTCGAACATTCGATTAATCGGTGCAGTACATTCGATTGATCGGTGCCGAACATACGATTGATCGGTGTCAAACATTCGATTGATGGTGTCGCACATTCGAATGATCGGTGTCGCTCATTCGATTGATCGGTGCCGCACATTCGATTGATCGGTGCCGCACATTTGATTGATCGGTACTGCACATTCGATTGATCGGTGTCGAACATTCGATTGATGGGTGTCGCACATTCGATTAGTCGGTGTCGAATATTCGATTGATCGGTGTCGAACATTCGATTGATCGGTGCTGCATATTCGATTGATCGGTGCCGAACATTCGATTGATCGGTGCCGCACATTTGATTGGTCGGTACTGCACATTCGATTGATCGGTGTCGAACATTCGAATGATCGGTGTCGCACATTCGATTGGTCGGTGTCAAATATTCGATTGATCGGTGTCGAACATTCGATTGATGGGTGTCGCACATTCGATTGATCGGTGGCGCACATTAGATTGATCGGTGTCGAACATTAAATTGATCGGTGGCGAACATTACATTCGATCAATCGATGCTGAACATACGATTGATGGGTGTCGAAGATTCGATTGATGGGTGTCGCACATTCGATTGATCGGTGCCGCAAATTCGATTTAATCGGTGTCGAACATTCGATTGATGGGTTTCGAACATTCGATTGATCGGTACCGCACATTCGATTGATCGGTGTCGAACATTCGATTGATCGGTGTCGAACATTCGATTGATCAATGTCGAACATTTGATTGATCGGTGCCGCACATTCGATTGATCGGTGCTGCATATTCGATTGATCGGTGCCGAACATTCCATTAATAAGTGTCGCACATTCGATTGATAGGTGTCGAACATTCGATTGATCGGTGTCGCACATTCGATTGATCGGTGTCGAAATTTCGTTTGATCAATGCTGCACATTCGAATGATCGGTGTCGAACATTCGATTCATGGGTGTCGCACATTCGATTGATCTGTGTCGCACATTAGATTGATCGGTGTCGAACACTCGATCGATCAGTGCCGCATATGCGATTGATCGGTGCTGCATATTCGATTGATCGGTGTCGAACATTCGATTGATGGGTGTCGCACATTCGATTATTCGGTGTCGAATATTCGACTGATCGGTGTCGAACATTCGATTGATGGTGTCGAACATTCGATTGATCGGTGTCGCACATTCGATTGATCGGTTTCGCACATTAGATTGATCGGTGTCGAACATTCGATTGATCGGTGCTGCATATTCGATTGATCGGTGCCGAACATTCGATTGATCGGTGTCGAACATTCGATTGATCGGTTTCGAACATTCGATTGATCAATGGCGAACATTCGATTGATCGGTGCCGCACTTTCGATCATTCGATGAAGAACAAAAGATTGATGGGTGTCGAACATTCGGTTGATCGGTGCCGCACATTCGATTGATCAATGTCGAACATTCGATTAATCGGTGTTGAATATTCGATTAATAGGTGTCGAACATTCGATTGATGGGTGCCGCACATTCCATTGATCGGTGTCGCACATTCGATTGATCGGTGTCGAACATTCGATTGATCGGTGTCGTACATTCGATTGATCGGTTTCGAACATTGGATTGATGGGTGTCGCACATTCGATTAATCGGTGTCGCACATTCGATTAATAGGTGTCGATCATTCGATTGATCGGTGCCGAACATTCGATTGATCGGTGTCGAACATTCGATTGATCTGTGTGTCGAACATTTGATCGATCAGTGCCGCACATTCGATTGATCGGTGCTGCACATTCGATTGATGGGTGTCGAACATTCGATTGATCGGTGCTGCACATTCGATTGATCGGTGTGGAATATTCGATTGATGTTTGCCGCACATTCCATTGATCGGTGTCGAACATTCGATTAATCGGTGTCGAACATTCGATTGATGAGTGCCGCACATTCCATTGATAGGTGTCGTACATTCGATTGATCGGTGTCGAACATTCGATTAGTCGGTGTCGAATATTCGATTGATCGGTGTCGAACATTCGATTGATCGGTGTCGAACATTCGATTGATGGGTGTCGAACATTCGATTGATGGGTGTCGCACATTCGATTGATCGGTGTCGCACATTAGATTAATCGGTGTCGAACATTCGATTGATCGGTGCTGCATATTCGATTGATCGGTGTCGCACATTCGTTTAATCGGTGTCGAAATTTCAAATAATAGGTGTCGGACATTCGATTGATGGGTGTCGCACATTCGAATGATCGGTGTCGAACATTCGAATGATCGGTGTCGAACATTCGATTGATCAATGTCGAACATTCGATTGATCGGTGCTGCATATTCGATTGATCGGTGCCGAACATTCGAATGATCGGTGTCGCACATTCGATTGATGGGTGTCGCACATTCGATTAGTCGGTGTCGAATATTCGATTGATCGGTGTCGAACATTCGATTGATGGTGTCGAACATTCGATTGATCGGTGTCGAACATTCGATTGATGGGTGTCGCACATTCGATTAGTCGTTGTCGAATATTCGACTGATCGGTGTCGAACATTCGATTGATGGTGTCGAACATTCGATTGATCGGTGTCGCACATTCGATTGATCGGTTTCGCACATTAGATTGATCGGTGTCGAACATTCGATTGATCGGTGCTGCATATTCGATTGATCGGTGCCGAACATTCGATTGATCGGTGTCGAACATTCGAATGATCGGTTTCGAACATTCGATTGATCAATGGCGAACATTCGATTGATCGGTGCCGCACTTTCGATCAATCGATGAAGAACAAAAGATTGATGGGTGTCGAACATTCGATTGATCGGTGCCGCACATTCGATTGATCAATGTCGAACATTTGATTAATCGGTGTTGAATATTCGATTAATAGGTGTCGAACATTCGATTGATGGGTGCCGCACATTCCATTGATCGGTGTCGCACATTCGATTGATCGGTGTCGAACATTCGATTGATCGGTGTCGTACATTATATTGATCGGTTTCGAACATTGGATTGATGGGTGTCGCACATTCGATTAATCGGTGTCGCACATTCGATTAATAGGTGTCGATCATTCGATTGATCGGTGCCGAACATTCGATTGATCGGTGTCGAACATTCGATTGATCTGTGTGTCGAACATTCGATCGATCAGTGCCGCACATTCGATTGATCGGTGCTGCACATTCGATTGATGGGTGTCGACATTCGATTGATCGGTGCTGCACATTCGATTGATCGGTGTGGAATATTCGATTGATGTTTGCCGCACATTCCATTGATCGGTGTCGTACATCAGATTAATCGGTGTCGATCATTCGATTGATAGGTGTCGCACATTCGATTGATCGTTGTCGCACATTCGATTGATCGGTGCCGAACATTCGATTGATCGGTGTCGAACATTCGATTGATCTGTGTGTCGAACATTCGATCGATCAGTGCCGCTCATTCGATTGATCGGTGCTGCACATTCGATTGATGGGTGTCGACATTCGATTGATCGGTGTCGCACATTCGATTGATCGTTGTCGCACATTCGATGGATCGGTGTCGAACATTCGATTGATCGGTGTCGAGCATTCGATTGATGGGTGTCGCACATTCGAATGATCAATGTCGAGCATTCGATTGATGGGTGTCGCACATTCGAATGATTGGTGTCGCACATTCGATTGATCGGTGCCGCACATTTGATTGGTCGGTGCTGCACATTCCATTGATAGGTGTCGCACATTCGATTTATCGGTGCCGAACATTCGATTGAGCGGTGTCGCACATTCGATTTATCGGTGTCGAACATTCGATTGATCGGTGTCGAACATTCGAATGATCGGTGTCGAACATTCGATTGATCCGTGGCGAACATTACATTCGATCAATCGATGCCGAACATTCGATTGATGAGTGCCGCAAATTCCATTGATAGGTGTCGTACATTCGATTGATCGGTGCTGCACATTCGATTGTTCGGTGTCGAATATTCGATTGATGGGTGTCGCACATTCGATTAGTCGGTGTCGAATATTGAATTAATCGGTGCCGAACATTCCATTGATCGGTGTGTCGAACATTCGATCGATCAGTACCGCACATTCGATTGATCGGTACTGCACATTCGATTGATGGGTGTCGAACATTCGATTGATGGATTTCAGTGTCGAACATTCCATTAATCGGTATCGAATATTCGATTGATCGTTGTCGAACATTCGATTGATGGGTGTCTAACATTCGATTGATCAATGTCGAACATTCGATTGATCGGTGCCGCACATTCGGTTTAATCGGTGTCGAACATTCGATTGATGGGTGTCGAACATTCGATTGATGGGTGTCGAACATTCGATTGATCGGTGTCGAACATTCGATTGATGGGTGCCGCACATTCGATTGATCAATGTCGAACATTCGATTAATCGGTGCAGTACATTCGATTGATCGGTGCCGAACATACGATTGATCGGTGTCAAACATTCGATTGATGGTGTCGCACATTCGAATGATCGGTGTCGCTCATTCGATTGATCGGTGCCGCACATTCGATTGATCGGTGCCGCACATTTGATTGATCGGTACTGCACATTCGATTGATCGGTGTCGAACATTCGATTGATGGGTGTCGCACATTCGATTAGTCGGTGTCGAATATTCGATTGATCGGTGTCGAACATTCGATTGATCGGTGCTGCATATTCGATTGATCGGTGCCGAACATTCGATTGATCGGTGCCGCACATTTGATTGGTCGGTACTGCACATTCGATTGATCGGTGTCGAACATTCGAATGATCGGTGTCGCACATTCGATTGGTCGGTGTCAAATATTCGATTGATCGGTGTCGAACATTCGATTGATGGGTGTCGCACATTCGATTGATCGGTGGCGCACATTAGATTGATCGGTGTCGAACATTAAATTGATCGGTGGCGAACATTACATTCGATCAATCGATGCTGAACATACGATTGATGGGTGTCGAAGATTCGATTGATGGGTGTCGCACATTCGATTGATCGGTGCCGCAAATTCGATTTAATCGGTGTCGAACATTCGATTGATGGGTTTCGAACATTCGATTGATCGGTACCGCACATTCGATTGATCGGTGTCGAACATTCGATTGATCGGTGTCGAACATTCGATTGATCAATGTCGAACATTTGATTGATCGGTGCCGCACATTCGATTGATCGGTGCTGCATATTCGATTGATCGGTGCCGAACATTCCATTAATAAGTGTCGCACATTCGATTGATAGGTGTCGAACATTCGATTGATCGGTGTCGCACATTCGATTGATCGGTGTCGAAATTTCGTTTGATCAATGCTGCACATTCGAATGATCGGTGTCGAACATTCGATTCATGGGTGTCGCACATTCGATTGATCTGTGTCGCACATTAGATTGATCGGTGTCGAACACTCGATCGATCAGTGCCGCATATGCGATTGATCGGTGCTGCATATTCGATTGATCGGTGTCGAACATTCGATTGATGGGTGTCGCACATTCGATTATTCGGTGTCGAATATTCGACTGATCGGTGTCGAACATTCGATTGATGGTGTCGAACATTCGATTGATCGGTGTCGCACATTCGATTGATCGGTTTCGCACATTAGATTGATCGGTGTCGAACATTCGATTGATCGGTGCTGCATATTCGATTGATCGGTGCCGAACATTCGATTGATCGGTGTCGAACATTCGATTGATCGGTTTCGAACATTCGATTGATCAATGGCGAACATTCGATTGATCGGTGCCGCACTTTCGATCATTCGATGAAGAACAAAAGATTGATGGGTGTCGAACATTCGGTTGATCGGTGCCGCACATTCGATTGATCAATGTCGAACATTCGATTAATCGGTGTTGAATATTCGATTAATAGGTGTCGAACATTCGATTGATGGGTGCCGCACATTCCATTGATCGGTGTCGCACATTCGATTGATCGGTGTCGAACATTCGATTGATCGGTGTCGTACATTCGATTGATCGGTTTCGAACATTGGATTGATGGGTGTCGCACATTCGATTAATCGGTGTCGCACATTCGATTAATAGGTGTCGATCATTCGATTGATCGGTGCCGAACATTCGATTGATCGGTGTCGAACATTCGATTGATCTGTGTGTCGAACATTTGATCGATCAGTGCCGCACATTCGATTGATCGGTGCTGCACATTCGATTGATGGGTGTCGAACATTCGATTGATCGGTGCTGCACATTCGATTGATCGGTGTGGAATATTCGATTGATGTTTGCCGCACATTCCATTGATCGGTGTCGAACATTCGATTAATCGGTGTCGAACATTCGATTGATGAGTGCCGCACATTCCATTGATCGGTGTCGTACATCAGATTAATCGGTGTCGATCATTCGATTGATAGGTGTCGCACATTCGATTGATCGTTGTCGCACATTCGATTGATCGGTGCCGAACATTCGATTGATCGGTGTCGAACATTCGATTGATCTGTGTGTCGAACATTCGATCGATCAGTGCCGCTCATTCGATTGATCGGTGCTGCACATTCGATTGATGGGTGTCGACATTCGATTGATCGGTGTCGCACATTCGATTGATCGTTGTCGCACATTCGATGGATCGGTGTCGAACATTCGATTGATCGGTGTCGAGCATTCGATTGATGGGTGTCGCACATTCGAATGATCAATGTCGAGCATTCGATTGATGGGTGTCGCACATTCGAATGATTGGTGTCGCACATTCGATTGATCGGTGCCGCACATTTGATTGGTCGGTGCTGCACATTCCATTGATAGGTGTCGCACATTCGATTTATCGGTGCCGAACATTCGATTGAGCGGTGTCGCACATTCGATTTATCGGTGTCGAACATTCGATTGATCGGTGTCGAACATTCGAATGATCGGTGTCGAACATTCGATTGATCCGTGGCGAACATTACATTCGATCAATCGATGCCGAACATTCGATTGATGAGTGCCGCAAATTCCATTGATAGGTGTCGTACATTCGATTGATCGGTGCTGCACATTCGATTGTTCGGTGTCGAATATTCGATTGATGGGTGTCGCACATTCGATTAGTCGGTGTCGAATATTGAATTAATCGGTGCCGAACATTCCATTGATCGGTGTGTCGAACATTCGATCGATCAGTACCGCACATTCGATTGATCGGTACTGCACATTCGATTGATGGGTGTCGAACATTCGATTGATGGATTTCAGTGTCGAACATTCCATTAATCGGTATCGAATATTCGATTGATCGTTGTCGAACATTCGATTGATGGGTGTCTAACATTCGATTGATCAATGTCGAACATTCGATTGATCGGTGCCGCACATTCGGTTTAATCGGTGTCGAACATTCGATTGATGGGTGTCGAACATTCGATTGATGGGTGTCGAACATTCGATTGATCGGTGTCGAACATTCGATTGATGGGTGCCGCACATTCGATTGATCAATGTCGAACATTCGATTAATCGGTGCAGTACATTCGATTGATCGGTGCCGAACATACGATTGATCGGTGTCAAACATTCGATTGATGGTGTCGCACATTCGAATGATCGGTGTCGCTCATTCGATTGATCGGTGCCGCACATTCGATTGATCGGTGCCGCACATTTGATTGATCGGTACTGCACATTCGATTGATCGGTGTCGAACATTCGATTGATGGGTGTCGCACATTCGATTAGTCGGTGTCGAATATTCGATTGATCGGTGTCGAACATTCGATTGATCGGTGCTGCATATTCGATTGATCGGTGCCGAACATTCGATTGATCGGTGCCGCACATTTGATTGGTCGGTACTGCACATTCGATTGATCGGTGTCGAACATTCGAATGATCGGTGTCGCACATTCGATTGGTCGGTGTCAAATATTCGATTGATCGGTGTCGAACATTCGATTGATGGGTGTCGCACATTCGATTGATCGGTGGCGCACATTAGATTGATCGGTGTCGAACATTAAATTGATCGGTGGCGAACATTACATTCGATCAATCGATGCTGAACATACGATTGATGGGTGTCGAAGATTCGATTGATGGGTGTCGCACATTCGATTGATCGGTGCCGCAAATTCGATTTAATCGGTGTCGAACATTCGATTGATGGGTTTCGAACATTCGATTGATCGGTACCGCACATTCGATTGATCGGTGTCGAACATTCGATTGATCGGTGTCGAACATTCGATTGATCAATGTCGAACATTTGATTGATCGGTGCCGCACATTCGATTGATCGGTGCTGCATATTCGATTGATCGGTGCCGAACATTCCATTAATAAGTGTCGCACATTCGATTGATAGGTGTCGAACATTCGATTGATCGGTGTCGCACATTCGATTGATCGGTGTCGAAATTTCGTTTGATCAATGCTGCACATTCGAATGATCGGTGTCGAACATTCGATTCATGGGTGTCGCACATTCGATTGATCTGTGTCGCACATTAGATTGATCGGTGTCGAACACTCGATCGATCAGTGCCGCATATGCGATTGATCGGTGCTGCATATTCGATTGATCGGTGTCGAACATTCGATTGATGGGTGTCGCACATTCGATTATTCGGTGTCGAATATTCGACTGATCGGTGTCGAACATTCGATTGATGGTGTCGAACATTCGATTGATCGGTGTCGCACATTCGATTGATCGGTTTCGCACATTAGATTGATCGGTGTCGAACATTCGATTGATCGGTGCTGCATATTCGATTGATCGGTGCCGAACATTCGATTGATCGGTGTCGAACATTCGATTGATCGGTTTCGAACATTCGATTGATCAATGGCGAACATTCGATTGATCGGTGCCGCACTTTCGATCATTCGATGAAGAACAAAAGATTGATGGGTGTCGAACATTCGGTTGATCGGTGCCGCACATTCGATTGATCAATGTCGAACATTCGATTAATCGGTGTTGAATATTCGATTAATAGGTGTCGAACATTCGATTGATGGGTGCCGCACATTCCATTGATCGGTGTCGCACATTCGATTGATCGGTGTCGAACATTCGATTGATCGGTGTCGTACATTCGATTGATCGGTTTCGAACATTGGATTGATGGGTGTCGCACATTCGATTAATCGGTGTCGCACATTCGATTAATAGGTGTCGATCATTCGATTGATCGGTGCCGAACATTCGATTGATCGGTGTCGAACATTCGATTGATCTGTGTGTCGAACATTTGATCGATCAGTGCCGCACATTCGATTGATCGGTGCTGCACATTCGATTGATGGGTGTCGAACATTCGATTGATCGGTGCTGCACATTCGATTGATCGGTGTGGAATATTCGATTGATGTTTGCCGCACATTCCATTGATCGGTGTCGAACATTCGATTAATCGGTGTCGAACATTCGATTGATGAGTGCCGCACATTCCATTGATAGGTGTCGTACATTCGATTGATCGGTGTCGAACATTCGATTAGTCGGTGTCGAATATTCGATTGATCGGTGTCGAACATTCGATTGATCGGTGTCGAACATTCGATTGATGGGTGTCGAACATTCGATTGATGGGTGTCGCACATTCGATTGATCGGTGTCGCACATTAGATTAATCGGTGTCGAACATTCGATTGATCGGTGCTGCATATTCGATTGATCGGTGTCGCACATTCGTTTAATCGGTGTCGAAATTTCAAATAATAGGTGTCGGACATTCGATTGATGGGTGTCGCACATTCGAATGATCGGTGTCGAACATTCGAATGATCGGTGTCGAACATTCGATTGATCAATGTCGAACATTCGATTGATCGGTGCTGCATATTCGATTGATCGGTGCCGAACATTCGAATGATCGGTGTCGCACATTCGATTGATGGGTGTCGCACATTCGATTAGTCGGTGTCGAATATTCGATTGATCGGTGTCGAACATTCGATTGATGGTGTCGAACATTCGATTGATCGGTGTCGAACATTCGATTGATGGGTGTCGCACATTCGATTAGTCGTTGTCGAATATTCGACTGATCGGTGTCGAACATTCGATTGATGGTGTCGAACATTCGATTGATCGGTGTCGCACATTCGATTGATCGGTTTCGCACATTAGATTGATCGGTGTCGAACATTCGATTGATCGGTGCTGCATATTCGATTGATCGGTGCCGAACATTCGATTGATCGGTGTCGAACATTCGAATGATCGGTTTCGAACATTCGATTGATCAATGGCGAACATTCGATTGATCGGTGCCGCACTTTCGATCAATCGATGAAGAACAAAAGATTGATGGGTGTCGAACATTCGATTGATCGGTGCCGCACATTCGATTGATCAATGTCGAACATTTGATTAATCGGTGTTGAATATTCGATTAATAGGTGTCGAACATTCGATTGATGGGTGCCGCACATTCCATTGATCGGTGTCGCACATTCGATTGATCGGTGTCGAACATTCTATTGATCGGTGTCGTACATTATATTGATCGGTTTCGAACATTGGATTGATGGGTGTCGCACATTCGATTAATCGGTGTCGCACATTCGATTAATAGGTGTCGATCATTCGATTGATCGGTGCCGAACATTCGATTGATCGGTGTCGAACATTCGATTGATCTGTGTGTCGAACATTCGATCGATCAGTGCCGCACATTCGATTGATCGGTGCTGCACATTCGATTGATGGGTGTCGACATTCGATTGATCGGTGCTGCACATTCGATTGATCGGTGTGGAATATTCGATTGATGTTTGCCGCACATTCCATTGATCGGTGTCGTACATCAGATTAATCGGTGTCGATCATTCGATTGATAGGTGTCGCACATTCGATTGATCGTTGTCGCACATTCGATTGATCGGTGCCGAACATTCGATTGATCGGTGTCGAACATTCGATTGATCTGTGTGTCGAACATTCGATCGATCAGTGCCGCTCATTCGATTGATCGGTGCTGCACATTCGATTGATGGGTGTCGACATTCGATTGATCGGTGTCGCACATTCGATTGATCGTTGTCGCACATTCGATGGATCGGTGTCGAACATTCGATTGATCGGTGTCGAGCATTCGATTGATGGGTGTCGCACATTCGAATGATCAATGTCGAGCATTCGATTGATGGGTGTCGCACATTCGAATGATTGGTGTCGCACATTCGATTGATCGGTGCCGCACATTTGATTGGTCGGTGCTGCACATTCCATTGATAGGTGTCGCACATTCGATTTATCGGTGCCGAACATTCGATTGAGCGGTGTCGCACATTCGATTTATCGGTGTCGAACATTCGATTGATCGGTGTCGAACATTCGAATGATCGGTGTCGAACATTCGATTGATCCGTGGCGAACATTACATTCGATCAATCGATGCCGAACATTCGATTGATGAGTGCCGCAAATTCCATTGATAGGTGTCGTACATTCGATTGATCGGTGCTGCACATTCGATTGTTCGGTGTCGAATATTCGATTGATGGGTGTCGCACATTCGATTAGTCGGTGTCGAATATTGAATTAATCGGTGCCGAACATTCCATTGATCGGTGTGTCGAACATTCGATCGATCAGTACCGCACATTCGATTGATCGGTACTGCACATTCGATTGATGGGTGTCGAACATTCGATTGATGGATTTCAGTGTCGAACATTCCATTAATCGGTATCGAATATTCGATTGATCGTTGTCGAACATTCGATTGATGGGTGTCTAACATTCGATTGATCAATGTCGAACATTCGATTGATCGGTGCCGCACATTCGGTTTAATCGGTGTCGAACATTCGATTGATGGGTGTCGAACATTCGATTGATGGGTGTCGAACATTCGATTGATCGGTGTCGAACATTCGATTGATGGGTGCCGCACATTCGATTGATCAATGTCGAACATTCGATTAATCGGTGCAGTACATTCGATTGATCGGTGCCGAACATACGATTGATCGGTGTCAAAAATTCGATTGATGGTGTCGCACATTCGAATGATCGGTGTCGCTCATTCGATTGATCGGTGCCGCACATTCGATTGATGGGTGTCGCACATTTGATTGATCGGCGTCGAACATTCGATTGATCGGTGTCGAACATTCGATTGATCAATGTCGAACATTTGATTGATCGGTGTCGCACATTTGATTGATCGGCGTCGAACATTCGATTGATCGGTGTCGCACATTTGATTGATCGGCGTCGAACATTCGATTGATCGGTGTCGAACATTCGATTGATCAATGTCGAACATTTGATTGACCGGTGTCGCACATTCGGTTTAATCGGTGTGGAACATTCGATTGATGGGTGTCGAACATTCGATTGATGGGTGCCGCACATTCGATTGATCAATGTCGAACATTCGATTAATCGGTGCAGTACATTCGATTGATCGGTGCCGAACATACGATTGATCGGTGTCAAAAATTCGATTGATGGTGTCGCACATTCGAATGATCGGTGTCGGTCATTCGATTGATCGGTGCCGCACATTCGATTGATGGGTGTCGCACATTTGATTGATCGGCGTCGAACATTCGATTGATCGGTGTCGAACATTCGATTGATCAATGTCGAACATTTGATTGATCGGTGTCGCACATTTGATTGATCGGCGTCGAACATTCGATTGATCGGTGTCGAACATTCGATTGATCAATGTCGAACATTTGATTGACCGGTGTCGCACATTCGATTGATCGGTGCCGCACATTCGATTGATCGGTGTCGAACATTTGATTGATCGGTGCCGCACATTCGATTGATCGGTGTCGAACATTCGATTGATTTGTGCCGCACATTCGATTGATCAATGTCGAACATTCGATTAATCGGTGCAGTACATTCGATTGATCGGTGCCGAACATACGATTGATCGGTGTCAAACATTCGATTGATGGTGTCGCACATTCGAATGATCGGTGTCGCTCATTCGATTGATCGGTGCCGCACATTCGATTGATCGGTGCCGCACATTTGATTGATCGGTACTGCACATTCGATTGATCGGTGTCGAACATTCGATTGATGGGTGTCGCACATTCGATTAGTCGGTGTCGAATATTCGATTGATCGGTGTCGAACATTCGATTGATCGGTGCTGCATATTCGATTGATCGGTGCCGAACATTCGATTGATCGGTGCCGCACATTTGATTGGTCGGTACTGCACATTCGATTGATCGGTGTCGAACATTCGAATGATCGGTGTCGCACATTCGATTGGTCGGTGTCAAATATTCGATTGATCGGTGTCGAACATTCGATTGATGGGTGTCGCACATTCGATTGATCGGTGGCGCACATTAGATTGATCGGTGTCGAACATTAAATTGATCGGTGGCGAACATTACATTCGATCAATCGATGCTGAACATACGATTGATGGGTGTCGAAGATTCGATTGATGGGTGTCGCACATTCGATTGATCGGTGCCGCAAATTCGATTTAATCGGTGTCGAACATTCGATTGATGGGTTTCGAACATTCGATTGATCGGTACCGCACATTCGATTGATCGGTGTCGAACATTCGATTGATCGGTGTCGAACATTCGATTGATCAATGTCGAACATTTGATTGATCGGTGCCGCACATTCGATTGATCGGTGCTGCATATTCGATTGATCGGTGCCGAACATTCCATTAATAAGTGTCGCACATTCGATTGATCGGTGTCGAACATTCGATTGATCGGTGTCGCACATTCGATTGATCGGTGTCGAAATTTCGTTTGATCAATGCTGCACATTCGAATGATCGGTGTCGAACATTCGATTCATGGGTGTCGCACATTCGATTGATCTGTGTCGCACATTAGATTGATCGGTGTCGAACACTCGATCGATCAGTGCCGCATATGCGATTGATCGGTGCTGCATATTCGATTGATCGGTGTCGAACATTCGATTGATGGGTGTCGCACATTCGATTATTCGGTGTCGAATATTCGACTGATCGGTGTCGAACATTCGATTGATGGTGTCGAACATTCGATTGATGGGTGTCGCACATTCGATTGATCGGTTTCGCACATTAGATTGATCGGTGTCGAACATTCGATTGATCGGTGCTGCATATTCGATTGATCGGTGCCGAACATTCGATTGATCGGTGTCGAACATTCGATTGATCGGTTTCGAACATTCGATTGATCAATGGCGAACATTCGATTGATCGGTGCCGCACTTTCGATCATTCGATGAAGAACAAAAGATTGATGGGTGTCGAACATTCGATTGATCGGTGCCGCACATTCGATTGATCAATGTCGAACATTCGATTAATCGGTGTTGAATATTCGATTAATAGGTGTCGAACATTCGATTGATGGGTGCCGCACATTCCATTGATCGGTGTCGCACATTCGATTGATCGGTGTCGAACATTCGATTGATCGGTGTCGTACATTCGATTGATCGGTTTCGAACATTGGATTGATGGGTGTCGCACATTCGATTAATCGGTGTCGCACATTCGATTAATAGGTGTCGATCATTCGATTGATCGGTGCCGAACATTCGATTGATCGGTGTCGAACATTCGATTGATCTGTGTGTCGAACATTTGATCGATCAGTGCCGCACATTCGATTGATCGGTGCTGCACATTCGATTGATGGGTGTCGACATTCGATTGATCGGTGCTGCACATTCGATTGATCGGTGTGGAATATTCGATTGATGTTTGCCGCACATTCCATTGATCGGTGTCGAACATTCGATTAATCGGTGTCGAACATTCGATTGATGAGTGCCGCACATTCCATTGATAGGTGTCGTACATTCGATTGATCGGTGTCGAACATTCGATTAGTCGGTGTCGAATATTCGATTGATCGGTGTCGAACATTCGATTGATCGGTGTCGAACATTCGATTGATGGGTGTCGAACATTCGATTGATGGGTGTCGCACATTCGATTGATCGGTGTCGCACATTAGATTAATCGGTGTCGAACATTCGATTGATCGGTGCTGCATATTCGATTGATCGGTGTCGCACATTCGTTTAATCGGTGTCGAAATTTCAAATAATAGGTGTCGGACATTCGATTGATGGGTGTCGCACATTCGAATGATCGGTGTCGAACATTCGAATGATCGGTGTCGAACATTCGATTGATCAATGTCGAACATTCGATTGATCGGTGCTGCATATTCGATTGATCGGTGCCGAACATTCGAATGATCGGTGTCGCACATTCGATTGATGGGTGTCGCACATTCGATTAGTCGGTGTCGAATATTCGATTGATCGGTGTCGAACATTCGATTGATGGTGTCGAACATTCGATTGATCGGTGTCGAACATTCGATTGATGGGTGTCGCACATTCGATTAGTCGTTGTCGAATATTCGACTGATCGGTGTCGAACATTCGATTGATGGTGTCGAACATTCGATTGATCGGTGTCGCACATTCGATTGATCGGTTTCGCACATTAGATTGATCGGTGTCGAACATTCGATTGATCGGTGCTGCATATTCGATTGATCGGTGCCGAACATTCGATTGATCGGTGTCGAACATTCGAATGATCGGTTTCGAACATTCGATTGATCAATGGCGAACATTCGATTGATCGGTGCCGCACTTTCGATCAATCGATGAAGAACAAAAGATTGATGGGTGTCGAACATTCGATTGATCGGTGCCGCACATTCGATTGATCAATGTCGAACATTTGATTAATCGGTGTTGAATATTCGATTAATAGGTGTCGAACATTCGATTGATGGGTGCCGCACATTCCATTGATCGGTGTCGCACATTCGATTGATCGGTGTCGAACATTCGATTGATCGGTGTCGTACATTATATTGATCGGTTTCGAACATTGGATTGATGGGTGTCGCACATTCGATTAATCGGTGTCGCACATTCGATTAATAGGTGTCGATCATTCGATTGATCGGTGCCGAACATTCGATTGATCGGTGTCGAACATTCGATTGATCTGTGTGTCGAACATTCGATCGATCAGTGCCGCACGTTCGATTGATCGGTGCTGCACATTCGATTAATGGGTGTCGACATTCGATTGATCGGTGCTGCACATTCGATTGATCGGTGTGGAATATTCGATTGATGTTTGCCGCACATTCCATTGATCGGTGTCGTACATCAGATTAATCGGTGTCGATCATTCGATTGATAGGTGTCGCACATTCGATTGATCGTTGTCGCACATTCGATTGATCGGTGCCGAACATTCGATTGATCGGTGTCGAACATTCGATTGATCTGTGTGTCGAACATTCGATCGATCAGTGCCGCTCATTCGATTGATCGGTGCTGCACATTCGATTGATGGGTGTCGACATTCGATTGATCGGTGTCGCACATTCGATTGATCGTTGTCGCACATTCGATGGATCGGTGTCGAACATTCGATTGATCGGTGTCGAGCATTCGATTGATGGGTGTCGCACATTCGAATGATCAATGTCGAGCATTCGATTGATGGGTGTCGCACATTCGAATGATTGGTGTCGCACATTCGATTGATCGGTGCCGCACATTCGATTGATCGGTGGCGCACATTAGATTGATCGGTGTCGAACATTAAATTGATCGGTGTCGAACATTACATTCGATCAATCGATGCTGAACATACGATTGATGGGTGTCGAAGATTCGATTGATGGGTGTCGCACATTCGATTGATCGGTGCCGCAAATTCGATTTAATCGGTGTCGAACATTCGATTGATGGGTTTCGAACATTCGATTGATCGGTACCGCACATTCGATTGATCGGTGTCGAACATTCGATTGATCGGTGTCGAACATTCGATTGATCAATGTCGAACATTTGATTGATCGGTGCCGCACATTCGATTGATCGGTGCTGCATATTCGATTGATCGGTGCCGAACATTCCATTAATAAGTGTCGCACATTCGATTGATCGGTGTCGAACATTCGATTGATCGGTGTCGCACATTCGATTGATCGGTGTCGAAATTTCGTTTGATCAATGCTGCACATTCGAATGATCGGTGTCGAACATTCGATTCATGGGTGTCGCACATTCGATTGATCTGTGTC
Organism: Apostichopus japonicus; assembly: GCF_037975245.1. NCBI lineage: Eukaryota > Metazoa > Echinodermata > Holothuroidea > Aspidochirotida > Stichopodidae > Apostichopus > Apostichopus japonicus. The sequence goes on from NC_092579.1 coordinate 25,500,372, forward strand.
GCACATTAGATTGATCGGTGTCGAACACTCGATCGATCAGTGCCGCATATGCGATTGATCGGTGCTGCATATTCGATTGATCGGTGTCGAACATTCGATTGATGGGTGTCGCACATTCGATTATTCGGTGTCGAATATTCGACTGATCGGTGTCGAACATTCGATTGATGGTGTCGAACATTCGATTGATGGGTGTCGCACATTCGATTGATCGGTTTCGCACATTAGATTGATCGGTGTCGAACATTCGATTGATCGGTGCTGCATATTCGATTGATCGGTGCCGAACATTCGATTGATCGGTGTCGAACATTCGATTGATCGGTTTCGAACATTCGATTGATCAATGGCGAACATTCGATTGATCGGTGCCGCACTTTCGATCATTCGATGAAGAACAAAAGATTGATGGGTGTCGAACATTCGATTGATCGGTGCCGCACATTCGATTGATCAATGTCGAACATTCGATTAATCGGTGTTGAATATTCGATTAATAGGTGTCGAACATTCGATTGATGGGTGCCGCACATTCCATTGATCGGTGTCGCACATTCGATTGATCGGTGTCGAACATTCGATTGATCGGTGTCGTACATTCGATTGATCGGTTTCGAACATTGGATTGATGGGTGTCGCACATTCGATTAATCGGTGTCGCACATTCGATTAATAGGTGTCGATCATTCGATTGATCGGTGCCGAACATTCGATTGATCGGTGTCGAACATTCGATTGATCTGTGTGTCGAACATTTGATCGATCAGTGCCGCACATTCGATTGATCGGTGCTGCACATTCGATTGATGGGTGTCGACATTCGATTGATCGGTGCTGCACATTCGATTGATCGGTGTGGAATATTCGATTGATGTTTGCCGCACATTCCATTGATCGGTGTCGAACATTCGATTAATCGGTGTCGAACATTCGATTGATGAGTGCCGCACATTCCATTGATAGGTGTCGTACATTCGATTGATCGGTGTCGAACATTCGATTAGTCGGTGTCGAATATTCGATTGATCGGTGTCGAACATTCGATTGATCGGTGTCGAACATTCGATTGATGGGTGTCGAACATTCGATTGATGGGTGTCGCACATTCGATTGATCGGTGTCGCACATTAGATTAATCGGTGTCGAACATTCGATTGATCGGTGCTGCATATTCGATTGATCGGTGTCGCACATTCGTTTAATCGGTGTCGAAATTTCAAATAATAGGTGTCGGACATTCGATTGATGGGTGTCGCACATTCGAATGATCGGTGTCGAACATTCGAATGATCGGTGTCGAACATTCGATTGATCAATGTCGAACATTCGATTGATCGGTGCTGCATATTCGATTGATCGGTGCCGAACATTCGAATGATCGGTGTCGCACATTCGATTGATGGGTGTCGCACATTCAATTAGTCGGTGTCGAATATTCGATTGATCGGTGTCGAACATTCGATTGATGGTGTCGAACATTCGATTGATCGGTGTCGAACATTCGATTGATGGGTGTCGCACATTCGATTAGTCGTTGTCGAATATTCGACTGATCGGTGTCGAACATTCGATTGATGGTGTCGAACATTCGATTGATCGGTGTCGCACATTCGATTGATCGGTTTCGCACATTAGATTGATCGGTGTCGAACATTCGATTGATCGGTGCTGCATATTCGATTGATCGGTGCCGAACATTCGATTGATCGGTGTCGAACATTCGAATGATCGGTTTCGAACATTCGATTGATCAATGGCGAACATTCGATTGATCGGTGCCGCACTTTCGATCAATCGATGAAGAACAAAAGATTGATGGGTGTCGAACATTCGATTGATCGGTGCCGCACATTCGATTGATCAATGTCGAACATTTGATTAATCGGTGTTGAATATTCGATTAATAGGTGTCGAACATTCGATTGATGGGTGCCGCACATTCCATTGATCGGTGTCGCACATTCGATTGATCGGTGTCGAACATTCGATTGATCGGTGTCGTACATTATATTGATCGGTTTCGAACATTGGATTGATGGGTGTCGCACATTCGATTAATCGGTGTCGCACATTCGATTAATAGGTGTCGATCATTCGATTGATCGGTGCCGAACATTCGATTGATCGGTGTCGAACATTCGATTGATCTGTGTGTCGAACATTCGATCGATCAGTGCCGCACATTCGATTGATCGGTGCTGCACATTCGATTGATGGGTGTCGACATTCGATTGATCGGTGCTGCACATTCGATTGATCGGTGTGGAATATTCGATTGATGTTTGCCGCACATTCCATTGATCGGTGTCGTACATCAGATTAATCGGTGTCGATCATTCGATTGATAGGTGTCGCACATTCGATTGATCGTTGTCGCACATTCGATTGATCGGTGCCGAACATTCGATTGATCGGTGTCGAACATTCGATTGATCTGTGTGTCGAACATTCGATCGATCAGTGCCGCTCATTCGATTGATCGGTGCTGCACATTCGATTGATGGGTGTCGACATTCGATTGATCGGTGTCGCACATTCGATTGATCGTTGTCGCACATTCGATGGATCGGTGTCGAACATTCGATTGATCGGTGTCGAGCATTCGATTGATGGGTGTCGCACATTCGAATGATCAATGTCGAGCATTCGATTGATGGGTGTCGCACATTCGAATGATTGGTGTCGCACATTCGATTGATCGGTGCCGCACATTTGATTGGTCGGTGCTGCACATTCCATTGATAGGTGTCGCACATTCGATTTATCGGTGCCGAACATTCGATTGAGCGGTGTCGCACATTCGATTTATCGGTGTCGAACATTCGATTGATCGGTGTCGAACATTCGAATGATCGGTGTCGAACATTCGATTGATCCGTGGCGAACATTACATTCGATCAATCGATGCCGAACATACGATTGATGGGTGTCGAAGATTCGATTAATGGGTGTCGCACATTCGATTGATCGGTGCCGCACATTCGATTTAATCGGTGTCGAACATTCGATTGATGGGTGTCGAACATTCGATTGATCGTTACCGCACATTCGATTGATCGGTACCGCACATTCGATTGATCGGTGCCGCACATTCGATTGATCAATGTCGAACATTCGATTAATCGGTGCAGTACATTCGATTGATCGGTGCCTAACATACGATTGATCGGTGTCAAACATTCGATTGATGGTGTCGCACATTCGAATGATCGGTGTCGCTCATTCGATTGATCGGTGCCGCACATTCGATTGATGGGTGTCGCACATTTGATTGATCGGTGTCGAACATTCGATTGATCGGTGTGGAATATTCGATTGATGTTTGCCGCACATTCCATTGATCGGTGTCGTACATCAGATTAATCGGTGTCGATCATTCGATTGATAGGTGTCGCACATTCGATTGATCGTTGTCGCACATTCGATTGATCGGTGCCGAACATTCGATTGATCGGTGTCGAACATTCGATTGATCTGTGTGTCGAACATTCGATCGATCAGTGCCGCTCATTCGATTGATCGGTGCTGCACATTCGATTGATGGGTGTCGACATTCGATTGATCGGTGTCGCACATTCGATTGATCGTTGTCGCACATTCGATGGATCGGTGTCGAACATTCGATTGATCGGTGTCGAGCATTCGATTGATGGGTGTCGCACATTCGAATGATCAATGTCGAGCATTCGATTGATGGGTGTCGCACATTCGAATGATTGGTGTCGCACATTCGATTGATCGGTGCCGCACATTTGATTGGTCGGTGCTGCACATTCCATTGATAGGTGTCGCACATTCGATTTATCGGTGCCGAACATTCGATTGAGCGGTGTCGCACATTCGATTTATCGGTGTCGAACATTCGATTGATCGGTGTCGAACATTCGAATGATCGGTGTCGAACATTCGATTGATCCGTGACGAACATTACATTCGATCAATCGATGCCGAACATACGATTGATGGGTGTCGAAGATTCGATTAATGGGTGTCGCACATTCGATTGATCGGTGCCGCACATTCGATTTAATCGGTGTCGAACATTCGATTGATGGGTGTCGAACATTCGATTGATCGTTACCGCACATTCGATTGATCGGTACCGCACATTCGATTGATCGGTGCCGCACATTCGATTGATCAATGTCGAACATTCGATTAATCGGTGCAGTACATTCGATTGATCGGTGCCTAACATACGATTGATCGGTGTCAAACATTCGATTGATGGTGTCGCACATTCGAATGATCGGTGTCGCTCATTCGATTGATCGGTGCCGCACATTCGATTGATGGGTGTCGCACATTCGATTAATCGGTGCAGTACATTCGATTGATCGGTGCCTAACATACGATTGATCGGTGTCAAACATTCGATTGATGGTGTCGCACATTCGAATGATCGGTGTCGCTCATTCGATTGATCGGTGCCGCACATTCGATTGATGGGTGTCGCACATTTGATTGATCGGTGTCGAACATTCGATTGATCGGTGTGGAATATTCGATTGATGTTTGCCGCACATTCCATTGATCGGTGTCGTACATCAGATTAATCGGTGTCGATCATTCGATTGATAGGTGTCGCACATTCGATTGATCGTTGTCGCACATTCGATTGATCGGTGCCGAACATTCGATTGATCGGTGTCGAACATTCGATTGATCTGTGTGTCGAACATTCGATCGATCAGTGCCGCTCATTCGATTGATCGGTGCTGCACATTCGATTGATGGGTGTCGACATTCGATTGATCGGTGTCGCACATTCGATTGATCGTTGTCGCACATTCGATGGATCGGTGTCGAACATTCGATTGATCGGTGTCGAGCATTCGATTGATGGGTGTCGCACATTCGAATGATCAATGTCGAGCATTCGATTGATGGGTGTCGCACATTCGAATGATTGGTGTCGCACATTCGATTGATCGGTGCCGCACATTTGATTGGTCGGTGCTGCACATTCCATTGATAGGTGTCGCACATTCGATTTATCGGTGCCGAACATTCGATTGAGCGGTGTCGCACATTCGATTTATCGGTGTCGAACATTCGATTGATCGGTGTCGAACATTCGAATGATCGGTGTCGAACATTCGATTGATCCGTGACGAACATTACATTCGATCAATCGATGCCGAACATACGATTGATGGGTGTCGAAGATTCGATTAATGGGTGTCGCACATTCGATTGATCGGTGCCGCACATTCGATTTAATCGGTGTCGAACATTCGATTGATGGGTGTCGAACATTCGATTGATCGTTACCGCACATTCGATTGATCGGTACCGCACATTCGATTGATCGGTGCCGCACATTCGATTGATCAATGTCGAACATTCGATTAATCGGTGCAGTACATTCGATTGATCGGTGCCTAACATACGATTGATCGGTGTCAAACATTCGATTGATGGTGTCGCACATTCGAATGATCGGTGTCGCTCATTCGATTGATCGGTGCCGCACATTCGATTGATGGGTGTCGCACATTTGATTGATCGGTGTCGAACATTCGATTGATCGGTGTCGAACATTCGATTGATCAATGTCGAACATTTCATTGATCGGTGCCGCACATTCGATTGATCGGTGCTGCATATTCGATTGATCGGTGCCGAACATTCCATTAATAGGTGTCGCACATTCGATTGATCGGTGTCGCACATTCGATTGATCGGTGTCGAAATTTCGTTTGATCAATGCTGCACATTCGAATGATCGGTGTCGAACATTCGATTCATGGGTGTCGCACATTCGATTAATCTGTGTCGCACATTAGATTGATCGGTGTCGAACACTCGATCGATCAGTGCCGCATATGCGATTGATCGGTGCTGCATATTCGATTGATCGGTGTCGAACATTCGATTGATCGGTATCGCACAATTGATTGATAGGTACCGAACATTCGATTGATCGGCACCGCACATTCGATTTATCAATACCGCACATTCGATTAATATGTACCGCACATTCGATCGATAGGTACCACACATTCGATCAATAGGTACCACACATTCGATTGATCGGTACCGCACATTCGATTTATCGGCAACGCACTTTCTATTTATCAATACCGAACATTCGATTAATAGGTACCGCACAATTGATTGATAGGTACCGAACATTCGATTGATCGGCACCGCACATTCGATTTATCGGCAACGCACTTTCTATTTATCAATATCGAACATTCGATTAATAGGTACCGCATTATTGATTGATAGGTACCGAACATTCGATTGATTGGCACCGCAGATTCGATTAATAGGAACAGCACAATCGATCGATCGGTACCGCATATTCGATTGATCGGCACCGCACATTCGATTGATCGGAACAGCACATTCGATTAATATGTACCGCACATTCGATCGATAGGTACCACACATTCGATTGATCGGCACCGCACATTCGATTGATCGGTACCGCACATTCGATTGATCGGTACCGCACATCAGATTGATCACTACCCCACATTCGATTGATAGGCACCGCACATTCGATTGATCGATACCGCATATTCGATTGATCGGTATTGAACATTCGATTGATCGGTACCGCACATTCGATTAATCGGTACCGCACATTCGATTGATCGGCACCGCACATTTGATAAATATGTTCCGCACGTTCGATCGATAGGTATCACACATTCGATTGATCGGCACCGCACATTCGATTGATCGGTACCGCATATTCGATTGATCGGTACCGAGCATTCGATTGATCGGCACCGCACATTTGATTTATCGGCAACGCACTTTCTATTTATCAGTACCGAACATTCGATTAATAGGTACCGCACAATTGATTGATAGGTACCGAACATTCGATTGATTGGCACCGCAGATTCGATTAATAGGAACAGCACAATCGATCGATCGGTACCGCATATTCGATTGATCGGCACCGCACATTCGATTGATCGGAACAGCACATTCGATTAATATGTACCGCACATTCGATCGATAGGTACCACACATTCGATTGATCGGCACCGCACATTCGATTGATCGGTACCGCACATTCGATTGATCGGTACCGCACATTCGATTAATCGGTACCGCATATTCGATTGATCGGCACCGCACATTCGATTGATCGGTACCGCGCATTTGATAAATATGTTCCGCACGTTCGATCGATAGGTATCACACATTCGATTGATCGGTATTGAACATTTGATTGTTCGGTACCGAACATTCGATTAATAGATACCGCAAAATCGATCGATCGGTACCGCTTATTCGATTGATCGGTAATGCACATTTGATTTATCGGTACCTCACATTCGATTAATCGGCAATGCGCATTCGATCGATTGGTACCGCACATTCGATCGATCGGTACCGAGCATTCGATTGATCGGTATCACACATTCGATTGATAGGTACCACCCATTCGATTGATCGATACCGAGCAATCGATTGATCGGTACCGCACATTCGATTGATCGGAACAGCACATTCGATTCATATGTACCGCACATTCGATCGATAGGTACCACACATTCGATTAATCGGTACCGCATATTCGATTGATCGGCACCGCACATTCGATTGATCGGTACCGCACATTTGATAAATATGTTCCGCACGTTCGATCGATAGGTATCACACATTCGATTGATCGGTATTGAACATTCGATTGTTCGGTACCGAACATTCGATTAATAGATACCGCAAAATCGATCGATCGGTACCGCTTATTCGATTGATCGGTAATGCACATTTGATTTATCGGTACCTCACATTCGATTAATCGGCAATGCGCATTCGATCGATTGGTACCGCACATTCGATCGATCGGTACCGAGCATTCGATTGATCGGTATCACACATTCGATTGATAGGTACCACCCATTCGATTGATCGATACCGAGCAATCGATTGATCGGTACCGCACATTCGATTGATCGGTAGCGCACATTCGAATAATCTGTACCGCACATTCAATTGATCGGTACCGCACATTCGATTTATCGATACCGCACATTCGATTGATCGGTACCGCACATTCGATTGACCGGTATCGCACATTCGAATTATCAATACCGCACATTCGATCGAAAGGTACCACACATTCGATTGATCGGTACCGCACATTCGATTAATAGGTACCGCACATTCGATTGATCGGTATCGAACAATCGAATGATATGTACCGCACATTCGATTGATCGGTATCGAACATTTGATTTATCGGTACCGCACATTCGATTGATCGGCACCGCACTTTCTATTTATCGGTACCGCACCTTCGATTGAAAGTAACCGCACATTCGATTGATCGGTATCGCACCTTCGATTGATCGGTATCGCACAATTGATTAATAGGTACCGAACATTCGATTGATCGGCACCGCACATTCTATTTATCGGCACCGCACTTTCCATTTATCGGTATCGGTACCGCACATTCGATTAATAGTTACCACACATTCGATTGATCGGTACGGCACATTCGTTTGACCGGTATCGAACATTCGATTGATCAGCACCGTACATTCGATTGATAGGCACCGCACATTCGATTTATCGGTACCGCACATGAGATTGATCGTTACCGCACATTCGATTTATCGGTACCGTACTTTCGTTTCATCGGTACCGCACATCAGATTGATCGGTACCGCACATTCGATTGATCGGCACCGCACATTCGATTGATCGGTACCGCACATTCGATTGATCGGTTTCGAACATTCGATTGATCATTATGGCACATTCAATTGATCGGTACCGCACATTCGATTTGATCGGTACCGCACATTCGATTGATCGGTATCGGACAATCGAATGATCTGTACCGCACATTCGATTGATCGGTATCGAACATCCGATTGATCAGCACCGCACATTTGATTGATAGGCACAGCACATTCGATTTAACGGTACAACACATTAGAAGGATCGGCACCGCACATTTGATTGATCTGTTCCGCACATTCGATTAATCGGTACCGCACATTCGATTGAAAGTAACCGCACATTCGATTGATCGGTATCGCACCTTCGATTGATCGGTATCGCACAATTGATTAATAGGTACCGAACATTCGATTGATCGGCACCGCACCTTCGATTGATTGGGATGGAACATACTATTGATAGGAACCGCACATTCGATTAATCGGTATCGCACCTTCGATTGATCGGTATCGCACAATTGATTAATAGGTACCGAACATTCAATTGATCGGCACCGCACTTTCCATTTATCGGTATCGGTACCGCACATTCGATTAATAGTTACCACACATTCGATTGATCGGTACGGCAAATTCGTTTGATCGGTATCGAAAATTCGATTGATCAGCACCCCGTACATTCGATTGATAGGCACCGCACTTTCTATTTATCGGTACCGCACATTCGATTAATAGGTACCGCACAATCGATCGATCAGTACCGCATATTCGATTGATCTGTACCGCACATTCGATTAATATGTACCGCACATTCGATCGATAGGTACCACACATTCGATTGATCGGCAACGCACATTCGATTGATCGGTACCGCACATTCGATTGATCGGTACCGCACAACAGATTGATCAGTACCGCACATTCGATTGATAGGCACCGCACATTCAATTGATCGATACCGCACATTCGATTGATCGTTATTGAACATTCCATTGATTGTCACCGCACATTCGATTTATCGGCAACGCACTTTCTATTTATCAATACCGAACATTCGATTAATAGGTACCGCACAATTGATTGATAGGTACCGAACATTCGATTGATCGGCACCGCACATTCGATTTATCGGCAACGCACTTTCTATTTATCAATATCGAACATTCGATTAATAGGTACCGCACAATTGATTGATAGGTACCGAACATTCGATTGATTGGCACCGCAGATTCGATTAATAGGAACAGCACAATCGATCGATCGGTACCGCATATTCGATTGATCGGCACCGCACATTCGATTGATCGGAACAGCACATTCGATTAATATGTACCGCACATTCGATCGATAGGTACCACACATTCGATTGATCGGCACCGCACATTCGATTGATCGGTACCGCACATTCGATTGATCGGTACCGCACATCAGATTGATCACTACCCCACATTCGATTGATAGGCACCGCACATTCGATTGATCGATACCGCATATTCGATTGATCGGTATTGAACATTCGATTGATCGGTACCGCACATTCGATTAATCGGTACCGCACATTCGATTGATCGGCACCGCACATTTGATAAATATGTTCCGCACGTTCGATCGATAGGTATCACACATTCGATTGATCGGCACCGCACATTCGATTGATCGGTACCGCATATTCGATTGATCGGTACCGAGCATTCGATTGATCGGCACCGCACATTTGATTTATCGGCAACGCACTTTCTATTTATCAGTACCGAACATTCGATTAATAGGTACCGCACAATTGATTGATAGGTACCGAACATTCGATTGATTGGCACCGCAGATTCGATTAATAGGAACAGCACAATCGATCGATCGGTACCGCATATTCGATTGATCGGCACCGCACATTCGATTGATCGGAACAGCACATTCGATTAATATGTACCGCACATTCGATCGATAGGTACCACACATTCGATTGATCGGCACCGCACATTCGATTGATCGGTACCGCACATTCGATTGATCGGTACCGCACATTCGATTAATCGGTACCGCATATTCGATTGATCGGCACCGCACATTCGATTGATCGGTACCGCACATTTGATAAATATGTTCCGCACGTTCGATCGATAGGTATCACACATTCGATTGATCGGTATTGAACATTTGATTGTTCGGTACCGAACATTCGATTAATAGATACCGCAAAATCGATCGATCGGTACCGCTTATTCGATTGATCGGTAATGCACATTTGATTTATCGGTACCTCACATTCGATTAATCGGCAATGCGCATTCGATCGATTGGTACCGCACATTCGATCGATCGGTACCGAGCATTCGATTGATCGGTATCACACATTCGATTGATAGGTACCACCCATTCGATTGATCGATACCGAGCAATCGATTGATCGGTACCGCACATTCGATTGATCGGAACAGCACATTCGATTCATATGTACCGCACATTCGATCGATAGGTACCACACATTCGATTAATCGGTACCGCATATTCGTTTGATCGGCACCGCACATTCGATTGATCGGTACCGCACATTTGATAAATATGTTCCGCACGTTCGATCGATAGGTATCACACATTCGATTGATCGGTATTGAACATTCGATTGTTCGGTACCGAACATTCGATTAATAGATACCGCAAAATCGATCGATCGGTACCGCTTATTCGATTGATCGGTAATGCACATTTGATTTATCGGTACCTCACATTCGATTAATCGGCAATGCGCATTCGATCGATTGGTACCGCACATTCGATCGATCGGTACCGAGCATTCGATTGATCGGTATCACACATTCGATTGATAGGTACCACCCATTCGATTGATCGATACCGAGCAATCGATTGATCGGTACCGCACATTCGATTGATCGGTAGCGCACATTCGAATAATCTGTACCGCACATTCAATTGATCGGTACGGCACATTCGATTTATCGATACCGCACATTCGATTGATCGGTACCGCACATTCGATTGACCGGTATCGCACATTCGAATTATCAATACCGCACATTCGATCGAAAGGTACCACACATTCGATTGATCGGTACCGCACATTCGATTAATAGGTACCGCACATTCGATTGATCGGTATCGAACAATCGAATGATATGTACCGCACATTCGATTGATCGGTATCGAACATTTGATTTATCGGTACCGCACATTCGATTGATCGGCACCGCACTTTCTATTTATCGGTACCGCACCTTCGATTGAAAGTAACCGCACATTCGATTGATCGGTATCGCACCTTCGATTGATCGGTATCGCACAATTGATTAATAGGTACCGAACATTCGATTGATCGGCACCGCACATTCTATTTATCGGCACCGCACTTTCCATTTATCGGTATCGGTACCGCACATTCGATTAATAGTTACCACACATTCGATTGATCGGTACGGCACATTCGTTTGACCGGTATCGAACATTCGATTGATCAGCACCGTACATTCGATTGATAGGCACCGCACATTCGATTTATCGGTACCGCACATGAGATTGATCGTTACCGCACATTCGATTTATCGGTACCGTACTTTCGTTTCATCGGTACCGCACATCAGATTGATCGGTACCGCACATTCGATTGATCGGCACCGCACATTCGATTGATCGGTACCGCACATTCGATTGATCGGTTTCGAACATTCGATTGATCATTATGGCACATTCAATTGATCGGTACCGCACATTCGATTTGATCGGTACCGCACATTCGATTGATCGGTATCGGACAATCGAATGATCTGTACCGCACATTCGATTGATCGGTATCGAACATCCGATTGATCAGCACCGCACATTTGATTGATAGGCACAGCACATTCGATTTAACGGTACAACACATTAGAAGGATCGGCACCGCACATTTGATTGATCTGTTCCGCACATTCGATTAATCGGTACCGCACATTCGATTGAAAGTAACCGCACATTCGATTGATCGGTATCGCACCTTCGATTGATCGGTATCGCACAATTGATTAATAGGTACCGAACATTCGATTGATCGGCACCGCACCTTCGATTGATTGGGATGGAACATACTATTGATAGGAACCGCACATTCGATTAATCGGTATCGCACCTTCGATTGATCGGTATCGCACAATTGATTAATAGGTACCGAACATTCAATTGATCGGCACCGCACTTTCCATTTATCGGTATCGGTACCGCACATTCGATTAATAGTTACCACACATTCGATTGATCGGTACGGCAAATTCGTTTGATCGGTATCGAAAATTCGATTGATCAGCACCCCGTACATTCGATTGATAGGCACCGCACTTTCTATTTATCGGTACCGCACATTCGATTAATAGGTACCGCACAATCGATCGATCAGTACCGCATATTCGATTGATCTGTACCGCACATTCGATTAATATGTACCGCACATTCGATCGATAGGTACCACACATTCGATTGATCGGCAACGCACATTCGATTGATCGGTACCGCACATTCGATTGATCGGTACCGCACAACAGATTGATCAGTACCGCACATTCGATTGATAGGCACCGCACATTCAATTGATCGATACCGCACATTCGATTGATCGTTATTGAACATTCCATTGATTGTCACCGTACATTCGATTGATCGGTACCGCACATTTGATTTGTTCGGTACCGCACATTCGATTGATCGATACCGCACATTCGATTAATAGGTTCCGCACATTCGATTGATCGGTATCACACATTCGATTGATCGGTATCGAACAATTGATTGATAGGTATCAAACATTCCATTGATTGGCACCGCACATTCGATTAATAGGAACAGCACAATCGATCGATCGGTACCGCATATTCGATTGATCGGAACAGCACATTCGATTAATATGTACCGCACATTCGATCGATAGGTACCTCACATTCGATTGATCGGTATTGAACATTCGATTGATCGGTACCGCACATTCGATTCATCGGTACCGCACATTTGATTAATATGTTCCGCACGTTCGATCGATAGGTATCACACATTCGATTGATCGGCACCGCACATTCGATTGCTCGATACCGAGCAATCGATTGATCGGTACCGCACATTCGATTGATCGGTAATGCGAATTCGATCGATAGGTACCACACATTCGATTTATCGGTACCGCACATTCGATTAATATGTACCGCACATTCGATCGATAGGTACCACACATTCGTTTGATCGGTACCGCACATTCGATTAATAGGTACCGCACATTCGATTGATCGGTATCGAACATTCGATTGATCGGTATCGCACAATTGATTGATAGGCACCGCACATTCGATTGATCGATACCGCACATTCGATTGATCGTTATTGAACATTCCATTGATTGTCACCGTACATTCGATTGATCGGTACCGCACATTTGATTTGTTCGGTACCGCACATTCGATTGATCGATACCGCACATTCGATTGATCGGTATTGAACATTCGATTGATTGGTATCGCACAATTGATTGATCGGTACCGAGCATTCGACTGATCGGTATCGAACATTCGATTTGATCGGTACCGCAAATTCGATTGATCGGTACCGAACAATAGAATGATCTGTAACGCACATTCGATTGATCGGTATCGAATATTTGATTGATCAGCACGGTACATTCGATTGATCGGTACCGCACATTCGATTGATCGGTACCGAGCATTCGATTGATCGGCACCGCACATTCGATTGATCGGCACCGCACATTCGATTGATCGATACCGAGCAATCGATTGATTGGTACCGCACATTCGATTGATCGGTAGTGCGCATTCGATCGATAGGTACCGCACATTCGATTGATCGGTATCGAACATTCGATTGATCGGTATCGCACAATTGATTGATAGGTATCGCACAATTGATTGATAGGTACCGAACATTCGATTGATCGGTACCGCACATTCGATTTATCAATACCGCACATTCGATCGATAGGTACCACACATTCGATTGATCGGTACCGCACATTCGATTAATAGGTACCGCACATTCGATTAATATGTACCGCACATTCGATCGATAGGTACCTCACATTCGATTGATCGGTATTGAACATTCGATTGATCGGTACCGCACATTCGATTCATCGGTACCGCACATTTGATTATGATGTTCCGCACGTTCGATCGATAGGTATCACACATTCGATTGATCGGCACCGCACATTCGATTGATCGGTACCGTACATTCGATTGATCAATACCGAGCAATCGATTGATCGGTACCGCACATTCGATTGATCGGTAATGCGAATTCGATCGATAGGTACCACACATTCGATTGATCGGTACCTCACATTCGATTAATAGGTACCGCACAATCGATTGATCGGTATCGAACATTCGATTGATCGGTATCGCACAATCGATTAATAGGTACCGCACATTCGATTGATCGGTATCGAACATTCGATTGATCGGTATCGCACAATTGATTGATAGGTACCGAACATTCGATTGATCGGCACCGCACATTCGATTGATCGGAACCGCACATTCGATTAATATGTACCGCACATTCGATCGCTAGGTACCACACATTCGATCGATAGCTACCACACATTCGATTGATCGGTACCGCACATTCGATTAATAGGTTCCGCACATTCGATTGATCGGTATCACACATTCGATTGATCGGTATCGAACAATTGATTGATAGGTATCGAACATTCCATTGATTGGCACCGCACATTCGATTAATAGGAACAGCACAATCGATCGATCGGTACCGCATATTCGATTGATCGGAACAGCACATTCGATTAATATGTACCGCACATTCGATCGATAGGTACCTCACATTCGATTGATCGGTATTGAACATTCGATTGATCGGTACCGCACATTCGATTCATCGGTACCGCACATTTGATTAATATGTTCCGCACGTTCGATCGATAGGTATCACACATTCGATTGATCGGCACCGCACATTCGATTGATCGGTACCGCACATTCGATTGCTCGATACCGAGCAATCGATTGATCGGTACCGCACATTCGATTGATCGGTAATGCGAATTCGATCGATAGGTACCACACATTCGATTTATCGGTACCGCACATTCGATTAATAGGTACCGCACAATCGATCGATCGGTACCGCATATTCGATTGATCGGCACCGCACATTCGATTGATCGGAACCGCACATTCGATTAATATGTACCGCACATTCGATCGATAGGTACCACACATGCGATCGATAGGTACCACACATTCGATTGATCGGTACCGCACATTCGATTAATAGGTACCGCACATTCGATTGATCGGTATCACACATTCGATTGATCGGTATCGAACAATTGATTGATCGGCACCGCATATTCGATTGATCGGCACCGCACATTCGATTGATCGGTAGCGCACATTCGAATAATCTGTACTGCACATTCAATTGATCGGTACCGCACATTCGATTTATCGATACCGCACATTCGATTGATCGGTACCACACATTCGATTGATCGGTACCGCACATTCGATTAATAGGTACCGCACATTCGATTGATCGGTATCGCACATTCGATTGATCGGTATCGAACAATTGATTGATAGATACCGAACATTCGATTGAATGGCACCGCACATTCGATTAATAGGAACAGCAAAATCGATCGATCGGTACCGCATATTCGATTGATCGGCACCGCACATTCGATTAATCGGAACCGCACATTGGATTAATATGTACCGCACATTCGATCGATAGGTACCACACATTCGATTGATCGGTACCGCACATTCGATTAATAGGTACCGCACATTCGATTGATCGGTATCACACATTCGATTGATAGGTATCGAACAATTGATTGATAGGTACCGAACATTCGATTAATAGGTACCGCACATTCGATTGATCGGTATCACACTTTCGATTGATCGGTATCGAACAATTGATTGATAGGTACCGAACATTCGATTGATTGGCACTGCACATTCGATTAATAGGAACAGCACATTCGATTGATCGGCACCGCACATTCGATTTATCAATACCGCACATTCGATCGATAGGTACCACACATTCGATTGATCGGTACCGGACATTCGATTAATAGGTACCGCACATTCGATTGATCGGTATCGAACCTTCGATTGATCGGTATCGCACAATTGATGGATAGGTACCGAACATTCGATTGATCGGCACCGCACATTCGATTTATCGGCAACGCACTTTCTATTTATCAGTACCGAACATTCGATTGATCGGTATTGAACATTCGATTGATCGGTACCGCACATTCGATTAATAGGTACCGCATATTCGATTGATCGGCACCGCACATTCGATTGATCGGAACCGCACATTCGATTAATATGTACCGCACATTCGATCGATAGGTACCACACATTCGATCGATAGGTACCACACAATCGATCGATCGGTACCGCATATTCGATTGATCGGCACCGCACATTTGATTGATCGGAACCACACATTCGATTAATATGTACCGCACATTCGATCGATAGGTACCACACATTCGATCGATAGGAACCACACATTCGATTGATCGGTACCGCACATTCGATTAATAGGTACCGCACATTCGATGATCGGTATCACACATTCGATTGATCGGTATCGAACAATTGATTGATAGGTACCGAACATTCGATTAATTGGCACCGCACATTCGATTAATAGGAACAGCACAATCGATCGATCGGTACCGCATATTCGATTGATCGGCACCGCACATTCGATTGATCGGTACCGCACATTCGATTGATCGGTACCGCAAATCAGATTGATCAGTACCCCAAATTTGATAGATAGGCACCGCACATTCGATTGATCGATGCCGCACATTCGATTGATCGGTATTGAACATTCGATTGATCGGTACCGCACATTCGATTAATCGGTACCGCATATTCTATTGATCGGCACCGCACATTCGATTGATCGGCACCGCACATCGAATAATCTGTACCGCACATTCGATTGATCGGTACCAAGCATTCGATTGATCGGTACCGCACATTTGATTTATCTGTTCCGCACATTCGATTGATCGGCACCGCACATTCGATTGATCGATACCGAGCAATCGATTGATTGGCACCGCTCATTCGATTGATCGATACCGCACATTCGACTGATCGGTATTGAACATTTGATTGATCGGTACCGCACATTCGATTAATCGGTACCGCATATTCGATTGATCGGCACCGCACATTCGATTGATCGGTACCGCACATTTGATTAATATGTTCCGCACGTTCGATCGATAGGTATCACACATTCGATTGATCAGCACCGCACATTCGATCGATCGGTACCGAGCATTCGATCGATCGGCACCGCACATTCCATTGATCGGTACCGCACATTCGATTGATCGGTAGCGCACATTCGAATAATCTGTACCGCACATTCAATTGATCGGTACCGCACATTCGATTTATCGATACCGCACATTCGATTGATCGGTACCGCACATTCGATTGATCGGTATCGCACATTCGAATTATCAATACCGCACATTCGATCGATAGGTACCACACATCCGATTAATAGGTACCGCACATTCGATTGATCGGTATCGAACATTCGATTGATCGGTATCGCACAATTGATTGATAGGTACCGAACATTCGATTGATCGGCACCGCACATTCGATTTATCGGCAACGTCTTTCTATTTATCAGTACCGAACATTCGATTAATAGGTACCGCACAATCGATCGATCGGTACCGCATATTCGATCGATAGGTACCACACATTCGATTGATCGGCACCGCACATTCGATCGATAGGTACCACACATTCGTTTGATCGGTACCGCACATCAGATTGATCAGTACCCCACATTCGATTGATAGGCACCGCACATTCGATTGATCGGTACTGCACATTCGATTGATCGGTACCGCACATCAGATAGATCAGTACCCCACATTCGATTGATAGGCACCGCACATTCGATTGATCTGTATCGCACATTCGATTGATCTTTACCGCACATTCTATTGATCGGTTAGGAACATTCGATTCATCGGTACCGCACATTCCATCGATCGGTACGGAACATGCGATTGATCGGTACCGCACATTCGAGTAATCGGTAGAGCACATTCGATTGATCGGTACCGCACATTCCATTGATCGGTATGGAACATTCGATCGATCGGTTTCGCACATTCGAATAATCTGTACCGCACATTCGATTGATCGGTATCTCACATTCGATTGATCAGCAGGAAACATTCGACTGATCTGTATCGCACATTCGATTGATCGTTACGGAACATTCCATTGATCGGTACCGCTCATTTGATAGATTAGTATGGAACATTCGATTAAATGGTACCGCATGTTCGACTAATCGATACCGCACATTCGATTGATCGGTACGGATCATTCGATTGATCTGTATCGAACATTCGATCGATCGGTACGGAACAAGCGATCGATCGGAACCGCACATTCCATCGATCGGTATGGAACATTCGATCGATCGGTTTCGCACATTCGAATAATCTGTACCGCACATTCGATTGATCGGTATCGCACATTCGATTGATCAGCAGGAAACATTCGACTGATCTGTATCGCACATTCGATTGATCGTTACGGAACATTCCATTGATCGGTACCGCTCATTTGATAGATTAGTATGGAACATTCGATTAAATGGTACCGCATGTTCGACTAATCGATACCGCACATTCGATTGATCGGTACGAAACATTCGATTGATCTGTATCGCACATTCGATCGATCGGTACGGAACATTCGATTGATCGGTATTGCACATTCGATCGATAGCTACGGATGATTCGCGTATTCGGTACCGCACATTCGATTGATCGGTATGGAACATTCGATTGATCGGAACCGCACATTCGATTGATCGGTACCGTACATTCGAATGATCGGTACGAAACATTCGATTGATCTGTATCGCACATTCGATTGATCGGTACTGCACAATCGATTCATCGGTACGGATCAATCGATTGATCGGTACCACACATTCCATCGATCGGTATGTAACATTCGATCGATCGGTACGGCACATTCGATTGATCGGTACAGCACATCCAATTGATCGGTAGCGCACGTTCGATTGATCTGTATCGCACTTACGATTGATCGGTATTCCACATTCAATTGATCGGTACGGAACATTCGATTGATCGGTACCACACATTCGATTGATCGTTATGGAACATTCGATTGATCGGAACCGCACATTCGATTAATCGGTACCGCACTTTCTATTGATCGGTACCGCAGACTTGATCGATCGGTACGGAACATTCGATTGATCGGTACCGCACATTCGATTCATCGGTACCGCACATTCCATTGAATGGTACCGAACATTCTATTAATCGGTAACGCAGATTCGATCGATCGGTACGGAACTTTCTATTGATCGGTAACGCACATTCGATCGATCGGCACGGAACATTCGATTGATATTCGATCGATCGGTATGGAATATTAGATTGATCGGTACCGCACATTCGATTGATCGGTACCGCACATTCCATTGATCAGTACGGAACATTCGATTGATCGGTACCGAACATTTGATAAATCGGTACGAAACATTCGATTCATCGGTACCGCACATTCCATCGATCGGTACGGAACATGCGATTGATCGGTACCGCACATTCGAGTAATCGGTAGAGCACATTCGATTGATCGGTACCGCACATTCCATCGATCGGTATGGAACATTCGATCGATCGGTTTCGCACATTCGAATAATCTGTACCGCACATTCGATTGATCGGTATCGCACATTCGATTGATCAGCAGGAAACATTCGACTGATCTGTATCGCACATTCGATTGATCGTTACGGAACATTCGATTGATCTGTATCGAACATTCGATCGATCGGTACGGAACAAGCGATCAATCGGTACCGCTCATTTGATCGATTAGTATGGAACATTCGATTAAATGGTACCGCATGTTCGACTAATCGATACCGCACATTCGATTGATCGGTACGGATCATTCGATTGATCTGTATCGAACATTCGATCGATCGGTACGGAACAAGCGATCGATCGGAACCGCACATTCCATCGATCGGTATGGAACATTCGATCGATCGGTTTCGCACATTCGAATAATCTGTACCGCACATTCGATTGATCGGTATCGCACATTCGATTGATCAGCAGGAAACATTCGACTGATCTGTATCGCACATTCGATTGATCGTTACGGAACATTCCATTGATCGGTACCGCTCATTTGATAGATTAGTATGGAACATTCGATTAAATGGTACCGCATGTTCGACTAATCGATACCGCACATTCGATTGATCGGTACGAAACATCTGTATCGCACATTCGATTGATCGGTACGGAACATTCGATTGATCGGTATTGCACATTCGATCGATAGCTACGGATGATTCGCGTATTCGGTACCGCACATTCGATTGATCGGTATGGAACATTCGATTGATCGGAACCGCACATTCGATTGATCGGTACCGTACATTCGAATGATCGGTACGAAACATTCGATTGATCTGTATCGCACATTCGATTGATCGGTACTGCACAATCGATTCATCGGTACGGATCAATCGATTGATCGGTACCACACATTCCATCGATCGGTATGTAACATTCGATCGATCGGTACGGCACATTCGATTGATCGGTACAGCACATCCAATTGATCGGTAGCGCACGTTCGATTGATCTGTATCGCACTTACGATTGATCGGTATTCCACATTCAATTGATCGGTACGGAACATTCGATTGATCGGTACCACACATTCGATTGATCGTTATGGAACATTCGATTGATCGGAACCGCACATTCGATTAATCGGTACCGCACTTTCTATTGATCGGTACCGCAGACTTGATCGATCGGTACGGAACATTCGATTGATCGGTACCGCACATTCGATTCATCGGTACCGCACATTCCATTGAATGGTACCGAACATTCTATTAATCGGTAACGCAGATTCGATCGATCGGTACGGAACTTTCTATTGATCGGTAACGCACATTCGATCGATCGGTACGGAACATTCGATTGATATTCGATCGATCGGTATGGAATATTAGATTGATCGGTACCGCACATTCGATTGATCGGTACCGCACATTCCATTGATCAGTACGGAACATTCGATTGATCGGTACCGAAAATTTGATAAATCGGTACGAAACATTCGATTGATCTGTACCGCACATTCGATTGATCTTTACCGCACATTCGATTGATCGGTACGGAACATTCGATTGATCGGTACCGAACATTTGATAAATCGGTACGAAACATTCGATTGATCTGTACCGCACATTCGATTGATCTTTACCGCACATTCGATTGATCGGTACGGATCATTCGATTGATCGGTACCACACATTCCATCGATCGGTATGAACCATTCTAATAATCGGTCCCGCACATTTGACTGATCGGTACGGAACATTCGATTGATCGGTCACGCACATTCGATCGATCGGTACGGAACATGCGATTGATCGGTTCCGCACATTCGAGTAATCGGTAGAGCACATTCGATTGATCGGTACCGCACATTCCATCGATCGGTATGGAACATTCGATCGATCGGTTTCGCACATTCGAATAATCTGTACCGCACATTCGATTGATCGGTATCGCACATTCGATTGATCAGCAGGAAACATTCGACTGATCTGTATCGCACATTCGATTGATCGTTACGGAACATTCCATTGATCGGTACCGCTCATTTGATCGATTAGTATGGAACATTCGATTAAATGGTACCGCATGTTCGACTAATCGATACCGCACATTCGAGTAATCGGTAGAGCACATTCGATTGATCGGTACCGCACATTCCATCGATCGGTATGGAACATTCGATCGATCGGTTTCGCACATTCGAATAATCTGTACCGCACATTCGATTGATCGGTATCGCACATTCGATTGATCAGCAGGAAACATTCGACTGATCTGTATCGCACATTCGATTGATCGTTACGGAACATTCCATTGATCGGTACCGCTCATTTGATCGATTAGTATGGAACATTCGATTAAATGGTACCGCATGTTCGACTAATCGATACCGCACATTCGATTGATCGGTACGGATCATTCGATTGATCTGTATCGAACATTCGATCGATCGGTACGGAACAAGCGATCGATCGGAACCGCACATTCCATCGATCGGTATGGAACATTCGATCGATCGGTTTCGCACATTCGAATAATCTGTACCGCACATTCGATTGATCGGTATCGCACATTCGATTGATCAGCAGGAAACATTCGACTGATCTGTATCGCACATTCGATTGATCGTTACGGAACATTCCATTGATCGGTACCGCTCATTTGATAGATTAGTATGGAACATTCGATTAAATGGTACCGCATGTTCGACTAATCGATACCGCACATTCGATTGATCGGTACGAAACATTCGATTGATCTGTATCGCACATTCGATTGATCGGTACGGAACATTCGATTGATCGGTATTGCACATTCGATCGATAGCTACGGATGATTCGCGTATTCGGTACCGCACATTCGATTGATCGGTATGGAACATTCGATTGATCGGAACCGCACATTCGATTGATCGGTACCGTACATTCGAATGATCGGTACGAAACATTCGATTGATCTGTATCGCACAATCGATTGATCGGTACTGCACAATCGATTCATCGGTACGGATCAATCGATTGATCGGTACCACACATTCCATCGATCGGTATGTAACATTCGATCGATCGGTACGGCACATTCGATTGATCGGTACAGCACATCCAATTGATCGGTAGCGCACGTTCGATTGATCTGTATCGCACTTACGATTGATCGGTATTCCACATTCAATTGATCGGTACGGAACATTCGATTGATCGGTACCACACATTCGATTGATCGTTATGGAACATTCGATTGATCGGAACCGCACATTCGATTAATCGGTACCGCACTTTCTATTGATCGGTACCGCAGACTTGATCGATCGGTACGGAACATTCGATTGATCGGTACCGCACATTCGATTCATCGGTACCGCACATTCCATTGAATGGTACCGAACATTCTATTAATCGGTAACGCAGATTCGATCGATCGGTACGGAACTTTCTATTGATCGGTAACGCACATTCGATCGATCGGTACGGAACATTCGATTGATATTCGATCGATCGGTATGGAATATTAGATTGATCGGTACGGAACATTCGATTGATCGGTACCGCACATTCGATTCATCGGTACCGCACATTCCATTGAATGGTACCGAACATTCTATTAATCGGTAACGCAGATTCGATCGATCGGTACGGAACTTTCTATTGATCGGTAACGCACATTCGATCGATCGGTACGGAACATTCGATTGATATTCGATCGATCGGTATGGAATATTAGATTGATCGGTACCGCACATTCGATTGATCGGTACCGCACATTCCATTGATCAGTACGGAACATTCGATTGATCGGTACCGAACATTTGATAAATCGGTACGAAACATTCGATTGATCTGTACCGCACATTCGATTGATCTTTACCGCACATTCGATTGATCGGTACGGAACATTCGATTGATCGGTACCGAACATTTGATAAATCGGTACGAAACATTCGATTGATCTGTACCGCACATTCGATTGATCTTTACCGCACATTCGATTGATCGGTACGGATCATTCGATTGATCGGTACCACACATTCCATCGATCGGTATGAACCATTCTAATAATCGGTCCCGCACATTCGATCGATCGGTACGGAACATGCGATTGATCGGTTCCGCACATTCGAGTAATCGGTAGAGCACATTCGATTGATCGGTACCGCACATTCCATCGATCGGTATGGAACATTCGATCGATCGGTTTCGCACATTCGAATAATCTGTACCGCACATTCGATTGATCGGTATCGCACATTCGATTGATCAGCAGGAAACATTCGACTGATCTGTATCGCACATTCGATTGATCGTTACGGAACATTCCATTGATCGGTACCGCTCATTTGATCGATTAGTATGGAACATTCGATTAAATGGTACCGCATGTTCGACTAATCGATACCGCACATTCGATTGATCGGTACGGATCATTCGATTGATCTGTATCGAACATTCGATCGATCGGTACGGAACAAGCGATCGATCGGAACAGCACATACGATTGATCGGTACAGCACTTTCGATTAGTAGGAACCGCAGATTTGATCGATCGGAACGGAACATTCGATTGATCGGTATCGCTCTTTGATCGATTGGTATGGAACAGTCGATTGATCGGAACCGTACATTCGATAAATAGGTACCGCACATTCGATTAAACGGTATCGCATATTCGATTAATCGTTACCGAACTTTCGATTGATCGGTAGCGCACATTCGATTGATCTGTATCGCACATACGATTGATCGGTACGGCACATTCGATTGATCGGTACGGAACATTCACTTGATCGGTACCGCTCATTCGATCGATTAGTATGGAACATTCGATTAAACGGTACCGCACATTCGGCTAATCGGTACCGCACATTCGATTGATCGGTACCGCACATTCGATTGATCGGTACGGAACATTCGATTGATCGGTAACGCACATTCTATTGATCAGTACCGCACATTCTATTGATCGGTACCGCACATTCGATTGATCGGTACCGCACATTCGATTGATCGGTACGGCACATTCGATAGATCGATATCGCACATTCGATTGATCGGCAAGGACAATTCTATTGATCGGCACCGCACATTCGATCGATCGGTACGGAACATTCGATTGATCGGTACCGAATAGTCGATTGTCGGTACCGCACATTCGATTATTCAGTACCGCATATTCGATTGATCGGTACCGCACATTCGATTATTCGGTACCGCACATTCGATTGATCGGTACGGAATATTCGATTGATCTGTATCAATTATTCGATTGATCGGTACGGAACATTCGATCGATCTGTATCAAACAATCGATTGATCGGTATCGCACATTCGATTGATCGGTACGAAACATTCGATTGATCTGTATCAAACATTGGATTGATCTGTATCGCACATTCGATTGATCTCTATCAAACATTTGATTGATTGGAACCGCACATTCGATTGATCGGTACCGCACATTCTATTGAACGGTACAGCATATTCAATTAATCGGTACCGCACGTTTGATTAATCGGTACGGAACATTTTATTGATCGGTACCGCACATTCGATCGATCGGTCCGGAACAATCGATTGATCGGTACCGCACATTCGTTTAATCGGTACAGCACATTCAATTGATCGGTACCGCCCATTCGATTTATCTGTATCGAACATTCGACTGATCGCAATCGCAAATTCGATCCGTACGCAGCACATTCGATTGATCGGTATTCGATTGATCGGTACAGCACATTTGATTTAACGGTACCGAACAAGTATCGAACATTCGATTGATTGGTACCGCAAATTCGATCGATCGTTAAGGAACATGCGATTGATCGGTATCGCACATTCGATTAATCTGTACCGCTGAATAGACTGTGCGGTAACGTTTAATCGAATGTGCGGTACCGATTAATCGAATAGTCGGTACCGATCATTCTCATGTGCGTTCCGATCATTCGAATGAGCGGTACCGATCAATCGATTGTGCGGTACCGATCATTTGAATGTGTAGTACCGATCAATCAAATGTGCCGTACCAATCAATCGAATGTTCGGTATCGATTAATCAATTCTACAGTACCGATCAATCGAATGTGAAAAACAGATCAATCGAATGTCCGGTACCGATCAATCCAATATGCGGTACCGATCAATCAAATGTTCCCTACCAATCAATCGAATGTGGATAACCGATCAATCGAATGTTCCGTTACGATCAATCGAATGTTGGGTACCGATCAATCGAATGTGCGATACCGATCAATCGAATGTGCAGTATCGATCAAACGAATGTGCAGTACCGATCAATCGATTGTTCGGTACCTATCAATCGAATGTGCAGTACCGATCATATAAATGTGCAGTACCGATCAATCGAAGGTGAAGCACCGATCAATCGAATGTGGAAAACCAATCAATCGAATGTTCGGTACCGATCAATCAAATGTGCGGTACCTATTAATTGAATTTTTGATACCGATCAATCGATTGTTCTCTCCTGATCAATCGAATAAGCGGTAAAGATCATTTGAATGTTCGGTACCGACCAAACGAATGTTCGGTACCGATCAATCGAATGTGCTATACCGATCAATCGAATGTGCTATACCGATCAATCGAATATGCGGTACCGATCAATCGATTGTGCGGTACCGAACGATCGAATGTTCGGGACCGATCAATCGAATGTTCGGTACCGACCAAACGAATGTTCGGTACCAATCAATCGAATGTGTGGTCCCGATCGATCAAATGTGCTATACCGATCAATCGAATATGCGGTACCGATCAATCGATTGTGCGGTACCGAACGATCGAATGTTCGGTACCGATCAATCGAAAGTTCGGTACCGACCAAACGAATGTTCGGTACCGATCAATCGAATGTGTGGTACCGATCGATCGAATGTGTGGTACCGATTAATAGAATGTTCCGTACCGATAAATCGAATGTTCCGTACCGATCATCGAATGTTCCGTTCCGATCAATTTAATGTGCGGTACCGATCAATCGAATGTGCGGCACGGAACAATCGAATGTTCCATACCGATCAATAGAATGTTCCGTACTGATTAATCGAGTGCGGAAAACTGATCAATCGAATGTGCGGTACCAATCAAACGAATGTTCGGTACCGATCATCGAATGTTCCGTTCCGATCAATTTAATGTGCGGTACCGATCAATCGAATATGCGGTACCGATCAATCGATTGTGCGGTACCGAACGATCGAATGTTCGGTACCGAACAAACGAATGTTCGGTACCGAACAATCGAATGTGCGGTACCGAACAATCGAATGTTCCGTACCGATCAATCGAATGTTCCGTACTGATTAATCGAGTGCGGAAAACTGATCAATCGAATGTGCGGTACCAATCAAACGAATGTTCGGAACCGATCATCGAATGTTCCGTTCCGATCAATTTAATGTGCGGTACCGATCAATCGAATATGCGGTACCGATCAATCGATTGTGCGGTACCGAACGATCGAATGTTCGGTACCGAACAAACGAATGTTCGGTACCGAACAATCGAATGTGCGGTACCGAACAATCGAATGTTCCGTACCGATCAATCGAATGTTCCGTACTGATTAATCGAGTGCGGCAAACTGATCAATCGAATGTGCGGTACCGATCAATCGAATGTGCGGTACCGATCAATCGAATGTGCGATACCGATCAATCGAATGTGCGGTGCCGATCAATCGAATGTACGGTACCGATCGATCGAATGTGCGTACCGATCAATCGCATGTGCGGTACCGATTAATCAATTCTACAGTACCGATCAATCGAATGTGCGGTACCGAACAATAGAATGTTCCGTTCCGATCAATAGAATGTTCCGTACCGATCAATCAAATGTGCCGTACCAATCAATCGAATGTTCGGTATCGATCAATCAAATGTGCGTACCGATCAATCGAATGTGAAAAACAGATCAATCGAATGTCCGGTACCGATCAATCCAATATGCGGTACCGATCAATCAAATGTTCCCTACCAATCAATCGAATGTGGATAACCGATCAATCGAATGTTCCGTTACGATCAATCGAATGTTGGGTACCGATCAATCGAATGTGCGATACCGATCAATCGAATGTGCAGTATCGATCAATCGAATGTTCCGTACTGATTAATCGAGTGCGGCAAACTGATCAATCGAATGTGCGGTACCGATCAATCGAATGTGCGGTACCGATCAATCGAATGTGCGATACCGATCAATCGAATGTGCCGTGCCGATCAATCGAATGTGTGGTACCGATCGATCGAATGTGCGGTACCGATCAATAGAATATGCGGTAACGATCAATCGCATGTTCCGTAATGATCGATCGAATGAGCGGTACCAATCAATCAAATGTGCGATACCGATCAATCAAATGTGCGGTGCCGATCAATCGAATGTGCGATACCGATCAAACGAATGTGCGATACCGATCAATCGAATGTGCTGTACCGATCAATCGAATGTGCGGTACCGATCAATCGAATGTGCAGTACCGAGTGATCGAATATGCAATACCGATCAATCGAATGTTCGGTACCGATCAAACAAATGTGCAGTACCGATCAATCGATTGTTCGTACCGATCAATCGAATGTGCGGTACCGATCAATCGAATGTGCGATACCGATCAATCGAATGTGCGGTACCGATGGAGTGTGCGGTACCGATCAATCGAGTGTGCGGAACCGATAAATAGAATGTGCGATACCGATCATCGAATGTTCCGTTCCGATCAATTTAATGTGCGGTACCGATCAATCGAATATGCGGTACCGATCAATCGATTGTGCGGTACCGAACGATCGAATGTTCGGTACCGAACAAACGAATGTTCGGTACCGAACAATCGAATGTGCGGTACCGAACAATCGAATGTTCCGTACCGATCAATCGAATGTTCCGTACTGATTAATCGAGTGCGGAAAACTGATCAATCGAATGTGCGGTACCAATCAAACGAATGTTCGGTACCGATCATCGAATGTTCCGTTCCGATCAATTTAATGTGCGGTACCGATCAATCGAATATGCGGTACCGATCAATCGATTGTGCGGTACCGAACGATCGAATGTTCGGTACCGAACAAACGAATGTTCGGTACCGAACAATCGAATGTGCGGTACCGAACAATCGAATGTTCCGTACCGATCAATCGAATGTTCCGTACTGATTAATCGAGTGCGGCAAACTGATCTATCGAATGTGCGGTACCGATCAATCGAATGTGCGGTACCGATCAATCGAATGTGCGATACCGATCAATCGAATGTGCGGTGCCGATCAATCGAATGTACGGTACCGATCGATCGAATGTGCGTACCGATCAATCGCATGTGCGGTACCGATTAATCAATTCTACAGTACCGATCAATCGAATGTGCGGTACCGAACAATAGAATGTTCCGTTCCGATCAATAGAATGTTCCGTACCGATCAATCAAATGTGCCGTACCAATCAATCGAATGTTCGGTATCGATCAATCAAATGTGCGTACCGATCAATCGAATGTGAAAAACAGATCAATCGAATGTCCGGTACCGATCAATCCAATATGCGGTACCGATCAATCAAATGTTCCCTACCAATCAATCGAATGTGGATAACCGATCAATCGAATGTTCCGTTACGATCAATCGAATGTTGGGTACCGATCAATCGAATGTGCGATACCGATCAATCGAATGTGCAGTATCGATCAATCGAATGTTCCGTACTGATTAATCGAGTGCGGCAAACTGATCAATCGAATGTGCGGTACCGATCAATCGAATGTGCGGTACCGATCAATCGAATGTGCGATACCGATCAATCGAATGTGCGGTGCCGATCAATCGAATGTGTGGTACCGATCGATCGAATGTGCGGTACCGATCAATAGAATATGCGGTAACGATCAATCGCATGTTCCGTAATGATCGATCGAATGAGCGGTACCAATCAATCAAATGTGCGATACCGATCAATCAAATGTGCGGTGCCGATCAATCGAATGTGCGATACCGATCAAACGAATGTGCGATACCGATCAATCGAATGTGCTGTACCGATCAATCGAATGTGCGGTACCGATCAATCGAATGTGCAGTACCGAGTGATCGAATATGCAATACCGATCAATCGAATGTTCGGTACCGATCAAACAAATGTGCAGTACCGATCAATCGATTGTTCGTACCGATCAATCGAATGTGCGGTACCGATCAATCGAATGTGCGATACCGATCAATCGAATGTGCGGTACCGATGGAGTGTGCGGTACCGATCAATCGAGTGTGCGGAACCGATAAATAGAATGTGCGATACCGATAATTAGAATGTGCGATACCGATAAATAGAATGTGCTGTGCCGAAGTATCGAAAGTGCGGTACCGATCAATCAAATGTGCGTACCGAAGTATCGAAAGTGCGGTACCGATCAATCAAATGTGCGTACCGATCAATCGAATGTGCGGTATCGATCAATCGATTGTGCGGTACCGATCAATAGAATGTTACGTACCGATCAATCGAATGTTCCGTACCGATTACTAGATTGTGCTGAGCCGAACAAACAAATGTTCGATACCGATCGATCGAATGTGCGGTACCGATCAGTCGAATGTGCGCTACCGATCAATCGAATATTCTGTACCGATCAATAGAATGTTCCGTAACGAAAAATAGAATGTTCCGTACCGAGTAATCGAATGTGCGACACCGATCGATCGAATGTGCGGTACCGATCAATCGCATGTTCCGTACACCGATCAATCGAATGAGCGGTATATATCATTCGAATATGCGGTACCCATCAATTGAATATGCGGTACGGATCTATCGAATATGCGGTACCGAACATCCGAATATGCGATAATGATCAATGGAATGTGCGGTATCGACCAATCGCATGTGTGATACCGATCGATGGAATTTGCGGTACCGACCAATCGAATGTGCAGTACCGATCAATCGAATGTGCAGTACCGAGTAATCGAATGTGCGATACCGATCAGTCGAATGTTCGGTACCGATCAGTCGAATGTTCGGTACCGATCAAACAAATGTTTGGTACCGATCAATCCAATGTGCGGTTCCGATCAATCGATATTCGTTACCGATCAATCAATTGTTCGGTTCCAATCAATCAAATGTGCGGTACCGATCAATCAAATGTGCGGTACCGATCAATCGAATGTGCGATACCGATCAATCGAATGTGTGGTACCGATGGAGTGTGTGGTACCGATCAATCGAGTGTGCGGAACCGATAAATAGAATGTGCGATACCGATAATTAGAATGTGCGATACCGATAAATCGAATGTGCTGTGCCGAAGTATCGAAAGTGCGGTACCGATCAATCAAATGTGCGTACCGATCAATCGAATGTGCGGTACCGATCAATCGATTGTGCTGTGCCGAAGTATCGAAAGTGCGGTACCGATCAATCAAATGTGCGTACCGATCAATCGAATGTGCGGTACCGATCAATCGATTGTGCGGTACCGATCAATAGAATGTTACGTACCGATCAATCGAATGTTCCGTACCGATCACTAGATTGTGCGGTGCCGAACAAACGAATGTGCGATACCGATCAATCGAATGTGCGATACCGATCAATAGAATTTGCGGTACCGATCGATCGAATGTGCGATACCGATCAGTCGAATGTTCGGTACCGATCAAACAAATGTTTGGTACCGATCAATCCAATGTGCGGTTCCGATCAATCGATATTCGTTACCGATCAATCAATTGTTCGGTTCCAATCAATCGAATGTGCGATACCGATCAATCAAATGTGCGGTACCGATCAATCGAATGTGCGATACCGATCAATCGAATGTGCGGTACCGATGAAGTGTGCGGTACCGATCAATCGAGTGTGCGGAACCGATAAATAGAATGTGCGATACCGATAATTAGAATGTGCGATACCGATAAATCGAATGTGCTGTGCCGAAGTATCGAAAGTGCGGTACCGATCAATCAAATGTGCGGTACCGATCAATCGAATGTGCGATACCGATCAATCGAATGTGCGGTACCGATGGAGTGTGCGGTACCGATCAATCGAGTGTGCGGAACCGATAAATAGAATGTGCGATACCGATAATTAGAATGTGCGATACCGATAAATCGAATGTGCTGTGCCGAAGTATCGAAAGTGCGGTACCGATCAATCAAATGTGCGTACCGATCAATCGAATGTGCGGTACCGATCAATCGATTGTGCGGTACCGATCAATAGAATGTTACGTACCGATCAATCGAATGTGCGATACCGATCAGTCGAATGTTCGGTACCGATCAAACAAATGTTTGGTACCGATCAATCCAATGTGCGGTTCCGATCAATCGATATTCGTTACCGATCAATCAATTGTTCGGTTCCAATCAATCAAATGTGCGGTACCGATCAATCAAATGTGCGGTACCGATCAATCGAATGTGCGATACCGATCAATCGAATGTGCGGTACCGATGGAGTGTGCGGTACCGATCAATCGAGTGTGCGGAACCGATAAATAGAATGTGCGATACCGATAATTAGAATGTGCGATACCGATAAATCGAATGTGCTGTGCCGAAGTATCGAAAGTGCGGTACCGATCAATCAAATGTGCGTACCGATCAATCGAATGTGCGGTACCGATCAATCGATTGTGCGGTACCGATCAATAGAATGTTACGTACCGATCAATCGAATGTTCCGTACCGATCACTGGATTGTGCTGTGCCGAACAAACGAATGTGCGATACCGATCAATCGAATGTGCGGTACCGATCAATAGAATTTGCGGTACCGATCGATCGAATGTGCGGTACCGATCAGTCGAATGTGCGGTACCGATCAATCGAATGTTCTGTACCGATCAATAGAATGTTCCGTAACGAAAAATAGAATGTTCCGTACCGAGTAATCGAATGTGCGACACCGATCGATCGAATGTGCGGTACCGATCAATCGCATGTTCCGTACCGATCAATCGAATGAGCGGTATATATCAATCGAATATGCGGTACCCATCAATTGAATATGAGGTACGGATCTATCGAATATGCGGTACCGAACATCCGAATGTGCGATACTGATCAATCGAATGTGCGGTATCGACCAATCGCATGTGTGATACCGATCGATGGAATTTGCGGTACCGACCAATCGAATGTGCAGTACCGATCGAACGAATGTTCGGCACCGATCAATCTAAAATTCTAATCGATTGTGCGGTACCGATCAATAGAATGCGCGGTACCGATCAATCGAATGTGCGGTACCGAACAATCGAATGTTCCGTACCGATCAATCGAATGTTCCGTACCGACCAATCGAATGTTTAATTTCAATTTCTCAATTCCAGTATAAATTATAAAATTTATAAATAGGACACATAGAAATGATACATAAAAGACGTAAACATGTACAAACATGAAAGCATGAACAAATAAAAGCAATAAGATGGATGATTAGAAGTTTTAAAGATTAAAAGGATTTTAACAGAGATTCTAAGAACCCATTTTGAATATAAATGGCTGCTATGTAGATAAATGAGTTCTTAAAAAGCATATTCTAAAAGATGGCAAGATAGTAGGATTACGTAGATTGTACTTGTTGGTTCTATTGCACAGAGAGATCAACTCGGAATGAAGTGGGCGATCTTTAAAACTATGTATATTCTTAGCTAGTCTTATGAATTCATTTTGAGCAGCAGTGTTTACTTTACCAACAAGGCTTTCGTAGTCGAGATTAAATATATTAGAGCAGTATTTCAAGAAACTTCTGATTCTTTTCTTGTCCTTTTCAAGTAGAAGGTGATACCAGACAGGAACTGCATACACAATCACTGGCAGAATTGATGAGTTGAGAACCTTATCTCTTACATTAGAATGAAAATAAGGAGTAATGTATGCCAACGTTGATACAATATAATACACCTTAGACATCGTTTTAGATATATGTTTAGTAAAGGTTAACTTGGCGTCAATATCAACTCCTAAGTACATAGTATGAGATACCCGCTGAACAATGGAGCCTTGGACATAAGTTTTCTGATCCCTGGTCTGAATGAGACCTTGATGTTTAATGTTAATGTTTTCAAAAATTATTTCTTTAGATTTCTTAGGATTAAGTAAGAGGTTCTTCTGCTCACACAAATTGACCAAACTATCAATACATGATTTATAGTCATTTTGATTTTCAAGGTGTGTCCACATTGAAATGTTACGGGATATAGCTGTATCTTCAGCGTACTTAATTACATGCACCCCAGAGAAGAACGTATATCATCTGTGTATATTGTAAAAAGTAACGCAGATTGAGGACCTCCCTAGGGGACTCCCACTGAAATATTTGATTCCTCTGAGTAACCTTTCTGTAGCTTGACATGTCGGAACCAACCTTGTAAAAAATGAGCCAACCAATGTATAAGCCATGGCTCGTCGACAAAACTACACAAACCTTGGATTAACCGATTTGGTAAAACCGTATTAAAAGCACTTGAAAAATCTAAAAATAAAACTTTAGTGACTGTTGTGTCACTCTGATTTAAACCAGAAAGAACACAACGTACGAGCTTGAGTATAGCATCCGTGCAGGACACGCCTTTTTTGTAGGCAAACTGATTTTTATCACCGTGTGATACGATGGCCTGCGTCAAGTATGGAAATAATAATTTTTGCATACAGTTAAAACCAATGCTGGACATGTCAGTTGGTCTAATATTCGAGCATCATGATGCTAAATAAAGAAAATCATTGAATTGTCGTGTAGACTCAAGACATAAAGAAATGTACAAAACACGTGGCTCGTTGTGTTTCTGCGCTCATATTGTTGTTGCAACTCTCTCTTTCTCCAAATTTGGTGGCGCTATTAACCAACAACGACGCTACATTCCCAGCCCCAATGAGCTAACTTGGGGTTACTCATTCCCTTTAATTTCTTGCGACGTTGTCAACACTGCTCCCAATTTCCCAACGAACTAAATACACTTAAAAGATTACTTACAGATATAAAGCATTAACTGAACATACAAGAACTGAAATGGATGTAAACATTTAACATACTGCAACTATATGCAGAACATAAGGACCAATACCACTTGAATACATGTCTTTGCTGAACGTAAACTAACAAGACCTATAACTTGACGTGCAGTCAATTACTCACTATCAGCCTCCTCCATAGGCACAGTTTCACAATTGGGCGCTTGTAATATTGGGAACCCACTCTTATTTCTACCCGCCTCACCCGACCGAACCTATCTGGGAACACCTGTTCCACCCTTCCAACGGACCACTTCCCCCTGGGTAGGCTCTCATTAACCATGAGAACCAGGTCGCCGACTCTGAGGCTTCTCTTTTCCTTGTTCCACTTCTGACGCGTCTGCAATAATGGCAGGTATTCCCTTATCCAGCGCCTCCAGAACTGATTTGCCAAGTACTGGCACTGGCGCCATCGGCGACGTCCATATCCATCGGTCTTAACAAACTCTCCTGGAGCAATATTTGGATTTCCTTTCAAGAGGAGCAGGTGATTTGGCGTCAATGGTTGGTTATCTCTTGGATCCAAACTGATCTGTGTTAGTGGCCTGGCATTGAGGATAGCCTCTACTTCGGTCAGCAATGTGGTCAATACCTCTTGATTGATGAGCTGCTCCTTCACTAACGCCTTCAGAATGCGTCTCACAGACCTGATGATTCTCTCCCATATGCCACCCATATGGCTTGCTGCTGGAGGATTAAATTGCCACTCAATTTCCTTATTTAGCAGGAAATTTTCGGTTTTTGCGTTGTTCAGTGACTGCACCGCTTCTCGCAGTTCTCTTTCTCCTCCCTTAAAGTTGCTGCCGTTGTCACTCAGAATTTTCGCTGGAGTCCCGCGCCTGCTTATAAATCTTCTCAAAGCATTCAAGAAGGAGTCGGTGTCCAGGTTATCGGCCAACTCTATGTGAACTGCTCGCATGGTCATGCAAGTAAAAACACATCCCCATCTCTTGACTTGGCTTCGACCCTGCTTCACCCACAGTGGCCCGAAGTAGTCAACACCTACAAAGGTAAATGGTGGGTTGTCCGGTGTCACTCTGACTGATGGCAACTCTGACATAAACTGGGAACCGCGTGGGGCATTTCTTCGCTTGCAGTCGAAGCACTTTCCCATTACCTTCCTTACTGCTGCTCCTCCCTTCAGTATCCAGAATTTGTTTCTGAGGGAGCTCCAGGTCATGCCCGACCCTGAGTGACCTACAAGGAGATGGTGATGGATAATGATCAGAGATGTCACTCGGTCATTGGATGGTAGTATGATGGGATGCATTTCGTCATATGTAACAGGAGCATTTCTCAACCTCCCACCAATCCGTAGGACCCCGTCATGTAATACCGGGTTAATCTTGTTGAAGGCATTGTTACTCCACAGCTTACTGACCTTCTTCTGCCTGAGAAGATGTAGTTCTTCATGAAAGGCCTTCTGTTGGACGTACTTGATTACGGCTAATTCAGCTTCTTTCAGTTCTTGCAAGGACAAGACAGTCTCCTTACACGGTTGTTTACCCCTGTATCGTGCTACAAGGTATTCCTTATACCGAAGAATCCAAGCAACCCCTCTTTTCAACCGAGTCCATGATGAGTATTTCTCCAGCAGTCTGGCAACCACACCATTGGTCGTGTTAAGGTAAGTTTGCTTTTTCACCTTATATTCATCCTGGATATCCTCAGGTAATTCCCTCCCCTCTAGGTTTTCTATCCCAGAAGGAATCTCTGGCCAATTCTCCTCGGCATCCCACAGAAATGCAGGCCCATTCAGCCACCTGCATGTACTCGTTAGGTCTCTAGCATGTAGTCCGCGCGAACCATCGTCAGCAGGGTTCTGATGAGTGTCGACATACCTCCACTGGTCTACGGTACTAGCTTCTCGGATGGCAGCCACTCTGTTTGCGACAAATGTCTTAAACCTGCGACCCTCATTGCGGACATACAACAGGACTGTTGTGGAGTCCGTCCAGTAAGTTGTACTCTTCAGTGGGATGCTCAACTCCGACTGCAGAACCTGGCCGACCTTGACAGCCAAAGTCGCTGCTGTTAATTCTAATCTTGGCACGGTTACTTTCTTAATGGGACATACTCTGGCCTTGCCCATCAACAGTGTACAATGAACCTTCCCTCCGGAATCCTTTGTCCTCACATAGGCACTGACGGCATAGCCTCGTTCTGATGCATCCCCGAATATGTGAACATCGTAACTCACATCGTCGAAGTATGGTGGTTTGATGCACCTACTGATCTCAGCAGACTCTAAATCTGGTAATTCCTCTAACCAGTTCTGCCAACGTCGAAGTTCTTCATCCTTCACTGGTTCATCCCAACTCAGGCCTTGCGCACATAAGTCTTGTAGCAGAACCTTCCCTTCCAGGGTAAATGGGGCAACAAGTCCCAAGGGGTCATAAAGTGAGCTCGTTGCTGACAGAATACCTCTTCGAGTGTTTGGGACGTCTTTGACAGCAACCTTGAACTTAAACCGATCAGACTCCATGTCCCACAGTACCCCTAGTGTTCTTTCTAGTGGAAGATGAGTAAAGTCCAAGTCTACCACCGATGACGCTCTTTCAGCAGGAGGGACCATTGATAGTACTTCTCTATCATTGCTTACCCATTTGGTAAGACGAAATCCACCCAAGCTCAACATATCTCGCAGTTGGGGGATTAATCTCCTTCCAACTTCCGTTGTTCGTACTGACCTTAAGCAGTCGTCAACATAGAAGTTGTCATACACTGTTTGCCTAACTTCCTCATCAAAGCTGTCTTGATTGTCATCTGCAGTTCTGCGCAAGGCGAACCCCGCGCAGCTCGGCGATGATGTGGCACCAAAAAGGTGTACACACATTTGAAATTCTTGTGGTGACGTTGTGAGATCGCCTTCATCCCACCACAAGAACCGCAGAGCATCAAGATCCCTTGGTGCCACTCAATCTTCTCTTCTCGGAATCGAGTTAACACCCCAATCAAGCTATAGGTATTGTCCGGCCCCTGCAGGAGCTGACTGTTCAGGGATAATCCTTGGTATTGCGCCGCACAGTAAAAAACGATTCGCAATTTATTTGGCTTATTGGGATTAATCACAGGATGATGTGGAAGGTACCAGATCTCGCCTCGCTTACAGACATCTCCGCTCACGTCTACCTTGCGTGCATATCCCTTTCTCAGATAGTCTTCCATAACAGCCTTATACCGCTGATGGAGATCCTCATCCTTGAGGAGCCGCTTCCTCAAGCTCCCAAGTCTTGACTCAACCATTGTCCTATTATTTGGCAAGGAAGGTGGATAATGGCGCCATGGCAACCTCATCTGATAGTGTCCGTCTTTGAGAACGACGCTGTCTTCCATGATCTTGCGAGCCCTTTGATCATTAATAGAGTCGCATACTCTTTCATCTGCAGATCCCCCAAACCCATGGTCCAGCTCCCAGAAGCGCTTTACCTGTTCTTCGAGCCTTTCATGGGCAACATGATTCACTAAAAACGACCTGGGTGACCCACATGAACCAGCTAGGGGGCCCATTACCGTCCAACCTAAAGGTGTTCTCACTGCATACGGTTCCTTTCTTTTTCCCCTTCTCTCTTCGAGGACCCAAAATGCCTCAGGGTTATCACTCCCTATAAGAAGTTGAACCTTCTCACTATCCATAGTCTGGAACTCTATGTCCCTTAAGTGTGGCCATTTGTTCACCTGATCTTGGGTAGGAATACTACGCTTTGTTACGGGGAGACTTTCGACTGACCATACATTTAGCAACTCAATATTCTCGTTGCCTTGCAGGCCTGCGACCTCAAGACCTATTTCTACACCCTTTGTCACAGTGGCAGGGGAATTAACAGTACTTAGTTCATATACTGCACTTTCTCCCACTATTCCTAGTTCTCTGACTAGCTCATTTTCACAAAGAGATGTATCACTGCCCTGATCAAGTAATGCGAGGGTAGTAACTTCTCTACCATTACCTCTTACTTTAACAGGCAATACTCTGAGACATACTCTTGGAGACTTTACTGTCGAGAGACTAACTCCTTGAGTTCTCTCATTTGATTTGTCCACCTCCCCGGAACCTGTCTGGGGACTCTCGCTGTTACGTTCAGTAGGGTAAATATGCAAAAGAGTATGATGTCTCCTATTGCATCCTTCTACCTGACATCCAGGTTGTAACCTGCAATCACTTGCGATATGCCTAGGCTTAAAGCAATTATCACATAACCTCAGTTTACGAGTCAACTTAAACCTATCTCTTTGTGACTTTCTCTGAAAATCTTTACATACGTCAAGGTTATGCCTCTGAGAACAACATGGACATTTCCATGCTACCTTGTTTATATAGGTTTCCCTTTGGGAACTCTGCGTGGTTAATGTAGTCAACCTTCTCTCACCGTTCATGGGGTACTTTACTCCCCTAGGAAGTTGCTTAGTTTCCTTTACTTGTGTGCCCATATTTCTCCCATAGATACTGTTTGCTACCTGCACATACTCTTCCACAAACTCCGTGATATGCCTGAAATTAGGAACAATGCCCCTTAGCATGTTAGACTTTGCTCTTTTCGCCCAATCTGATTGCATATACATGGGCAACAATTTTTGGACCTTCAGCAAGGTGTCACTAGAATGCAGGTCTGCCGAGTACCCTGTTTGACTCAACCTTATCTCACATTTTCTCATACTTCTTGCAAGGTCAGACAACTCTTTGGCATCGTTAGGCTTAAAGGTGGGGGCGCTCGTATACTTTTAGAAATAGGGGGCTTTGATTTCAGTGGTTTTGCGTGTCACCCTTTACTCACATGACTTTTCTGAGTGGTCACCTGATCGTAGCTGTACCTGGCTGTGAACGGTATCGTGTTGCAAGCTATGGCCGCGGGTGATGTGCGTTTGTTTACTCATGGAGGTGTTTTTACCTCCATGGTTTACTGTACGTTGGTCAGTGTTGTGGATATTCAAGTTGATAGGTAGTTAGCACAGTGTTTTCGTACGTATTTTGAATACAGCCAGTTTGCATTAACACAGTATCGAGATTGTAATTTGACGCACGAAAGGTTGCTAAACATGGAGGCGTATTCCGGAGAAAGTAAAAGAACGTATCTGAACAAAAGAGATCATACATACGACAGGGGCAAGCACTTTTCCCAGACTTTCGTTAACAGGTCGTGCGACATTCACAATCCGTTGGATCTGCAGCTATTGATACATCTGCATCTACAGATCAATTGATTCGTCCATTTTGTTCGATAGTAGCTATGACTGTGAAGCAGTCGCTTGGCCACCCTCTAATTCAAGGTGGGCAAGGTTGGGGATGTTCGATCAAGGAGAAACATTCAGCTTTGTATTATTGTATATAGGCCTACAAGCAGTAAAGGACGGCGAAGCCGTCAATCTACACGATTTAACAAGCCGGAATAGTTGCGGATTAACAGCGGGTACAAATGTCTGTATCGGTTTATTTATACTTGTGTTTATTTCCGTTGGCAAGGGGGATATGATATTGAACGTGGGGAGGGTGCGTGTGGGGGTGGGGGCGGAGGAGGGTCCCCTTTGTAGTGTCGAAACGATGCTACATTTTACGTCTATCTTCGTGTATCACATGTATATAAAAAAAAACTATCGACACGATCAATCAGTCCTGTCTCTCACCTCCTCTCATGCACTGATGTATTTCCTTCCCTCTGTTTTCCCTGTATTTTTTAATTTGCCGACTCCCCCCCCCCCATCCCCCCAAAAATATATGTTCACAAGGTTGACAATTCTATAGTCCCAAGCTAAACAAGCTATAGAACTAAAATGCATATATAAAATAAAAAAAATACAGACTGTGTCTATATATAATTCATACCTAAATTGAATGAAATACCAATTGTTCACAAATGACGGACTTGACCATACGTTTGATACCCAATCTTGTAATCACTTCAGAAAAATTTTTCACTTTGTATTTGCGTTTTTAGTTTTGTGACACGAGTCAGTGTGTATCGGACTTATATTCACTATTAGTTTCTTGAGCTGTAACAAAATGTCGACTCGCGACTTCGGTTACAATATTTCAAATACTTTACTCAGGTTAGTACAAGACTGGCGCATCTGTAAAAGTTTGAAATACACTGGTTTTTACAGTAAAATAGCATTAGGTTACTGTACTTCTATAGGCTAAACTTTTGATATTCGATAAAGCATGCACAGCTTTCCTAATGGGTGAATCAACTACGAAACCAGGGCACCCAAACCGGTCGGACTTCGACTGCTCACCATGTAGGCATAAAAATAGTCAAACCAGGGAGCTGCTAGAGTAGCAGCTCCCTGGTCAAACTACAGCCTACGCCTGATGCAAAACTCGACCATAACTGTACAGCCCACTAGTCTTGAACAGTTCTGAACGTATAAACAAACTACTGCAGAGTTTTGTATCACACAACACACACGAAAACGC
This sequence comes from Apostichopus japonicus, assembly GCF_037975245.1. NCBI lineage: Eukaryota > Metazoa > Echinodermata > Holothuroidea > Aspidochirotida > Stichopodidae > Apostichopus > Apostichopus japonicus. The sequence continues at coordinate 25,542,214 of NC_092579.1, forward strand.
GGTGTAATAATTTACCGCATACTACTGACACTGCCATAGACAAGAAACTATGCAGGAATTTCGTCAAGGCCACCGCTTCAGGTAGCCAAACCCGTTTATTGCTTATTAGCCGTAAATACGGGATTGCTAAGAAATTACGAGACAACAGCGACGAACCGGTAGAGGGTAGTATTTATGTCATTTTTGAATCGGGTGGTGTGAAGGACACAAATTTACGAGGAATTTACGAGCGAGCCCACCTTTAAGCTGGGCTCTATTTAACACTTGTTCAATCAGAGCATGTGCGACCACATGCGGTTGCCCATACTGTTTTGCTAAAATGTCCCTGGCACGCTGGTAGCCTTCTGTAGGCTCCATGAGCACACAACAACTTATGCTGTCCTTTACCTCATTCTCACAGAACTGCAACAAGTAAGTTAATTTAACTCTGTCGTCACTCACCTTACTGGCAATGCTTGCCTCAAAATTATTAATAAAGCTCCAGTATTCTACTGGATTACCAGTAAACACCTCTAACTCTGGTTTGGGCATGTGAACAGACAAATTAATGGCCTGCACAATGATTAACTGTGACAGATTACTTTCATTCATTTCACAAATTTCCCTTGCCCATAGAATCATAACCAGTCTCTACATTATTAATGAATTCTGGTGCATTAGGATTTAGTGTAACACATGGACCTTTAACTTCCCTAGGCTTGTCACCAACCTTCCCAGTATCCTCAGTTCCTTTAGGTTCTTCACCTCGGCCATCTTCAGTACGTATTTCTTCTTGCCATATGTGTAGTTCGGCTTCAGCACTAGCAATGTCGTTCTCTACTTCAGCCCGAGCAAGTTCCTGTTCTAACTGAAATTGCTGTTCTCTCAGTTTCTGCATTTTGAAAAACTGCTGCCTCTTCAGATCTGCCAATGCCTTCTTTGCCTTAGCCTCCTTCAGTCTGATTGATGAAGTGTCGCTTAGCGCACTACCCTTTGACCGATAGCTTCTAACGGATTCTACTTCTGTGTCGCATCTCGTTGGCCTATCATCTTTGTCTGGGACCTTCTGGACTTCCTGGAACCATTCTGTTATTCGTTTGTCAAACTCAACTTTGTTTACACTGTTAACTTCAAACTGCTCAGAGGCTACATCTGCCTCCTTCTCTTCCAGCTTACTGGCGTACTCATTATACCTTGTCACGTAAGACTCAAATATTTTATTCAGCACAGCGTATTTCTTAGAGGCCAGTTCATAATTCATGGGGTCTGTTAAAAGCGCCTCCAGCTCTTTGTAATACCTGGCTAATAGACCCACATATCCACTACAGGATCTCTTCAACGTTGTAACGTCACTCACACCGCTATCTTCAACCGGCTTTGGTTCTGACTCAGCCATACCTGCACCGTTGCAGTTGTAAACCTTTTATGTAGACTCAAGACATAAAGAAATGTACAAAACACGTGGTTCGTTGTGTTTCTGCGCTCATGTTGTTGTTGCAACTCTCTCTTTCTCCAACATAGGATCGTAGACTATTTCAACTGGTCGAGAGGTTTACAACTATATCCAACTAGGGCAGAATTTCAATTAATTTACACCGTGATCGCAATCGATCGTAAAGTTAGCACTTTTCTTTAGCAGAACAATTTTGGTGGCGCTATTAACCAACAACGACGCTACAGTCGGGCAAAAATTTGAAAAAGATTCGGGCAAGCTACTGCATATTTATATATATATATATATGTTACATGCCCAGAGGTGTTAGGTGGGGCTGGGGTGATGAGGGGGCCAGGCGGCTCATCCGGCTATAAAGGAGGGGAAGAGAGACAAGAAAGTTGATCGTTTGATTGATCGGACAGCAACGAGTTGTAACAGAAACTGTCCTTGCGCCCTCTATTACGACAATCAAAATTTTGTGGGGTCTACTAAATAGTTCACCCATTACACTCTCCCCTTCTTTATAAGATGTCGTCCCGACATGGAAATAAATATTGTCATGGCAAAATACACTCTGCCTTACCCCATAAAACTAATAACAATATCATCAAACTAATTCCTTCTGATGAACACTTAGAACTTTAACATGTTATATACAATAAAGGCTAAAAGTAAACAAAACAACTGTACAATAGACTGTTTCTAGGGTTACACCCTATGAACTCCAATACCTCAGACATCCTGGACCAATACCCTATCAAATTATTCTGTACCTTTATACTAACTGCATGTATGACTTCCCCTAGGCATTAACCTAAATTGACTACAACGCAACCCACTTGTGCAGAGCAATAATACTACCACATAACCCTTGTGTAGAGCCTGGGAAGGACTGAAGTTATAAACTCTTTGGTAACGCGTAATCCCAAATGAGAAATACTGGTGTACAAGATCAATAATCACTAAGTACATGAAAAAATATGAATGCCCATATCACATATGAAGATTTCAATAAAGACCGCATGCATATTGGTAGCATCTACTACATGTAAAACAAGCATCAACAGCCTTTCCAGTCTCTAAATGTGTCTAACCATGAATATGGTCCAAACTCAACATAATTGTTTTAATTGTTTGTTTTTTTGTTTTTGTTTTTTTTTAACATATACTACAGTCACTTAAAACCAATATTCCCTAAAACATTGCTACAGGCCTAGGATACCTCATGGCCGATGAAGGTGGATAGCCCGGCTGTTGAAACCACTGATGCTGCAGGGGTGCCATAGGATACCAGACATCATATGGAGCAATAGGTGGGGTACCAGATACAGTGTTAACTTGTGGGTGATGCTGCTGATATGTTGGTACACCGAGTTGGTTATAGGTAAAAACAGTCTTAGGTACTCTAATTCTAGACGTCCTCACATCCTGTTCAGGCTGCACCTCTGGATCATTCTCAGGTACTGGTTCATCTGATGGGATTACTCTTTCCAAGTTACCCCCTTCCTCTGTCAGAGTGTCCGGTTCCAGTTGTTGTACATTACCACCATCATCATCAGGCAGTGACATCTCTCCTCCAGGAATATTATCAGCTGGCATTTGACTGGCTACATATATAGGAACATCCCAGTCACTGTCACTAGATTCTCCCTCGGATTCAGTCAGGTTTTGGGACTTCTTGGGTTTCACCTTCTTAGTCTTACGACTCACTGGCTGTGGCTCCTCCAATGGCAAGGAGTCACATGGCAACAAGAGGTTCCTGTGAAGCGTCCTCTTCCTTCCTTTTCCCCTCTCTGGAGTCAGTTCGTACACAGGGACATCGGGTAGAAGTTGTTTGACCACAACATAGATGTGTTCCTCCCAATAAGGCCGTAATTTAGCAGGGCCTTCATGGGGGGGCATATTCTTCACAAGCACTCGGTCTCCTGGTGATAGAAAGGTGCAATGAACTCTCTTGTCATATCTGTCTTTTGCTTTCTTTGACGCCCTCATTGCATTTCTCGATGCAAGAGCATAAGCTTCCTGCATTCTCCTCTTCCACCTTTCTGCATAGTCTGCAGGATCTCCACTTCCTTCGGACTTCTCAGCTAGGTCAAACAGTAGGTCTACAGGGAGTTTTGGAGATCTCCCGAACATCATGAAGTAGGGTGCATACCCAGTGGACTCACATCTGGTGCAGTTGTAGGCATGCACACACTGTTGGAGTGAATCAGTCCAATTCTTTCTGTGTTTTTCTGATTGAGAACGCAGCACTTAACAGGGGTCTGTTCATCCTTTCAACTTGTCCGTTTCCCTGTGGATGGTAGGGTGTTGTTCTGGAGTGTTTGATACCAGCATGCTCCTGAAGTTTTGAAAAAAGTTTGTTTTCAAATTCACGTCCCTGATCGTGATGGAGTTTCCTTGGAAACCCGAACTTCATGAAGTAGTCATTGAACAATTTGTCAGCTGCGGCAGCTGCAGACTTTTTTCTCGTGGGGTAGGCTTGACAGAACCGAGTGTAGTGATCCATTACTACCAATATATACTCATATCCCTTACATCTCTCCAGGTGCAAGAAATCTATGGAAACAACTTCAAATGGCTCAGTTGTTTGTATAGGGACCATGGGTGCAACTGTGTGTCTTGCAGGCTTCTTTCTTTTCAGGCATTCGCATTCCTTTGTAACATAGTGTTCAACCTGCTTAGCCATATATGGCCAGAAAAACCTCTGTCTTGTCAACTCCAGGGTTCTATCGACTCCTACATGACCCATGTCATTGTGTAATGCCTTCAACACCAACTTCCTATACTTCTCTGGAAGGAGGAGCTGCTTTCTGTTTATGGTTCTCCTCTGTAATAGTCCCCTGTCATCTATTTCAATCTCCTTCCATTTTCCAAGTAAGATTTGCACCCCTTTGATTCTTGTCTCCTCTCTGTTTGTTTTGGAAGGTGCCCCTGACGTTTGTATTCAAGCACCTTTCCAATAGTATCATCATTCTCTTGAGCAGCTTTTAGGGTGTCAACATCTATAGAGCCAAGGGTTGGTCGTGCTGCAGCCGTAACAGTCTCAATCGCATCCAAACTGCAAGGTACAGCATCAATGCAGCTAATATCGCCTTTGTCAATCGCCTGTAGATACTCCTTTGCTGCTGCTATGACACCATCAGGTATTTCTATAACACAATCATTGACCAATTCTTCCATGTTATCAATGTTAATAGGCATTCGTGATAACGTGTCGGCATCATTATTCCTCTTGCCAGGTCTGTACTTAATGTTGAACCGAAAACTTGCAAGTTCAGAAACCCACCGTTGGCCAGTGGCATTAAGACGGGCAGTTGTCAACACATAGGTGAGTGGATTGTTATCAGTGAAGACGCTGAAGTTAACAGCATACTGCAGATAATCACGGAAACGGTCTGTAATTGACCACTTTAGAGCCAAAAACTCTAATTTGTTAGAATGATAGTTCTTTTCTGCGGGTGACAACGTCCTGGATGCAAAAGCAATGGCTCGCAACTTTCCTTCTTGTCGTTGGTACAAGACTGATGCAAGGCCTTGGTTCGATGCATCTGTGTGGAGGATAAATGGCAATTTAAAGTCTGGGTATGCCATCACCGGTTGTTGGGTAATCTGATCAATTAGACCATCGACAATACTTTGGTGTTCTTGTGTCCAATTTATCTGTTCCCTCGAATTTGGGCTGTTTTTAATAGTCTTCTTCTTCTTTTTCCCCTTCGATGGCGTTTTGTCATTGGTCTTTGTTGATTTTCCAAGGAGGTCATACAGTGGTCTGGCTCTAATGGAAAAATTTGCAACATAACTTCGGTAGTAGCCCAAAAAACCAAGTATTTGTCTAAGCTCACCAACAGTTGTAGGCGTTCTCTCCTTCAGAGCCAGGACAGGTTGTATCTCTGCAGGGTCCATCTTATAGCCCTCTTCCGATACTACTCTACCCAGGTATCTAACCTGCCTTTGGAACAGTTTACATTTCGATGGCTTGAGTTTAACACCATGTAGCTGTAACCGTTTGAGGACTTTCCGGAGATTTTCGACATGCTGGTCAAAAGTTGGGGCAAACACAAGAATGTCATCCAAGTATATAACACAGATTTGATTGTTGTACCCATCTAAACAGTTCTCCATGGCCCTCTGGAACTCGGCTGGTGCATTCTTTAGACCAAAAGGGATTCTTCTCCACTCATGTAGGCCCCGTGGTGTAATGAAGGCTGTCAGATGTTGGCTTTCTTCCGCCATAAACCCCTGGTGGTAAGCCTTCCCTTGGTCCAAGGTAGAGAACCATGAATTACCTGCCAAGCCATCTAAAATATCCTGTATTTTTGGGATCGGTTGGCGGTCATCGATAGTTTTCCTGTTTAACTCTCGATAGTCGATACAGAGTCTCAGCGTACCATCTCGTTTGCGTACGCATACCACTGGAGAAGAATAGTTGGATTTGGACCTTGTGACCCAGCCTCGGTTGAAGAGATCTTGAAGGTAGTCTTTAACTTCTTTGTACAGGGGGCGAGGAATGCTGGCATAGTTTTTCTGCACTGGTCTTGGATCACTTACATGGATTCTCATTTGAAGATCAGGAACACAACCTTGGTCAAAATCATCTCTTGAGAATGCAGCATTTTCTTCTTTCAGCATTCGTGTGACAACTTCCCTCTGTTTCACAGTTAAACCTGAGAGATCCACGGGAGGGCACCATTGTTCCTTCTGTTCACTGGCACTTTCTTTGGCTTCAGGAATAGCACTTTCATGTATGTCTTTGCCCACCTCAGAACCTCCTTCACAAGCATTAACAATTGCTTGTACCCGTAAAGTCATCTCTTCATCTTCGTCATCACAGGGTAAGTGGAGACAAGATTTGATTGGTTCCACACAACCCAGCATGGTGCGTTTTCTGAGCCACAAATCTCTGTTACTGGTGTTCATTACTGGAATCTGAACTCTGCAGGAAGATCCCTTGTTAACAGGGACCACCGTCTCTGGAATTTCCAGCCCATCAGGCCACCCTTGTTCTGGATTAGGATGGAAGAAAGCAGACAAAGTATTCTGTTCTGAACCAAAATGGACTCTACATGAGACTAATTCCATCTGACCTTTCTTAACACAGATGTCCTTTCTTCATGTCCTACATCGGGCTGAAACTTGGTCACCTTCTAAGACTGCTTCAATTAGAGACCGAATGGCCCCTTCTCTTCTACCAGGCAGCAGTTTCTGCAGAGAGTTAACCAAAGTCTTCTCTTCCTCTGTATCCTCAATGACATGACGGATGACATTTGTACCCAGGATAGGCATCTCACGTTCACCAGGACAAACAAGCATCGGTACTGTAAGTGGCTGGAGTCCAGAATCTTTCGTTCCTAACTTTAAGCTGACCTCCACCCAACCACTGTATGGGACATCAAGATCATTTGCCCCTTTTAAGTCCAACGTCAAGCCGTCTAATAACTCGCCAACAGGTCGGGGTGACTTGTCTACTAGGTGATCCCTTAACCATCTCTCGGGTAAAATAGAAACCTGTGCCCCTGTGTCCCACAGAACCTTCGTCTGAACACCTTCTATCTGACACTCCACTGCACAAGACTCACCAACCAATTTTACCATTCTTCTATTTGCAACTGGGTAGACAACATCACTTCTGTACTTTGAATCTTTAGGCATATCCTGGGACATTAGACCTTTGTGGGATGCTCCTCGTCCCTCAGGAGGGACCCCTGATCGTTTCCCGGCTGTCGACAAAACCGTGCAAAATGACCTAGATTGCCGCATTTGTAGCAGTGTTGACAACTATTTCCCTTGTTTGTCTGCTGACACTGAGGGCATCCTCTGCGTCTCTTCGGTAGTGACTGATGACCGGGTTCTGCTGTTGTTAACACCCTGTGTATCTCCGCCACTTGTGCCTTTAGTGCTTGCACTTCATCATACAAACTCTTTCCTTTATCTTTTTGTCCATCAGGTTGTATTTTCTCTGGATTTGAACTTTCCTTTACATCAATCATTGCAGCTAAAGGACGTCTCTGCTGCATCTTTTTCACTCTCTCTTTCTCTCTGCATGTCACCAAATTAAGTTTCTCCATGAGTTCCTCATCGGTGAGATTACCATCTGTCAGGTAGGGCTTCATGTCATGTCTTATATCGGCATCGAGGAGTCCAGTAGAAACAGCATGGGCGAACATGGCATTTACAAGGGGCTTGTCATACTTAAACATGGCATCTGATTCTTTGGAAGCAAAGAGGACCTTCTGTTTCAATGCCAATGCTCGCAGAAGAAAACTCTGGGGAGACTCACGTGCGCCCTGAGAAACATTGCATAACTTTTGATAGAGGTCTGTAGCTCCTCTCTCCTGAAAATGAGCCCGCAAAAGTCGTCTCAGTGTGGGTAAATCGAGGTTGTCCCTACCTTCTAGGTAGATCCTGAACTGCAGTCCTGGGGTGATTGACTTAATTATTCCCTCGACTATCTCTTTTTCTGGAACGCCTTTATGGGAGGCACTCTCCACTTGGTGCATAAGAGACATAAAGCTAAGTTTATCCTTCTGTCCAGGTTCCCCTATCTGTCCCTGGATTTTAAAGTCCTTTCTATATGGTATGGTTGGGGTTGACATCTTGGAATCTGGTGGTATTTCTTCCTCTGGCAGCTTAGACTTCAGTTCTTTCATTTTACGTTCGCACTCTTTGATGGCCTCCATAACCATGTTGTTGTCCTCATCGTCTTCTTGGCTAGCCATATTGCCGTTCTAGGAGACGTCCTGGCAGGGTCGCCAAAATGTTACATGCCCAGAGGTGTTAGGTGGGGCTGGGGTGATGAGGGGGCCAGGCGGCTCATCCGGCTATAAAGGAGGGGAAGAGAGACAAGAAAGTTGATCGTTTGATTGATCGGACAGCAACGAGTTGTAACAGAAACTGTCCTTGCGCCCTCTATTACGACAATCAAAATTTTGTGGGGTCTACTAAATAGTTCACCCATTACATATATATATATATATACATATATATCTATATAAATATTTTGTTCTCCTCTTAGGCTGCCCGAATTTTCAGGACGTTTGCCCGAATTTCTTGTCCTCTGGAAATTTGGGGGCAGTCTGCCCCCCCCCCCGCCTCGTACGCCTATGGTGTGGTTTAATTTGGTTGTTTAGTCAGTTTCCTTTGGTGCATTGTTCCTTTCATCTTTCATCTTTGTTCTTGTCTGATTGTCTCTTGTTTCGTCATTGTATTTTTTTTTTTGCCCAAATGGCCGCCCATAGATAGAGGTCAAGGGAGACCAAACCAAAAAACTATAGCTCTTTATTTCTATGGACCAAACATACTGAAAATCCAGGAAAAAATGTCCTATACTAGGACAATATGTACCAGTGCAGTATACAGTGACAGGGGGTCGAAATTACACTGTCACACCATCCCCCAGCAAACGAACGGCTTCCTTGATGGTAGCCCCATTGACTTACACACTAAATCACAAAAATAATGTGGTCTCTAAGTCTAGATAGAAGTTTTCACTAGCTAAACGCTACCCATCACCGGATAGCTGACGGTACCATCAATTTTCCTTACCATAACCGCGCAGAATTTTTGCTATCGAAGCCGGAATTTTTCGCCACTCTGTAAACAAACCTCTTCACTCAGTAAACAATTTTCGTACGCTGCTCCTGGGAAGCCTAAAGGGTCTACAATTGCCTCAATTGACCCAATTTTCATCACATGTACTTCCATTCATGCTCTTCAACATGCGAGCCACAGAAAAACTAGATAATGATTGATAACAGGTCAAAAACGATGTTCTCCTGCTGCTTTTTGGCACTTTTCCTGCTTGCGGGAAGATCACATATACATACATACATACACCCATACACGAATACATATGAGAACATTCGGGCGGATGGATATATACTATAATAGGAGTATGCCACCTGATGGATTAACCTAAATAGGCTCAACCGTGCTGAAAACCGTGTGCTAGATCTGGTGTCAAATCACTTGCACAACTAAGGTGTCGCTCATAATGTAACTTTTGTATTCGTATCTAGAACAACAATAACCGAGGCCTAATCAATTGTATTCGGCTAGATGCCCCAAGTTGCGCAAGACGCAAAAGTAGTTTGCTTTGTTCGTACTTTAGGCTAGGCCTAATACAGAAGTTTACGCACATAACTTATATTATACGCCATATCGCACCTGCTGTCAACATTATGCTTTGCAGCGATTGAAGGTCACTTGGTAAACCCAAAACAATGACTCAATTGATCGGTGCCTTCGTTATATAACGAGGTTTTGGGGACATCCAGGGTTTATTGTCAAAATATCTTTTATTTTCACATGTAGAAACACTTTATACACCACAGGTTATTTCGATTTTTGTGGGGGGAAATAGGTTAAATGAATTACAACTCAGTCACGGGGCAGGCCTATTTAGCTGCTGCCTACTCAGTTCTTACTTTTGGAAAAACAAAAATACATCCTAGACTAACATGTTCCAAAATGTGTACAATCTTATCGTAGGCCCTAAACTAGAATCATAGGGCACAAAGCCAGTCGTGTACAGTATATTATTCACCATGCTTATTTTGATAATACCAAACTGTAGGGGAGATGGTTTTGCAAAAATGTTTAAAATTGGGCCCCTGGAGAGCAGGTACTCTTAAGTTACTCTAAAAGGGTGTGAAGACTCGTGCAAAGAGAAACGTCCAATGCCAGTAATCTGACCTAGTTTCGAATGAGGTGTAACAGAAGTGTTAGACACCACCATCGATCCAGAAAACACACACACAGCTTGCTACCATCGGTAATTAGACGTTAGTGTACGTTAAGTACATACAGCTGTGGTCAATACCCACAGCACAGTGAACAAACGATACAGCGATGGACATCTCAGGTCCAGCTTAAAATACCAAGGTATCACGTTTCATTACTGTCTGCATTTAGTAGCGACACCAACAGAACGTCACTTGCAAGCAACAGAAAGTTAACTTTTTCAGATTGCCGCACACGGTCTGGGGCGAGTCTTCAATGCCTTTAAGGACTATCGGGGGCACCAACAGCAACAACTATTTATGGATGGGCACCAATAATTAAAGGAGGGGCATAATACTCAGTCATGTGCTGTTACTTGTGAAGTTTTTGTTCATATGGTAGTGGGACAAATTGTGGGGGTGGGAGAACACTATTCTACTTTCCTATCCTAGCATTTGGATATAGCATCTATGGCCTAGTTATTACTGTACCTTTCATACAATGATAACTTAAGTTATATTAGTTGCTACTAGTACTAGTTAACTTGTAGCTAGGTTTTGGCAAGCCATCCCTGTCAGTGTTACTGCCAGTGAATGCCAAAGAAAAGACGCAGTCTAGCAGTAATCTAATACGGTACTAATCAAAGAAACTTTGGTTACATCCTACGAGTTGTATATTGTTCAGTTAAGGCTCATTTCAATTTCTTGGCACCTTGAAATGTTAACCCTGCATTACGCTCCCGTAGATAAGCACTGTTATGTAGGCCTATTGTTATGTAATCTACAAATCCTTAACAAAAACGGCCAAAATTGTCATGGTGAAAGGAGGAAACATCAATTTTGTATTTTCAAACACTTTCCTGGATTACTTCAAGCATTTACCGGAATTACGCAGTAAACTTCAACACATCACAGAGTTACTCATATTTGCTTTTCTTTGAACTGATTGACTCCCAAATGACAGTAGGTCTATCCACATGAGATATTTTTAGAAATATCCAGTTGTTGGAAATATCAAACAGATTGTTTAACCTTACTCCAATTGTTTTTCATTAGAAGTGATGGACATACATAATTAATGTGTTTGGCAAGATGCAGTGCCCACTAGATGACAGTGCACAGAATTGCCAGACTGTCCGGCTGGACATCTGGTAACTTTACAAGGTGTCGTCATCATATATGTAGAGCTGCACTGATAGTGATAGACACTAGCTGACATGTTTGCAAGTCAAATTGTCACCACCTTTTTTTTTATTATAACATTTTACATTTTTGTTTAACCCATTTGACAGACCAAGAGTATATTAGACACAAGCTGTTGCTTCATATTCATCATGCATGCATTGAACAAGATGAGCTTGAATTTGATGGTAGGTATTTTTATATTGTAATTTACAAGAGCTCAGTGAACTCAAGAAATGAAACACATGACAAATTTCAATCTTATGAGTTCTCTTCACAACTTCCATTTCCATGCTATTCCATGATTATTGTAACTGTGGTATATGTGGATAATTATGTTATGATTTATTTATGTGTCTGTATGGGTGTGTGTATGAAGAAACCTTAATATTTGCCTGACTAACTCATTTTTTAAACCCTTTTCTAGCTTGCCTACTGACAACTCTAATTTGAGCCATGTACAGCAAAGTACAGCATGTAAAATGTTCAACTGTCTGTTATTTGTAGGTTCTATGCACGTTCGAGTTCTGTTTGCTTATTACTTGCAGCTTTAGCATTGCTCAATTTTAAGTGTACAGTAGGTCATATGTAGATTATCTTTAAATTATACAGAAATTACTAATGTTGTATGTGCAATTACTGGTAAATCTAGCAACTTTGCCAATTGGTATTGTGTTTTGCCAAATAAATTGTTCCAGGCAATCTTTTATCCTGACTTAGGAGTAAATCTCATGACATGTTGAATTGTTGAAGAAGTAAAGAAGTTCTTGTTACATGGTTGCAAGCTGTGTATCAAATTGACACCAATTGCAAAGATAGCATGGATCATTTTGTTTAATGCTCTATGACCAGGTAGGACTTCTGTCAAAGGATTTTAAACGGTTGACATTCCCTTGTAAATGTCATCGGTGCTGTGTCTTGAATATCACTGCTTCAGTGTTGTGAAAGTTGTTGCAAACATTTGAGATGTAATTGTATGATGTAGATGTATGTATATTAGATCCTCCTGCAAGCAGGAACTCGCGAAGAAGCCTAATTGGCTTATCAAAGCCGCAAGCTGACCGAAGTCAGTCTCTCACATTCATATTTAACGTCCATGATTATGAATTGTTAATTGTCAACAACTCTGTAACTGGACGACATACATTAATCTGGGAGTGACTCGAACCGGGGACCTTATGATTGAAAGGCACCGGTGTTAACCACTGAGCTAACACTCCACAAGATGTGACAAGAAAGTGTGACAAGAAAATAGATGTGTGACAAGAAAATAGATGTGACAAGAAAGTGAATTTGGAGCCCCCAGAATTGTAATTTTAACTCATCAGGTATCCTTTTAAATCATTTCAATATCAGAAAATGCCCCTGCAGTCACTTCAGTCAGCTGGGCTTCAAGCGTGGGTTCATGGTCATTTGACTTGCCTTGCTTATAATAAGCTTCACAGGTTCAGTTTTAATACAAGACTCAGAAGAAACTACTTTACTTCAATAAAACGAAACAAGGTTGGTACTCCTTTGCACTCCTTTTGAGTAAGCTTGTCAAAATGAGAATTTGTCATCATTATTCCAAATTGGAAAGAACAATTGCAACATTCCAGTACATTTAGTTACGTTCATAATTCATAGTGCATGTCTGATTCTAAACAACTTATATTCTATCCTTGGCTGGTTTCATTTCTGATTATTGCCATTTTCCAACAAATTTAATCATGGAACTACTGTACTGTACTACTGGCTCCATATGAATTATAAGAAGCACTTTATCTCCCCTAAAATTGTAGTTTTCAATTCTGGTACTTAGCCTAGCCGTACAGAACTACATCTGTTTCAGGCTAAAGATATAATATTCTGCAAGTTGCGCATCAATCACTCAGTGGCGGAGCTAGGGGTATTGATCAGGGGGGCAAGAATGGTCTGTAGGGGCGCTTTGACACTATCAAAGCGGACGCTACCACAGGTTGGCGCGGAGAGTACAGAAATGTTTTGAATAAAGATACTCCCTAGATCGCCGGAAATGACCCTTTCCGGGCCTTGCTAATTTGCAGATACGAAGAATAAATAGGTGTCATCGCAATTTGTGACAACTCGGAAGTTTATATGGGTGTTGAAAATACATGCGCTTGGAAATAGTTTCGTACAACGGAAGTGCCGATAAATTAAAGACCGCCATTAGAGCATTATGTCAGAAAATGATACCAACAAAATGTGACAAATGTCAATAGGTAGATGAGAGCGCAATATAAAAGTCAATAATCGCTAATAAGTAAAAAGTGGTAAAAAGCTGAAAAGGGCGCCAGCAGTCCATTTGAGTCCGCCCCCCCTCCCGACTGTATGGGCGCTCCGCCACTGCAATCACTAAGAATAGGGAAGTACACAAAAGAGGGTAAATAACCAGCAACCAATCATTGAGATATACATTGTATGTTAACATACTTACTAACAGCTCGTTCAGGTAATACATTTATTCTGTTCATTAATACTGGAGAGTGGAGCTTTTGGTTTTCGGATGAGTCAATGTCTTGCTCGCTAGGCAGATGCCACTGATGTGTAGATGTGCCCTATTGTTTGTGGTTCCAATTTCCTGCATATTGATGAGTGAGTGAGGCTTCACGTAATTCGTATAATTGGCAATATATCTTCAACCATATGTGCCATTTAGTTCATACTTGGTATGGTGCTGTCAGTTGATGATACTGTAGGTACATGGTCATATAATCAATAAATTCATTCACATTATTCATTCATCATTCATTCTCAATATTATTCATGAATGGGCATGGTGCTAATGTTATCACAGTGAAAACCTTGTAAACAGGATATCTTAAGACCAACAAGTTGAATCAATGTCATACTGTGAAGGTAGATGCCCCATGATGTGAAGAAGTGCCCTATTGTTTGGGGTGCACATCTCAAGAAAATTAATGAGGCTTAACATATATTCTTAAATTGTCAATATCTCTTCAACAGTATGATTTAGTTCATACTTGGTATGGTGATGTAACTACAAAGTAAGTATATGCTGTTGTAAACCAACATTGTTCTCAATAATATTCATGAGTTGGTGAGGCTTAAAGGGAAATAGTCAAAAACAGCTTGTAAAAGTGATGTCTTATCAACCAAAGTTGAACCAATGTCATACTTGGTAGATAGATGCCACATCATTGAAATTGGTAGAGGTCAAAAGAACTCAACAGGTGTCTAAGTCTGAAAATGTTTTGAACATGATAACTCCAAAATTAAAGCTTCAATTAATGTGTGAATTCTCCAATGCTATGGTTTTCTTTTGGTGAACATATTTTGGTCAAATTCTTTTCAGTTGAGTTTTGTGAAGGGCTTTATAAGTCTTAAACAGAACAAAGGTCATTTGAGTTTAATGTGTCAAAGTTTGACAAATTTGTATGCACAATAACTCACACATGTTTGAAACTTTCATGCCTGAAAGCTTTGTAAACACAAAAATTGCAAAAGTTAAGCTTGGGCGAACAGTGAACTTCATATTTGGTATAGAAATCCCTTTTTCAGTAACAAGGCCTTTTTTTGAAATTGGTGTAGGTCAACAGACATCAAAGTATGAAAATTGTGTACAATAACTCACATAATGAAGGTTGCATGTACAGTAGTTTATAATTGACATTACAGTCCTTCGTGAGTACAAGATCCACAGTGATACACTGTATTTGTCAAGGGGAAAGGTCAACATTGGTCAAATTTTAGAACCAATTACACATTACTGCAACAGTAAAGCTCTGATGAGCTTCAAAATGTTGTATGTCAATGCACCTTATAGAGTAAAAAGAATGCTGTTGCAATTGATAAAGGTTAAAAGGCACGTAAGGTCAACAGAGGTCAACAGAAGTCTGAAAACCTTAATTTCACAATAATTTACAAAGTGAAGCTTGGATGAAGTTCATGCTTGGTATATAGATCCCCTTGATGAGTGAAAGAACCCTAAGGAAATTAATGTCAGTCAAAGGCCAACAGAGATCGTGTTCTGAAAACTTTGTATACACAATAACTCACAATGTGAGCTTGGATGAAGTTCATGCTTGTTATGGAGATCCCCTTGATGTATAGAAGACCCCTAGTGAAATAATTGGATGTCAAAAGTCTGAAAACCTTGAAAACATAACTGCAAACTTCTTGAAGATGCACCACCCCCCCCCCTTGTGTGAATGTCAATGGTCAGTTTAGGTCAACAGAGGCCTAAAGTCTAACTAACCTCAAGTGAAGCTTGAATTTGCTGTAAACCTTGTTCATGGATTCAACTTATTGAGAACAAGTATCCTATTGTTTCAGAATAACTCTAAAAGTAAAACTTGGATGCACACATGCACTTCATGCTTGACATCTGATAAACCTTATTTAGTGCAAGAATCTGGTGTGCAGTTTACATTAAATGTTATCATATAAGCTTTGGGAAGAAATCACTAAGTAGGTTGGCCTTCTAGTTTGCCAAGCTTGTTTGCCTAACTTGTCTTTGGATGTTGCAATAGTTTACTTGTCAACATGTTCATATTAACACAAGATTTGTCTATCATTTTGCATGCTTTATAAATTTACAAATTGTTCTTCCGTTTACATACATCTGCATATCATGTTTCCAAAGTGTCTTTATGTGGTGATGGCTTTTGAGATCAGGAATAGAGTATGCAATAGTGAAGAGTGATCATTGTGTAGTAGAGTCTCACATGGAATAATATACATGGATCATTGCATGCATTAATATACATGCATTAAATGCATCATTGTGTTATAACTATGAAGTACTGAAACTGTAGTTACAGTAATTTATAAGTTGTAAACATCTAAGCAATAGCCATTGGTATCTGGAGATAATTTATAAATATAAATAAATGACTGATCTGTTTAATGAGTGAATATTGACATAAATTTCTCTTATATCTTGAACATTGTGTGAGGTACAGCATAACTGTTTGATTATTGGACAGTGATATTTATGTTATTGTCCAATGTTAATTTTTATATCTTTGTCTGCCATTGCATCTTACCATTCATGAAAAGTTTTGCTTATTGAAGGTAAAACTTTCTTTCCTTTTGCTACTCTATTGTTGGGTATACTTTGTCTTACAATATTTAAAGTGTACATTTGGAAGCAGTCTTTTCCTCAAGCAACTATTATTTAATTTTTTTATGACGTTTTTTCACTCTGTGATCAAAATTTACATCGGGGTTCATGCTTATGAAGTTATGATGTTCTTAATCAAATTTTGTAGAGGCAGGCAGATCATGCAGTAGACTTCAGGAGTGATACTGTCACCAAACCGATGCCTGAGATGAGGCAAGCCATGTTTGAAGCAGAAGTTGGTGATGATGTGATGTCAGAAGATCCCACCATTAACAGTGAGTAGTCTTGACAAGTATTAATGACAGGCTCTATAAATGAGGTTTTCGCAACAAGTTGAGGCATTTTGCTTTCAATGATAACACAGTCGTTAAAATAAATCTGTTCAAATGTGTCATGTTATTTTCATGTATTGTGAAGAGTACTTTGTTTGCTATAGTTTGAGTCTTTTCAGGGCTCAGTGGATGCTAAGGTTGCTAATTTGCCTTGTGATTTACATTTTGGAATGTCTGAATTTGACTCCTGAAGTTTGTGTTTTACAAGAAACTGATACTATCATCACTGAGAAGAACGACAACTGATTTTATATTCAGTGGTTCTGAATTGTTAGCTGGTCATAAGTTTACATGTTCTGGTATTATATTGCAAAAGACAGCAATGATGTTGCCTTTTTAGAAAGTTTCTAAACCATCTTTATGCAGTTGACAATGGTACCAGCCATCTTTGTAGCACAACCTAGTATAGGGGAGTGGGGGATATTTTTGTAGCTTGTACAAAGAATATTCCATCACTATGATCAAACTGACTGTTATATTAACAAACTTATAGAGATCAATGTATTGTCATGGCAATTTGGCTGTCTGTGCATTTGTCTGTCCATCTGTCTGTCTGTCTGTCAAAAATGAGTGAAAAGCGTACTGTTCTCTGGCTCTTTCGTTTAATTACCAGAAGTGGTGATTGTGACACATTAGGATAACAATTTCACAAACAGTTAGTAGGTCATTTTCAGGCAAGAAAAGTCAAAGATTTCAATCATGCAAAAGCCCACTCTTAGGGTTGATTGATTCCTTAAGATGGCAAAAGGAATATGTATGATGGTGTTGGGATGTGTACGCGTGTGTATGTGACACCCTGGCTGGTAACATGATACTTCACTAAGCGCACAGTGCATAACTAGTTTGTGAATGGGCTCAATAAACAGTATGTCTGAAATAATCTTCAACAATTTATAAATTTCTCACAGTGAATGTGATGTAACTTTCATTCATTAATAACAATTATTAAAGGGGTGGTTGGTGGCAGAGCTGATTTTTAGCTCATACCAGCATGCTGGTGTGAGCTATTGTTACAGTGCAGCGTCTATCACTCTATCCGTCAACAATTGGTAAAACCGCTCCCACTCGCACAGTGTTTGATGGAATTTCATGAAACTTGGACACAAGGACCATTGGGTATAGGGCCACCAGAAATGGTCCAAAATTTGGGGTCAAAGATCACCTGTGGGCCGTAATGGGCCATTTTGTGGAAATACGCAAAATGCTTCTTCTCCTACAGATTCCATGGTACAATGTTGAGGGTTTGTCACGATAGTACTATGGAAGTTTTACCTTCAGGGTGTTCATGAATTTGAGATGAAAGATCAACTAGGGGTCATTTGTGGCCCGGGCCGCGGCCCTATATTTTCAAATTGCTCCTGTTCGTACAGTGTATGGCCAGTTATAATGAAACTTAGTCACAATGTTCCTCGGGATGAGAGTTACGAGGGGTGTTCGGAAAATTGAGGTCAAATGTCATTTAGGGGGTCATCGGGGGTCATTCTTTGTAATATTTTCAAATATCTCAATCTCCTCAAGATTTTGATGAATCATATTCAAAGTTGAACTGATGATTGTTGGATTGTGTATGAATAAGGTGATGCCTAATAATTATTGGTCAAAAGTTAATTAATTACAATTAATCCCCATTGTTTAAAAAAATCTGAGCCTTCACCTTTTGCCAAAGCTTCTTTAATTTGTCTCCCAGTCTCTGCAGTGTTTGTTTACATTTGTGGTTAAGCTCTGCAGAGGCTGTTAGTAGAATTAAAGCAGGACTGGGAGTTGTTATTAACTGTTGAACTGTAAGCATGAGAGCCCTATAGCCAATCAGCACTTGCTGATTCTTAGAAGTCTTTGAGCCTGAGGTATGTAGGCAGCCAGCCAAAATTTTGGCAAGGAGTGCTTCAGGTCTGCTCTGGTAGAGGGGAGAAAGTTTTATAGGGTAGGTCAGTGGTATTGTTTGAGAGAGTGGGTAAAATAGGATTTAAAGGGGGAAAATAGGAATTATAGCCAGTGGTGTGGCCAGGGTTCTGCTAACGGAGGGGGGGGGGGTTATCCCTCATGGGCCCAAAATTGGTGGAATCTGAAAAATGGCCTGAAATTTGGTGGACCATAAAGTTTTGTGGGCCCTACATTTTTAAGCTCGAAAAGGTATGAGCTTCTGCACCATTGATGCTCTAGTTTTCTAGCTCAAAAATGGTAAAAGAAAATATCCATTTGCATAATACTTTGAACATATTTATTTCACATTGGAAGACTGCTCTTTCTGGATCTTGAAACATTGCAGCATAAAATTTTATATCGAAAAATCATTACCAGTGAATGAAAGATTGATGCCCACAAGTGAGTGCTACAAATAAGAGCTGGAAATACCTGATCTTCTTGTTCTCACTTAAGTCTTGGACACATTTCGCTCACTTGCTCTACATCAATCAGATAGTTAAGTGAACATTTTTTCAAATATATATATGCCAAGGAAATTTGAGCAAAGTATACGACAAGGAATCACAAATCCTTCAGGTTTTCGTGATGTTTAATTTTATCTATTAATCAATCTTGGTCACAGTGATCAACAGATGGTTGTTCATAAAAGCTGTACTAGTTTTACGGTTAAAGGTCGTTTTTGGTCAAAAGATTTCAGGGCAACATGTGAACACTTGTTCTTTCAATGGTTTATGATCACATCCCTAAAAATATAGTACTGGGAATGAGATATATATTCAATGTACAGTTTGAATTAAACATTCTCATATACAAAATCAAATGAGTCATAAAAAGCTTGTTTCACCCTATATTAGTTCTAATAATAGAATCTTTCATCCCTATTGATTCCTTGCCTAAGGTGTACAGGGGCGGATCCAGGGGGGGCCGACCCGGCCCCGGCCCCCCCTTTTTGGAAATCAGTTGCGTTTTTTTTTTATGTGGGAGTACTTCAAATTCCTAATAGGCATAACTTGGTGAAAGAAAAGCCTAATATATATATCCAGCTGCTCTTCCCTGAAACGTGATCGTTTTTATTCCAAATTTGAAACTAAGGCAATTATCAGGCCTACGCGACATCACGTACAGGTATTAATTAGATACGGCTCAGTACTATAGTGCTGACTATTACTGTCAGGGAAAATCAATGCACAGTTAGCAAGTATATCATAATTATCTGAATGAAAGGGGGTGTAGGCGGTTTTACACTATCTAACGCAACGTAGTCGCCAAGAACCTGAAGTATTTTTAAGGGAGGGCCCGAGGAACATGAACTTATAGCATGCTCCTCGTGGTGAAACATAATTGCACCTATTAGGTGAATTGAGTGTACTGTTAATAGTAGGAGAGACTAGTGTAGGTTCTTATGACCAACTAGACCGGTTTCTGCTCTCAAACTTTATAGGAGGAGCTTCATCAGTAGTAGCCTTTGAATATTTTATATTTGGCCTGGGCGTCTCGTTCTCAAAATGCATCTATTTTCTGTGCACAAGTTTTTATGGACTCATAGTGCAGCTATAAGAGCATCTAAAAGAGCTTCGTGTGAACCTTGAGAGTCAGCTGATTCTTAATTAGTATGAAACCTTGAGTTAACAAGTAAATCTTTGAGATTTTGGGCCCTTTTGTATGCTAGAATCGGTTCTTTTGGAAACAGTTTGGATAATTCCGCGTGCAGGGGCGTAGCGAGCGGGGTGGGGGGTGTCACACCCCCCAATAATTTGGTCGCTGTCGGCAAATTTTGGGTCTGTCGGCAAAAGGAGAAATGCTGAAGAGAGCGGAAGGGGAAGAAAGAAGGAAAGCTGAATAGAGAAAAGGAGAACGGGAGCTTCTTTATCGGTTATTTCGATTTTCCAGTTCTTCATCTGATAAACTCATTCACCAATCCAATCACCCAACACCTGCAAGTTAAAAACCTCTCGGCAAATAACTGATAATGTCACGGCCGTCAGTATAGCTACTGTAGCCAGGCTCAGCTAGACGAGTGCCAGAATCGCCGGCAACTCAGTGAAAGAAATGGAATTAAAGGCTTCCGTATAGGCCGCAGCCCAGGAGTCGTGCTATCGTGTGACAACGTGTTGTTATTATCCTCTGTTCAGAATGACGTCATCGCAGATGTCATTCGTTCTCTGTGGAAAACTTAAGGACACGGCTCACGAATTGTACACAATTTTTAACGTTTCTCGCTTGTATATCAATGAATGTTGTTATTTCTCATTACCGGAAAGTTTTCTGAACATTTTCATCACGAAGCTTCACTATTTCAACGATCAGTGAAAGAGAAAACACAGTTCGATAATTGGTCCCAATTAATTCTTCTTCTGCCGACTGCCATAAAAATAATATCGAAATGGAAATTCTACGGTGCCAAATTTGACTTAAAATATGCACCAGATTGCATCTAAGGACGTTTCAAAACTAAAAATTTTCACCCCCTCCCCTTAGACCCCTCCCCCATTTCAGTCACCACTTCCAGATCCGTCGGCAAATCAAATCCTCCACACCCCCCAACAAAAAAACCTTCGCTACGCCCCTGTCCACGTGTTGCGAGATTAAGTGCCAATGTTTCAAAAGTACATTTTTCAAATGCGTGGTTTTGATATGGGGTGTATAGGTAAGCTTGAACACCATTGGTGGTTCCTTTTGTTTAGGTTTGGTAGTGAGGTATTGCCCACGGTTTTCAAATTTTATGCCTTTCGTGGCCGAGGCAATTTCCTCTTTCTTATAGTTACGGAGTAACAGTTTCTCTGTGAATGCATTCTTTTTCTGTAAGAAATCAGTCTCATTGTTACATAGACGTGCGTATCGTAAGACTTCCCCTTTAATGAAGCCTTTAAAAGTGGCAAGTGGGTGTGCAGAGTTTCTGTCGAGATATTAGAAGGTTTCCGTGGGTTTGGTGTAGACTTTGGTGTCTAATAACCCATTGGTTTCAAACCTTGGACCTTTGAAGATTTTCAAATCTAGGTATGTTACCTCGGTGTGTAATATTTCTACCATAAACTTTAAGAAGCAGTGAATTTCATTCAACCTGTTTACTAGTTGTTCAAGTTCCTGAGGTGAACCGTTGTAAAGCAATAGAATTTCATCTCTATAGCGGAGCCATTTTAAGATTTTATTATCTGTCGGTAAAATCTGGTTTTCCAGTCTATGCATGACGATATCACAGATTTCCGGAGAGGCTTGGCTACCCATGGCACAACCGATCTTTTGTAGATAGAATTGGTTATTGAACTCGAAACAGTTTCTTGTTAAAAATAAGTTCAATTAGTTTGCGCATGGATATGGAAGATATTTTATTTATTCCATATTCGCTTTTTTCCCGCCTTTTCATAGACTTCTTGACATATATCTAATGCCTCCTCTTGGGGAGTATTGGTATACATGGCGACGACATCGAGTGTAGCAAGTACTACTGCTTTTGGTAACGGGGTGGCTTCCACAATTTTCAGAATGTGATTTGTGTCTTTCACATAGGTGCTTTGTTTTAATACAATAGGAAGCAAGAAATAGTCCACAAATTCCGATATTTTTTCGGTCGGTGATCCGTTTCCGCTTATATGGGGCCCTCCCTTAAAAATACTTCAGGTTCTTGGCGACTACGTTGCATTAGATAGTGTAAAACCTCCTACACCCCCCTTTCATTAATAAGTATATCATAATTATCTCATTGAATATATCTTGTTTTATGTTTTTTCTTGGGGTGAATCTGGTGTCATAATTTTCGCGCAAAAGAAAAAACGAATCGACGCAATAATAGTGTATCCATTGTACATGCACTGTTGAGCGTTGTTAAATATGTGTCTATCGAGAAAAAATATGTGCACAAAAAAGCGTGTCTGCAACTTTTCTGGTTTTTCTAGTTTTTGGCGAAATGTTTCACCATTTTGCATCTAAGCACTCACACCCCCCTCCCCCTAGACCCCTAGACCCCTCCCCCAGGACGGAGATCACTATCAAAGTGCTACCATCGGGATGTCTGCCCCCCCTTTCTCAAAATCCTGGATCCGCCCCTGGTGTATGACTAGGCTTGTAAACTTTCTAACTCAAAAAGGACATGGTGATTGAACTTCATACTTGTTATGTGGATGCAGAACAATCCTATTTTTGTCTATGGCAGTCAAAGGTCATTTGAGGTTATCAGCTCTAGGTCAAATTCTGAAAACCTTGTAAGCCCTATAACTTCACAAGCAAAGCTTGGATGAACCTCATAGTTAGTGTATTGATCCAACATTTCTAAGTAGAAGAACCCTGTTGTTTTTCACAAAGTTCAAAGGTCCTTTGAGGTCAACAGAGGTCAAAATATGAAAACCTTGTGTATAATTTCCACAGCGAAGCTTGGAACTTAATGAGTAAACTAATTGTGCTGATTTTCAAAGGTCACTGGTCTGAAAACCTTGAGTAATGCTGGATTGAACTTCAAAATGGTTTGTAGATGTCAAAGGTGATTTGAAGGCAACAGAGATATAAGTCTGAAAGTTTCGGTCACATGATAACTGTAAAGCTTAGATGAACATCTCAGCTGAGTTTTGGACCCAAGCTTTATTGAGTACAGTAGCCTGTTGTTTCCTTGTGAGTTCAAATGTGACTTGCAGTCAATTAGCTCAGCTTCAAAGCTTTACAAAGAACCTTCTCTTATGAAATGTGGCTATGAATTACAGTACTACTAAGCCTCTTGTCTTTCTTTTTTTATAATCCTCATCTACAGATTTTTAACAGTTTGGTTGTTTTCCTTACTTGCTTCATATCAATTTTTGTTTTTGTTCTGTAACATACTCTTTGGAAAGAATTTGCCATGTATTTGCAGAGAAGTACGTAAAATACCTCGCAAAACAACTTTGGAATTGAGCATGTTAGAATGTCACTAACCAATAATATAGTGTTCAATCACTCTTTATCAGTCTGATTACATAACAGTGTGGTTAAATCCTTGTGATCTGATAACTTGATTGATGTTTGTGATGTAGCATGTAATTTAGCTTGTGTTTCTTGATTACTTATTATAGATGAATGTGCTTGACACCGCTATTTGAAAGTTCCCATCTACTGTCTTGTTCCTAATTGTACTTTGGGTTGATTTTGGTGCTTATTGCAGACAACTGAAACATCATGTAGACCTATGCCTAAAAGAAACACTGATTCTAGTAATATCCATGTCATTTTCATTATATATATATACTGATATTTGTCAGTCAGCATAGCAGATCAAAGGTAGAGCTTACAACAGCATTGGGATTTGGATGCATGGCTACTCTTTGCCTTATCTGCTCACATCTTCCCCTTTTGTCAAGTTAACTATGATGCTGTTTCTTTTTGTCAAGAACTCCAAGAAAGAGTAGCCACTATGTTTGGGAAGGAGGCTGCTTTACTGGTACCATCGGGTACGATGGCAAACCTTATATCAGGTAGGAACATTTTTCATCCAGTCAGAAATTTTATTATCTTCAAATAAAGTCGTTGGTTGCTTGTCTTTTAAATAGCCACTGGCTTGTAAATCTCATGGTAGCTAACATTTGCTGATATCATATATGATAGGTGGCTTATCTATTATGAGTGCAAGAACTCTACAGGCATGAAGACGAAAGGTCTGTAATGACATCGGGAACAGTGTGTACTGTATTGTGTCAAAAATAAGCTGCTTTTTAAGATGGAAGAAGTTTCCATTAATATGTTGGGAAGTCTCAGGGTCTACCAAAGTCAATATTTAGCAGATTCCTTGTTATTAAGCAGAATCTTTTTTGTTGGTGCAGGTTGAAAGACATATGTTAAGTAGGCTGTGAATATGTGAAAATCTACTGTTGCACTCTTATCTGGAAATAACCATGGACAGTTTCCTTAATTATTAATGAAAGAATGGAACATTTTGGAGTTGGTCAATGAAATTCAGTAAGAGGTCCTGAAATGATTTCCCCTCAAACTCATCTCAAGATGAAACATTTCACAGAATACAGCAATACTGTACACCTGTTTGAAACATGTGTAAGGTACACAAGGAAAAGGGATTGGATGGCATGTGTGTGTTCATTAATACCTTTTTGTCTATCAAGGAATCTGTAGTTTCTGTTAGCGATGCAATGCAGTCTAAATAAGAGAAACCTGTGACGGTAATTATGTTCTTGAAGTAGGTGTAAGACACGCAAGTAAAATACCGACAATTTTTGCATGCCCAGTTCTCTGTACCTACTGTCAGAGAGCTTAGAGCTTGAAGGGATAATCTGGTCTCTATCTCATATGGCTGTGCCACACGTGTAAATGTTTAACAACAAAACTCAGTTTAAACGTTTAGAATTATCTTCCAATTGTTTAAATGTTTAAGTACCAAAGGATCAACATAAAGCAATTACCAATGAGTTAAATCTTATTTTTACAACCTGAAAATTACGCCAAATACAAACACTTTTTCTTTAAAAAAACAAAACAACTTCTTCTGAAAAGAACCCAACTTTCTTCCAACCCTACAGTTCATTGAATTTGTTTGAAAATCAATATATATATAGTATAACAATCAACCACAAGGTACAGGGTTAAGAACACTCTATTACAGAGATTTTCATGCTCACTCCTTTCACAATGCTAGAAATAGTGGTTCTAAGATGTCACATTTGAGAGTACCATTTCAAAGAAATGAAACCCCTAAAGTTCTTTTTTACAGACCGCTTCTCGACAAATTAAAGTCATTCCTAGTCAAGTTGTATAATAATACCCACACTTTACTACGGCTAATTGCTTAAAAACCTTCAGCATAGTTCTGCCATACTCACAAGTACAGTTTCCCCGCCAAATGGCTCTCACAAGTTCCTTTTCACACACATTGTTTGTCAAATGCTCTAAGAAGTTATTTTAGGAAGAATCTGATTCTGCGCAAAACGTACTGTATACTCATTCACCTTTATGTTAGTAGTAGTGGCACTCTCTGAGTGTCTTCTACAATATGAATACTGATTCTACGCTCAACCCTTGAACATTATAACTTTACTTGGTGTGTCGTTATTATACCAATTCTGCGCATCACATATATTCATACCTGTTCTAATACTGATTCTGTGCATTACGTGTGTTCATACCTGTTCTGATACCGATTCACCTGCATAGTACGTATATTCTACCTGTTCTAAGCAAATACTTAATCGGTATGGGAATTCCCATACCGATTTTACCGAATGCTACAGTACTGTGCTGTTTGTGGTTGTACTACGCCCCGTAGAGGAGGGTACTTAACTTGTACGTTTGCGTTGAAATGAAAGACACTGATATTTTGTACTTTTTATTTTCATTTTAATCAAATCTTTAAATAAGTTGCTGCTAAAGGAAAAACAAGAGATGGAAAGTCTTAGTTAAACCGCAAATACATTTGTAGGCTAGGCTAGTGTCCATAGGTTCATGCTAGTGATTGATTGTACAGTTAACACTGGAAGTAGCAGTTCAGCGAAATTTTCCGGTATATCCGGTGATACCGGGTATTCGTCAGTGGTTAAACCGATATCTGGTTTTGCTCATACCGATGCACCCTACTTCATACTTTGCATGTAGTATGAAGTATGAATAAGAATCCAAGTATAGAACTAAATTGTCATCGCTGGTCAGAAAGTTCAAAGCATGAGTATCTTGTTACTGCGATAATACAGCAGTAAAGGAAGGATTAACTATGTACTGGCTGTATAAACTTTAGTACAACAATGCTTTTGTTTTCTGTGAAGATCAAAGCTTATTTGGTGTCAAAAGTAAGTGAAATATCAAAATTCAAGTACAAATCTGTTTGAGCAGGTTTGCATCGTTGCAAGAACCTTGTTCATAACTTGGAAGTCAGCACGAGTCAGTATCTTGTCTGCAGTATCACAATAAATATTCTCGTATGAAACATGGCAAGGTATCACCAAGTAACTTTGCTTTCTGGTTTTACAGTAATGTCACACTGTCAGGGCAGGGCTGAGGAGGTCATCTTAGGTGATGAGAGCCATATCATTCTCTATGAGCAAGGATCTTTGGCCACGGTGAGTCATAGTTGTAAATCCAAGGTTACAAATATTAATGGATATATGGGCATACATGCATTTTGTTAGTACACAATATTGATAGGCAATAAAGAACATTATTTATAGACATCATGAGTTTTTAATTGACACTGGCAATATTATAGTCACAGAAGTCTTTTGAGGATAACATTAAAAGTTTGACACTAATGTACTGTGGTGGTGGTGGTTACTACTCTGGCTAATAAGAAGAATACAAAAAACTGAAGCATTATAGTGATTCATTCGGTCTATTTGTGAAGAAAAAAATGAATACAACTGAATGTTGAAGTCTTCCATCAAATTAATCAGAAACACATTAAAAAAATTATAGCTTGCAATATAAACTATGTATGTGTGTGCCACAAATGCTACAGAATCGAAACAATCTCTGCCTACTGACTCATACATGGTCACCATAACTCTCACAGTGTTTATCACAATGCAACATTGATATCATGTACAAAATAGTAAGAGGACATTGGGCTTATTTAGTGTGAAGTTGAAATCTGAACATATTCTGGATGTAATAACTGTCTGTTTCTACCTTAAAAGCACAGTGTGCTTAGCACACCCTCAATTTACAACAGTTCTATCCTGAGCTAGCATACTGTTCAATAAGTCTAAAAGACATCATGAATTTGTGTAGTGCTAAAATGTAGGCTAGTAACAAGTTCAAGTAGCTTGGTGCACATTATATTCAAGCTGACCAAGCTGAGGGCATCCATATCATTTCCCCTTGACCTACACAATAAATTGTAAACTAATGTGGCTTTTTAAGTCCTTGTAGAAGTTCTCAATAGCTTAACCTTAGCCCTCACAAGATTTCCCTTTCCCAAGCACATGAAATAAAGCCAAAAATGTTAAACACTAATAGATCTTTGTCAACATGTTCACTGCCATTTTGGTTTGGTTGAATATATTAATTAGGGGCTTGGCCAAATACGATTTTGTCTAAAATCAGCATAAACATGAAATCTCAATAAAAGCTTTACAGTTTAAGTTTTTCCTTGGCACAACGATATCGCATGACACAGTGATTTTCATGTTCATCTTGCTGTAGCTAGATTACATGCATAATGATGTGTTGGTGAGACTCAAGGGGAAACAAAAAAAGGCAATTTCTCCAGAATATATATCATTTTGCAACAAATAACTGCAAATATTTCATTTTCTTACAGATGAAATGGAATATTAATTTATGATTCTGCTATTTTTATTTTGTTTCGTACAGTCGTGACTTTCAAGGTAAACCATTCTTGTGCCAAATTTGTCCTGAAGTGATTGCGTTTTGCTTGGTGTAACTTTTGAAATTTAAATCTTATGCTCTGTGCATGAAAATGTTTGTTAACACACATGCCATATATCTTGCTCAGCATGGGCTTCTGAAACATTACTGCTCTTATTTCATATGTTTGGTTGCAAGCAGCAGAGCACTGGTCAACATTAAACTGTAATTGTGTAACCAAACAAAGGGGTGCAATTATGCTAGATAGTGTGTTGTGTTGTACTGACACTGTATACAAATCTATATACTATTGGTCCAATCATGATCACCACACATCAAGGCACTTACAGTATCATGTCGATATTTCATCTTCCATAGATTGGAGGTGTCCACACAAGAACTGTCAAGAACCTAGCAGATGGAAGCTTAGATCTCAGAGAGGTGGAAGCCAAAATCAGAAAACAGGATGACCATTTCCCAACAACAAGAGTAATCTGCATAGAAAACACCCATAATAACAAGGGTGGAAAAGTGGTGCCTCTCTCTTTTATGAAAGAGGTATGAGAGCCTGTTTTGAAAATGGAGACATGTACCTAATAGAAGGAATTTATGGATGGCATATTTGTGTTGTTTCTCTAATTATAGAGTCAAAACTGTTGCCAGGCAAGTTTTGTGCATATTTACATTGTGAGACACACAGTAAAAACATTTGATCTTGTGGATAGGTCAGGTAAATAATCTTCCAAAATCCAAATCAAGTTCAACAATCGTAATTGAACTTACTCCTCAAGTATTACCATACCTCTAACCTATCTATCATTGTATGAGAATCCCAATTTAATCAGGCAAAACACTGAAACAAAAAGATTTAATCAGGAAAAACACTGAAGCAAAAAGAACAAGGTTTGAATAGCTACATTATTGTACCACTTTCATCTGAAAAGATTACAATAACTAAATTTGCAACCCACA
Source organism: Apostichopus japonicus (assembly GCF_037975245.1). Taxonomy (NCBI): domain Eukaryota; kingdom Metazoa; phylum Echinodermata; class Holothuroidea; order Aspidochirotida; family Stichopodidae; genus Apostichopus; species Apostichopus japonicus. Next base: position 25,571,110 of record NC_092579.1, read on the forward strand.
AGAGTACAGTTAGGGGTTGTAATAGAAAAAGAGAATATGCCGTAATGAAAATTTGTATTGTCGGTAATCATTTTCTTTTTGTCCATTCAATTCCAGGTACGTGAACTTGCTGATAAGCACGGGGTACAGATTCATTTGGATGGTGCTAGAGTGATGAATGCTGTCTGTGCCTTACAAGTTGATCCAGAGGAACTTGGACAGTACTGTCATTCCATTTCCATGTGTTTCTCAAAGGTAAATAATTGAACCTATCTCTGCTAAATTGGTGTGTCTTGCAGTACCAAACTGTCATAATGGTTGTCTTACCACTTAATTCACTTGTCATTAAGAACATTCTGCATTTAGGTATGACCTGATTTTTGTCATTCCTTCTTGTGTTGACAACATTTTGTGATATATGTCTTTCCCCTTTCATGAACTTCAATTCTTGATATCAAGTAGTCATTTATTCTACATTTTTGTAATGTTAAAATCATGTAATGTTTTATCATCCTCCCTCTCATGATGTTGACATGTCATCATTTCCCGTTCAAGATGTGCACATCATTAAGTAATTTTGTCACTCTTACCCTCTCATAATGTTTATCGCATTGTATGAGTTTCTTTAAGGTATTTTACAAACTTTTCAAAAGTACGGTGTTAATTTGTAAGCTTATATTGCAGTAGTAACTTGTTCATGAAACTTACATTAGAAACAAACCAATATTTAGTAGTTGAACTGTTGAAGCTTACAGCAAGTTTTGCATATTATTGTGTTTTATTTGAATATTTCATACCTCAAAGTTTGTTCAGTCTGTATCGCTCCTTGGGGAGAAACTTGTGTGAACTATCACAAATTCTCAATGTTAGCATTAATAAGGACTATTAACTGTATTCCCAAAAGTTTGTCCCAAGGATACTTTCAAGGCTGTAAACTTAAATGCCAATTGTTGTCCAAGTATGCTTAGAAATTTTCTGCATATAATCATTTACAAAATGGTACTAGAGATATTTGGTCTATATGACCCAGGTACTCATAACAGCAGGATTATTCATAAAGTGAAACGTTTACTGGCTAATAAGAGGTAAAGTCACCTTTCATTTACAGGGACTTGCTGCTCCTGTAGGATCCGTTGTCATTGGTTCTCATGACTTCATTTATCGGTAAGCATCTGTGTAGATCTAGTTCATGTGTATCTTTTACTAGTACACATACTCTTGTTTATAAGACATCTATAGCAACAAAGAACTTACCAATCAGTACATACTTCCATAGTAAACTTTAAAAGATGACAATGCATTACCAAAAGTGCATACCAGTCATTACTGCTGCCTACTGAAGAGATTTGTAGGTGCCAAATGTTTATAACATGCATTATCAGGTTTTCTAAATATTATCCCAAAGTAAAGCAAGTGACCAACTTACATCATCTTCTTATAATAAGGTTTAAATTCCATAAATATGTATCACTTAAAAAATTTAATTTTTCCATTATCTATGGATTTAGTTTCTTTCATCGTGTAAAAATTGTCATTTTAAACTCTGCATTGAAAAACAGTAAATATGCAATTCCTAATTCTTATCTGTTTTGATCAATATTAGAGCAAGAAGAATCCGCAAAGGACTTGGTGGTGGTATGAGACAAGCTGGTGTTCTAGCAGCATGTGCCTTGGTAGCACTGGATAAATCTGTTCCCAGGCTACAGGAAGATCATGACAATGCAAAGCAATTAGCTCAAGGTGAGTGTCTGTACTTTATAAGCAGTGAATGAAGAATGCATAGTACCTCCATACATAGCTCTGAGGACCTACTTTTCATCCTATTACACAAGAAAAGCACATCAATTCATTTTTTTGGGTTATTTTATAGTCATCAACAGATTTTCCAGATTACATTAAAAAGTTTATGCCAATATTAACAATAACAAGTTTTACAAGATTCACTTCGCTCCTCGCTTAGGGAGCGTAGCCAAATCTAGTCTGCGCCTGGTGGAGCCACAACTGCACAATGACCCCTTTACACTTTGTGCACACACCGTAAAATGAGCTCACTAGCCCTGCAGAAGTCCTATGCAGAATGGGAGGAGCTTAAAGATATTCATGAGTAACTCTCCGATGCAACTTGGACGATCATGGCACCAGCGTTGCTACGTTCTTTTGTTCTGCAGACAATACACTTTATCGTAGCAAAAGTGTGCCGATCTTTTGTATAGTTTATCTTTGCGCAAATGGTTACCTTTCCAGTGTTTAAACACAGACTAATAATGAGAAAATTGTTTTGTTTCATTTCGATCATCTTATTTTCATGTTCACATGTAAATTATACTGAAACGGAACAAACTTCCACCCCAGTCGCACTCACAAAGAAAACAAAAAGGAAAGAAGAAGGAATAGAAAATATACATTTGCAATATCGACCTTATGATACATTACTACCAAGTTTATACTGTAAATTCCATTTGTTTTATTAACATTGTCTTAAACAAAATTCGTTCAAAAATGCCAGACTGTGCTCTGGGACCAGTTTTGCGATAGTTACGTGTCAGCTAGCTGAAGACAAAATTTATGAGTTTATACAGTACTTCAACAGAAATGCGCAATAGACTTAACTGTATGTGAGACTCAGTACTAATTTCCCATAGATATTTAGCGGCGCGGCAGTGTTGCTGGTCGCGTTATTTGATTGGACAATAATATTCCCGATATACTTGGGCTATGTGTATGAAGAATTCGAATTTTCAATGACTTTTTTATCGAACAGCTTTGAGATGCATCCTATTTGTAACAAATATACGCAGAAGTAAAAGCTAGGCCACTTAGAAAAAGTTATCGTGCAGTGGGTATACGATGTACGTAACTTAAAAATTTACTAACATGACCACATACAAACAAAGTACGACAGGTAAAAGGCTATGACTAATAGAAAAAGAAAGAAGAACAAAAAAAAGTAATGTTGAGAGCAAAACATTCGATGGTAAATTTCTTGTTCGACAGATAATAGTTAAAGTAGCTACATTATGATGTTATGTTATAAAAATGAAAAGATATTATATCTTTCTTACAATCTTTTAAAAGTTGAACTTTTGATATTTTGAAATATTCAACGTGTACAATACGGTACAAGTGCTGCGTGTTTTGGTATACAAAAATCTTGGCAAGTTTCCAAAAAAGTTTCTTGTACGAAAACCTTGGCAAGTTTCCAGAAAAGTTTCTCTTGACAACACCCACTATGAATTGGTTGCGTCCTTATAACCCATATAGTTATACGTAGCACAGGTGCATCCTTGACTAGACCACTACTATCATGTGTACAAGTAACAATCAGTACAAAGGTCAACTCGTGTAAGTTTGCTCTGCGGGCTTTCGTTGAGAGTGGCGATTCTTAAAACTTTGCACAGAAAAGTTATATAGAATATGTGTGATAGCAGAAAAGAAATCGTTCGAACTGAATCAAACTCATACGAAAGAAGACACTTACACAGTCTGCGTTTACGAACGTTATATACAACAACAAAAAATAGAAATAAATGTGGAAATACAGTAAGTGGTTCAAAACATTTCCTGTGATGCTGATTATAAAACTCAATACAACAGCGATTTTACCGCGCTGGACCGTGTGACACCTTGTAGTGTGCGAGAGTAGTCATTGACATTACCCTTGTGAGTAGGTTGGGAGTTAGGAACGCTCATCATTTACCGTGAATGACACTTTTACATTCACAAAGCCTGTGCACTATAGTTAGGCTAGATTTTTCCATTGACTTCAGTGTGGTTAGGCTACACGCAATCATGGGATATCAGTATTGTGGAAGGGGAAATGATATCGAGACCAATTGTACGGCAATAAACCAAGTAACAATGAATGCGAACAATAGACCATTGATAATTTATGACGGACTGTGTAAGTAAGCTCCTATTCATAAATTTCTGTCACTCTATCTTGTTGCTAAGAAAGCCTATTGTTACGTGTTCGTACACCCAACCTATTGCTGCCTCATTAACTTGCCAAGTGAAGTACTGTGGTCACTGGGCCGTGAAGAATATTCAGTAGCAGCACAATGGGCAGGAGATAAGCGCGGCACCAGGCGCAGACTAGATTTGGCTATGCTCCCTTACCTGTCTCCCCACAACCTTAGCACTCTCATTCTACCAAGCCTACAACCAACTGGTAACTTTTTAACACTGTGTGCCCTCTATGTCGAGACCTCTCCAATAAATGAAGTAGTGGGAAGAAGGAGAGAAGGGGAGGAAAGGGGGGAAAGAAAGAGAGAGAGAGAGAGAGAGAGAATCTCATGCGGTCTTGGCTACGTCCAGATTGAACATGACCAAAGGGAAGGGCAATTGAAATGGCAAGGCACCAATGCAGAAGCCCATGATACCTAAGAGAAAGTCCTGTGCCTTTGAAGAGGAAAAAGAAAGTTACTGAGCGACTGCAGACAAAGCTTGGTCACAGAAGGAAGTAGTGTCCTCAGGGTTGCAGAAAGAGGCAGCGTTGTAATGGGATGCAGATAGAATCAATGGTCGCAGAGAGGAGCGACAACAGGGTCGCAGAAAAGGGGAGAATCCGTCCCAGCAAGGAGCAAGACAGTGGTCTGCCCGCCACAGGACCACGGAGAGAGTCAGACGCGACCAGAGGGTCGCTGAGAGAAGGTCATCCAAGAAGGAGGTCAAGCACACTGTTACAGTAGATCCCGATCATGGTCCCGAGGTCGCAGGAAGAGGAGGAGATGGTGTCCTAAGTCCGACATGTCAGCGGACTCCTGTGACGATGGATATCAAATGACAAAGAGCAGATATCAATCCTGAAGGTGTAGACACGAGGAGGAACCAACCTGTTTGGTGCAGTTAACAGGCCTCCTAAAGCTGTTACTGGAAAGGGAGCAAGAAAGAAGCTCTCCCATTAAGAATCCAGATGATAGGCGCAGGAACAATAGCATCCACATCTGCCGCGGTCATGGAACCAGAAAGATTGTACTCGGGGCAGGAAGAGATTTTTTGGACTGCAGCGCTTCCGTGACACTTTCAAGTCTGGAAGACGAACTGGAGAAACAGTTCACTCCCAGCAGAAGAGGAGGACCACCACCCCCCCCCCACGTATTGGGGGACAATGGTGCCTCCGGAACTGGCTGCAAGGGCAGCAGAAAGTTTTAGGGGTTCAATGAACGGGAAGAGTAGGTCACTTATCAGGCCCGTGTGTCTAGCGGAGAGCAGCACAAAACCAAGGACAAAGATCCCTGTGGATGCGTCCTGCTTCTGTAGTTTTGAAGCCATCACCAACAAAAAGAGATGGACTGCTTTTCCAGCAAAGGCTGACAGAGCTATAAGAGTTCCTGATGCCCATTGATCCCCTAAGAAGCAAGTTACCGGTGGAACATGGATCTGTCCCATATTTTAATGGTGATCCAGCCCACAAGAGATTGGAAGAAATCCTGATGGATTTGTATTTTGCAGCCTCGTCGGGCATGAACTTTACATCATTGATAATGTTGCTAGCAGAAGTTCTGATGAGGTATCATCAGAAACTGCCAGGGAAATGATGCCCAGGTCTCTAGGAACAAAGTTGGTCAGCTGTTGCTGTTCTTGGAACCTTTGAAGAGACAGGCTTATGATGAAGTGCTAGGGTGTACACAAGGTCTTTGACCTCAAGAAAATAGAATGTGGTGTCCTCCATAAGATGGCCTTCATTCGAGGTGAAGGGAAGGATGACCAACCTGCCATTCTTAGGGGAAGACCTGTTTGCAGGATGCTTCCAGAAGAAACTTCAGGAAGAAGTGTCAAGGAGGGAGACCCTGGCAAAGTCAAAGTTCAGGGCATTAGCTAGAGGTACCCTGACCATATAGACCAAGGGAGAACAGACCATCTAGGGGTGGTCAAGTAGCTCTGCACAAAAATGTCCACAACGGGTCACTCCACAACACAGCTAGAGGTAGATTTAGTCCTGGCTCTAGACCAGGGCTAGGTGCGGATCAGTGGGTGTTGAGAACAGTATCGGAAGGATACAAAATAGAATTTATCTCCGCTTTCTAGGGACGTGGGAAGAATAAGACCGACACCCACCAACCCGGTCTAAAGATTAGCTCTAGAGGGGGAAATTATGGCACTGTTACAAAAACGATCAGATATAGAGGTTTTGGAAGAGTTGGGACCACTCTTCCGGTCCTCAATTTTGCTAACATAAAAAAGGGACAGATTTTGGCATCCCATTCTAAATCTAAAATCCCTCAATGAAAATTTTGTAAGACTAAAACCTTTCTGTATGGAAACTCTTAACAATTATTAATCCACTTCTCAGGAAGGGCAAGTGGGTGGTGAGCGTAGACTTAAAGGACACTAATACCCACATATACCAATCCACAAGGAACACTGACGTTATCTAGCCTTCAGGTACGAGGGGAGAGATTATAAATTCCAGGCACTACCATTGGCCTATCTTCATCTCCCCGAGTGTTAACAAGAGTGATGGGAACAGTAGTCTCCTTTCACAGAAAAAGGGGGTGACACTCTTTGTCTATCCCGATGACTGGCTTTATATAGTGAGAGAGTCTGACAAGAATACGAGAAACAACGTCAACAAAACTTTGCAGACCCTACAAGAACTTGGGTGGATTGTCAATGAGATGAAGTCACACCCCGACCTGACACAGACAAACCAGTTCCTGGGGGCGATACTGGATTTCCAAAGAGGAATAGTACTTTCTCGGAAGACAGATTAAGGTCAGTAAAGACAGTAGTAGAGCAGCTACTGGCATTACAGGAGTCTCCAGCCGGGGCTTGGTTAAGGGTCATGGGGCTGATGGCCAGCCTGGTCGATGCAGTCTAGCTGTGCAGACTGCAAATGAGACCATTACAAGTTCACCTTTTGGGGGTCCTCGATCCAAACAAGTTGGGAAAACAGCTGCTAGTTCCTCATCTGGAGGAGGTCATCCCACACCTGCAGTGGTGGTCTGCCATAGAGAATTGGAATTAGGGAGTCCCCTTCAGACTAGAGCTCCCAATGATGTCAGCTACTATAGACCCCTCACAAATAGGATGGGGAGCCCACTGGCAGAACAGCATGGGCATGGAGGATGTGGTCCCTGGTGGAGAAGATCTTATATAAATATTTTAAAGACCTTGGCTGTCAGAAGGACGTTGGAATCTTTTCAACCACAAATGAGGAACTCCAGGGTGACTGTCTTCAAGGACAATACCATAGTGGTGGCCTATGTCAACCGGTAAGGGGGCACACGCTCCAAGAAGCTGTGCCAGCTGACCTGGGGTTACTGATGTTCTGCAAGGACTTTAATCTAACCATACAAGCCTTCCCCCACATTGCAGGGAAAAAAAACATTATGGCAGGCACTTTGTCCCATGGACACTTAGACCTGAACAGTGGTCACTAGCCCAGGGACGTGGACAGAATATTCCACTTACTGGGCAAGCGGTTCATAGACCTGTTGGCAACTCTACTAAACGCCAAGCTTTAAGTGTCTTGCACCAGGCATTTCCATGAGACTACATAGAAGCTTACGCCTTCCCACCCCTGTGTCTAGTCAGTCAGGTCATATGGAAGGTCAGACAATCCAAAGGGAGAGAAATATCAGTTGCACCATTCTGGCTCCGCAGACCATTGTTCGGGGACCTACTTCAGTTACTAATGTACATTCCGGTGAAACTGCAAGATACCCCTCATCTTCTATCACAGAGGAGAGGAACTTTCTTGCACCTGGATATCAAGGGACTCAAATTAGTTTTCTGGAAGTTGTCAGGTCTTCTCTCAGACAAAAAGATTTTTCAGAGGCAGTTGCTTTCATGTCAGCAGATGCTAGAAGGAGATCCACAGTGGCGACTTAAGATTCGCTGTGGTGTGCCGTAATAGACAAGTGCTTCCAGGCAAGATTTCAGTCACAGAAGAGTGAGTTCCTAAAAGACTCTGTGAGGAATGGAAGCAGGTAGCCAGGTCAAATATTAAAGATCAGCGATTGCGGCTATTCAAGATGGGTTTGCAGATGGTTCCACTCTGGGTACCAATAATTATTGAACATCTCAGCTGAATGGCCAACAGGAGACCTAGGGTCAGACGATTGGCGCTGTCATGGAGCTTATCCCCGGTGCTTCAATCCTTGACAAAGTCACTGTCCGAACTGATGTCTTCCGCCTCTTTAGCAACCCTGACAAAGAAGGAGGTGCTGTATTCATGCTTTATTTATTAAGAATAATCATATTAGACTTGAGAATCATGGGGTTAGAATGGTTACAGACCCAGCTTTCATTGCTAAGAACCAGGCTTTATCCTTCTTGCCAGGGGACATATTTTATCCCGGAGATCATAACGATGTCCGTCACTGTGGATAAGCTTTGGTGCCCAATCAGGGCTTTCAAATGGTACTTGGAGAGGACAGAGAGTCTTATGGACACTACTACAAAATCATTTTATCTTACCAAGATCACAGTTTTCGGCAGCAGGACACCCTGTCCAGGTGGATCTCAGAGGTGATTAGACCTTTTGCTATCGACTCCTCGAGAACAAGGGCTCATGGTAAAAGAGGGATAGAAGCCCCAACAGCACTTGTTGCAAGCGTGCCAGTAGAGGACATACTTAAAGCAGCAGTCTGGAGAATGCTGACAATATTTGTAGCTTGTTACTTATCTAACAATTTACAAGCCGAGTCGCCATTTGGTAGCACGGTGATGTGTGGTCCGGCGGGTACTAGGTCCCACCCCTTGGGCCTCCCACCATCAGGCAGTCCCACTCAGTGCTAAGGTTGTGTTTATACAGGTAAGCAATGAGCGAAGTAAATATTCCAAAATTACAGGTTTGGTTATTTATGAGTGACAAGCTTACCTGTCTCCATTCCTCGGAGGGTGGTAGGACACGGAGCGATCATGACAAACTATGGACTATATATATAAAGATATTTGCAGGATCAAGTGTCTGGTTCATAACAAGGGTTATGAAGGCCCATTACAGAGACGATCACTACGACGACTTAGGTGGCTTTCTACAGTTTTTGCGATGAGTTCAATTCTTTGAACTGAAATAGTTTAAGAGACAGGTAAGCTTGTCACAAAAACCAAACCAGTACAGTAAGTTTTGGAATTTTGAGGTGAGTTGTGTATCCTGAATACCAATTACTGATACCAGAACAGTTTTTATGGGACAACACATCTTAAGAAACATGAAGCTTTGCTAATTGGAAGTGTGTCTGGGCTCTTAAAAAAGGCTATGTTCCAGTTTCTTGAGATTTTGTGCACTGAAATATTGTCTAAGATACATCATGGTTTATATAAATAAAACATAAGCTTAGTATGCATGCAACACTTCTTTTGGGATGGGAGTTTTGGTGATGAGGAATATATGGCAGGCCCTTAAGTCAGGAAACTATTAAATATTATTAAGGCCTCAGAGTTTGCCGGTTTATTCTGTGTATTGTATTCCTTTGTCATTAATCATTAACTGATAAAGATTGGAATGGGAGCTACTATTGTCAAATTTACGGGATGGATATCCTGTAAGTGTCAGAAAGAGGGTACGCATCGTGCCCTGGGAGTTGGTTCTTTGGACTTAGGTTATGAAAACTATCAATTACAATGATAATCACTGGAAGTTCAAGTGATTTTGTGATGATTCATTCTCTTCTTGATCCCTGATGAAATTAATGGGGAATAATCAATGGCAAAAAGAGATGAACTGCATGTAAAAATTGAAAGCTGGCAAAGAAAGTAAGTAAAGCAATAACATGGGATTGACTTAACATTCTTAAGTTAGGGATAAAAAAGAAATATGTGTGAGCATGTGTGTCTCTTAAAAAAACTGTTACCAACACCATGCAAACTGTATAAGGCTGGTTGTGTTCAAACTTGGTGAGAGTGTGCATGGGTGTGGGATGTTGTCACCTGTGATCCCAAGCCCATGTGGGATACCAAACTGCCAATTTAAACATATTAGTAACTTCAAAATGCCCATGGCCACATAGTATGTAGAGGTCAAATTTGGATAAATTTGTGTGAAAATATATGTCACAAAATCCCAACTGTAAGGCTTGAAGGACATCAAATTTGGTGAGTTTCTAGGATGTAGTGCCTCTGTGACCCAATACTTGAAAGGTCAAATAAACCAAAACATCATTTTGGCCATCAAGTGCATATGAAATTGACAAAATAATCAAAACCATGTGGGGTATGAGATTCTGCATCCTTACAGTACATTAATTAATTAATGTAAACTGGAGGTCACAGGCCACAAGGTCAATTGCAAACTTCTCCTTAGAAGGAGAGTAGGGTGTTGTGTAAAACTACTGTACTAAATTTTCTTTAAATTTTATTAGCAAATCTGCTGTTCACATTCCTTCTGGCAAATTCCCATGAAAAACTGCCCCTGGTGATGAAATTTTGACAGAAAAATCATACATCAGTCTAAACTTTATATTTTATGCGAATTTTCCTTAACTTTTGGACAACACAATAATATTCACATATGCCTGTAGGCCTTTCACTTTGTTTTAAATATGTGTTGTTGCAGAATGTCAAAGGTTGGCAAATATGAATTACATTGTGCACTAAATGTATGAACTTGTATAGTGTAGATATTTACACTAGTCTGAACATTGGAATATGCCACATATAACACATAGGCTATGGTATTGTAAAGAAGTATGAGTGTGTGGGGCTTAACATAAAATTCTTAAAATGTTAATATCTCTTCAACAGTGTGTTCGATTTAGTTTATACTTGTTATTGTGATGTAACTACATAGTAAGTATATGCTCTTAACAACAACAACAACTTTGCCCTCATTAATATTCATGAGTTGATGGGGCATAATGGGAGATTGTCCAAAAAACTTGTAAAACCATTATCTCATCAACCACAAGTTGAATCAAGGTCATGCTTGGTAGCACAAGGGAGTGATACACATAAGATCTGGACATGCATCTCTGATCTTTCTGGTTCTCATTTATTTCATGGGCAAATTTAAGTCACTTCCTCTACATTATTCACATAGTTATGTGGAAGTTTGAGCACATTGTATGGGAAGGAATCACAAAGGAAACTGGCTTTCTTGTTATACTATGTCACTAATTAGACTTTGTCAACATGAAAACTGATTCCTGATATCTTCCTTTATATGTTGCCGCTTTAGTCAATAGATAATATTCATTTTGGTGTGCAAAAGTTCATGAATATCAACATGTATGGCATACCACACTATGAATATGTTTTGGCATCACACCACTAAAAATCCTTGTTATCTGGTTGTTAAATTTCAAAGTATTGTGGACAGTTCACTTGTGAAATATCCCTACCAACAACCAAATACAATATGACTCAAGTTTGGAGCTAAACAGAATGAAACTAAGATAAATATTTGCATTATTTGTTAACTGCTTGTTTTTGGCAACTCTTTACCCTCCTTTAACCATGAGGCTGATGGTATGTGCCTGCACATGAGATTCAATATGCTAATGACATCATAGGGTAGATAACAAGAAAAAGCATTTTTTGCCTTTATCCACAGCAGCGTGCAAGCCATGTAGGATATCAGATTCTTCATGTCTTCAGTGTATCACTTAATTTATAATGCCAAAGGTAACTTGATCATGGGAAGTCAAAAGGTCTAACTTTGCAAACTTTTACATGTACCAATTTGTGATGACCTCTTTCAATATCATTGGGTCAGTAACATTTAGCGCCGATATACTTCAAACTTGGTGGCCATATACCCAAATTTGAGGTGAGATCTGTAACTCAATGGATTGCTTACTTGTTTAGCATGTTCTTTGTTATCAAGTCCATACCGTATATCCCAGCATTGCCTTTACATCTAGGGACTATCGACATGGTAGCTGTATTAAAGAAACTATAAGGGTCTTACATAGTAAATTTAATACATTCCATACTATTTCATGACACTATAGTATTGTATCTAAATTTGAGAAGAAACTTTGAAGAATTATATTTTTGCATTATAGTTACTTTAAATTCAATGGCAGTGGCAAAGTACTGTAGGTAGCTTGTTCATTTCATGTAACATTTACTGTTTTCTCTGTTGACCAGGACTGAAGGACATGGGTAGTTCAATCTTTACAGCTGACCCTGTGGCCACTGATTCAAACATGGTCTGGATCCGAGTAAAGGAAGAATTAAATTTGATGGCAGTGGTGAAGTCTCTAATGAAACTCTATGCTAACGAGAGTGACGTGATTGGATCAAAAGTACACATCAAGATTTTCCCAGTAGGACCATCAGTAATGAGAGCTGTTACACATTACCATATTACATCTGCAGATATCAGTAGAGCTCTCCAGAAATTCAAGTTTGTGTCTGATATGATTGAGAGTGGAAAGATTGACCTGGATTCGCTGAAGATGTAGTCAGTCATGGAGTTATGCATTTTTGTATGATCAAGGAAAGTAAAAGGGAATTAAAAAAGGTTACCAACTGTTTCATCAGTATTAATATCACTATAACTAATAGTATTATTTAGCAGTAATATTCATAGTCATATGCAGGGCCTTTACCTATCACTAGCTATTCAGTATGTGTGGTGAGAATACTCTCATCATCAAGTAACACTAAGGAAATCTTCACTAAACTTTAGTAGTATCAAGTTTTTATAGCTGTTTATTTATTTTACTTATAATACTAATGTACCTGGATTGTGCCTTAAAATAAGAAATTTTTGCTGTGTATTTTTCCTTTTTTTTATGGGATATTATTCTATTGAGCCAAGTGGTAAATTATATATTCTTCATATTCAACAATGCTTCTCTTATTGTACATAGTAGTCTAGATTTTCAGCTTATGCATTTTGTTTTAAGATCTTATGTTGTTGACAATCCCAACTCTCCACTGGATGTGGATTTGACGTGATTGTGAATGTAATTGACAAGCTTTATTTGAACAACTGGGGCATTTGGTTGATGTCATAGTTTGTAACTACCCACTTCCACTTCTCACCTTGAGCTCACTTAATGGTGACAAAGAAAGAAGGACTTTATTTGATTTTATTTTGCCGTAGATTATGGAAAAATCTTTTCTAACAATTATTGGTTACTTGCGGTAGGCAGGCAAGTAACCTATGCAGTCAAGTTGGTGTGTGTCTATATGTGCGTGTATGTGCATGTGTGGCGCCCTAGCTTGTAAACATGATATCTTAAGATAGGTAACATCTGCAGTTCTCCTATGTGGGGTGTGGCTTCCCCATAATTAGTACAAGAACTGTAGTGTTTTGCATAGAGTTCAAAGGTCATTTGGGGTCAGCAGAGAGCAAATGTGAAAATCTCAAAATGCTTTGTCTCCAGACCCTGCACAAGAAAGGAGCTCATACATTATATGCATGGTATAACTGCCTTATGTAGTGTATAGAATTTACACAATTTGGTGTAGGCCAAAGGTCATAAGAGGTCAAACTGAACCTTGAAAACCCTTTAAGCAAAATATATCAAGATAGGAAACTTCACAAGATCTCATATTGTCCTTTCATGAGTACAAGATCCCTTATGTTAATGGTGGAGGTCAAAGGTTATTTAAGGTCAGCAGTTGCCAAAATGTGCAAACTATATGTATTTCTCAAAGACCAAAATTGGTCAAGGTTTGTTTGTGCATGGAAGATTACTCTTATGGTGGGCAAAATGTATATATATTTTTATGTAGGTCAAACGTCATATGAAGTCAACAGAGATGTTGACTGCAAACATTGTAAACATGGTATCTCAAAAAGGAAATATTGACAGTCATATGTCACACCAAGGTTATAAGGGTTCACATTGTTAAATATTTTTTTGTAACCATTTTGAAATTAATCTTCATCATGTGTGCTACATGTTTGCTCTTGATCAGTGCTGGCAACTTTTTTTCACTTGGTAGTGGGGAAAAAATTAATAGAAGGTCATTCAAAGTTTCCTAGAAATGACTCAACTATTTTATAAGGAATTTCACCGAAATTAAGGAAGAAATTAATCTGTATTCAAAAGCGTTTTTTATTTATGAATACTGTAGGAACTGTATGGAGCGTGTGCTGTGTTGCAACCTGCATTTGCGAATATGACATTACGTTCTCTACTGGTCAAAGTATATTTGAAATATCCATCCTAAACAATTAAAAAATTGTTTCTCTGTCAAACGCATCATTAGCGTTCTCATATTTTGAAAACATGTTTGGAAAATTATTTATCGTTTTTGAGGTAACTTCTAAGGGCTACCAGACAATTCTTTTAAGTACAGACAGTAAGCTGAAGTCAGTTTATCAATTTTCACCACTTGACTTAACAACATGTCAACTACTGTATTATCTAATCACCTATAGATGTAGTGCCAGAAATTGTCACAATACTTTCGTACTGGTAGAAATGGGAGTCCATTCTGGTGGCAGACTTCATGTGTTAGCCAATTCTGACAAATTTGACAAAACCACTATTATCTCTAGGGAATAAACTGGTTAATTTAGAGCAATTGGGTCACTGATAATTTACTTGTTGACAGTTGTGTGTTTATAATCCTTACCTAAAGATGATTTAAGTAGAAGAATTTATGAAGAGTTCACAAATAGCAGTTCCCTAATATAACAGTCTGCAAGACATATATAGAATATACCAGCATAAGTAAACTATTTGAAAGCTTGTTCAGCATATACTGTCAAGGCAAGTAATCACAGTGTCATCTCTGGTTACATTACTCTGCTTAATGTAGGCATTTCTTTGGACAATTTTAACTTGAATCTTATATAAATATTTTCTTCATTCAGTGATGACAAACTCAGGTTGCAGGACATTGTGTTGTGATAACAATTCTTAGAGATGTGAAAATGTATCTATTTATTGAAGAGATATTTTGATTGTTACTACTTTACTTAAAGACCGTCACACCTCAAAATTTGTATTCATCTGAATGATCTACAGTTATGGTGTTTTTTGTTTGTTTTTTAAGTATTAGTGAGGTGGCTTAATTTGGCAGCTAGTCATTCACTAAAACCACCTTGGGCCATATCAGTATAAGATTTTGCAACTTATTGGGTGAAATATTGCAAAGGATTTTAGCAATGTCCAGGATCTCAAATTAGATCTTTTAGGGAACAGGCCTTTCTTATAAATGACATCACCACATGTTGGCAAATGATGTTCTCTAGAGATTGACATAACTGCCAGTGGTGTTTGGAACCCACATTCCCATCCACAGAATATATATTTCTATTCATTTGTTTCGTTAATATAGAAAATTAATTGAATTTTCACCCAACTCACAATAAATAAAGAACTATCACCAACTAATGATGTACCTGATCACATAAATCTCAGCCTACCCACATCTTCAGCAGGACTGTTGCCATGACCATGTGATTCTTATCCTCCTATTTGAGCTGTTCATCAAGAGTCCATATTGGAGATTGTTTGTGATGATTTTTCACTGCCCAACAATTCTCAAAGGTTCATGTGTTTGGAATTGTTCTTTTTTATTCTTTCCAAGAGGCATTGGTGATGGCCTGTGGGGTGTGTATGTGATATACTGCTTGAAAATACCAAAACCCTAAGTCTTATCTGTTCAACTTCATATTTGGTATGTAGATCCCCCTTCGTGAGTACAAAAAGCCTAATAAATTTGTTGAAGTCAAAAGTTCACTTAGATCAACAGGTCAAAGTCTAGAATTTCTAAAAACAATGTACATCCACCTTTGTTAGCACAGCAACCTTATTGTTGATTACTTGCAGAAGGTGAAAGGAACCTGTGAGTTGCTGATGTATTATGGGTGTAACCATTTATGTGTGCAATGCCTTGGCTTGTAAACTCAAAAAATATGGGTGGTTCAACATTTCACTTGGTCTGTGGATCAAGGTTACTGAGTAAAGGAACTTAATTGTTTTCTTGGGAGGTCAATTGCCATATGAAGTAAACAGATATAAAAGTCTTAGCAATTCATTTCATTTATTTATTTGTTTCTCACAACATTTAGGTGATAATAATAAGCACATATAAAGGAACGAGAATACAAAGAGTTGTGAAAGGAAGTGCTCTAAAAAACCTTTATGGCTTATCGAGTACAGCACTCCCTATACTCAACAATGAAAATATACAAAAATAACGCTCTGCACAAGAACCAAACAAAAACGAAGAGACCCCTGCCATGACTTTCCCACCTTCACCCACCCATCACTCCCATCTAAAAACCCACCCACCCAAAAACCTCCCATCCCTACCCTCACCCAACATCTGTTGAAACTTTTGCCTGTTAAAGGTACATGACATTATAACAAAATATCAATAGTTGTTTAGAAGTGAGCTTATAGATTTCAAATCATCTGATAGGGAATTCCTAACAGTTATTGAATGGATTCGTACATTTAATAGGGCAATGGTTGTTTTGCAGGGATAACAATGTATGTTTGTGTTTTGTCTGGTTCTGTGGCTGTGCACCTGATAATTACGTTCAAGAGAAACTGTTGAATGAAGTACATGCCTGTGTGTTACTTTAAAAGCAAAAGTAGCAAGATTCAAGTGGATTAGCTTTGATAACTTAGGAAGATTTAGTGAAGAAAGTAACTTATTGGTGTTCGCACGCTGAGGTGCATTCCCAATATGTCTAAAAGCTCGCTTTTGTAAGACTGTTAGTTTAGTAAGATCAGAAGAAATCCCCCCTGACCCCCCTCCCCGACCAAATGGTGGAACAATATGAAAGATTTCATTAGCAAATCCTAAATGAATTTCACACTTCATGCTTATCATATTTTGAGGATGTTTAAAGGTTATTTAAGGTACCAAAGGGATATAAAAAAGTAAAGCTAGGCTCAAATTATTTTGAAACCTTATAAGTGAGATACAGTAACTTCAAAGCAAAACTTCGATGAAATTTCATATTTTGCATGTTGAGCCAGCCAAGTGAGTAAAAGATCCTATAGTTATCTGTAGAGATTAAAGATCATTATAAGTCACAGTGTGACAACTTTGTAAACACAATACCACCAAAGGAAAGGCTTCCATGAATTTTATTTGTAACAATTTAAGTAAGTACAAGGTACTTCGTGTAAAATTATAACTATTAAATGAGTTATATAATGAAAAATTCTTAATATGTGTATTCTAATGCATGGACTCTTGCCATAATCAAGAAACAAGTAAAATTAAATGAACTTATTTGAGGGGCGCTTGATGGAAACAAGTGAATTCATTCTTTTGTATATGTACCTTCATGTCATTGATGGAAAAAAAATGCCAATAAATACATCAAGGACTTTGCTTGTAGTCATTCTTGTGGATGGAACACATTTAATTTTATCCCTGGAAAATGTAGGGAAATTAATGTAATAAGCAAAGAATAAAGCAATAATAACTAAAGACTTTTATACAAAAACATGTAAAGTTCCTTGAATGTCATTGTTTTGTTCACACAAAACAATGATATCCTGTTTCTTGTGCAGCCATGGTTTGTTTAGTATTTTGTGTAATTTATATTCTCCATAGATGACTTATTTCCTATCCCACCCATTTAACCTCCCTCTTTCTAGATTTATTAAAGTATTTGCACCAGTTTTTGTACTTGGGTAATTAAAAACAACATTGGATTGTAACTGCAAGAGTTCACAGACACTCTCTTTTAGTTTTGAATATTTATGTGAAAGGATTTGAAATAGACTTGGTTTACTTGAGGGTTTCGAAGCAGTGGTGGTGTCAGGGAGCATGGAGGTGAAAATTGGTCCCAAAACAAGATGCTTTTCCCCAGTTGTTCCCCACTCCCAAATATAGTACAAATAATTAAGGATTATGGTACCAAAATGCTAAACCTTTTAGGGATTTCCCCCAATCATTAACCTTTTCTTTTAGCTGCACATTGGTGCGCGAAAAATACTGCTATTTCTCCATTACATTGCCTAAATCAAAGCGATATGTTACGGAATGAGAATCTAAGGTTGAAAGAGCATCTATCTTCCACTTGCAACTAGCATAAAATCCTAGCAGTAATAACAACAAACTTGTCTCAAAATTCCTTAAATTTTTGTATATTTTGTTACGACTGATGGCATGTAGGAAATGCCTTAAGAAATATTTAGGAGATGATTGGCCACTTTAAGTGAATTGGTATTCTGACAAGAAACATTTTTAACAATGCTTATTGTTAGTAGTCTACCTTCATATACTCTACTGTGCAGGGGTTGCCTGTGCATAAACAAGCCGTCGTGATACCGACGTTTAATCCTGTTTTTAATTAGTTGAGAAATTAATATATGGACACAACATATTTATGAATGCCTTTAAAGCACATTACGTACTTTGTACGCTCGAACCGTTCCCTCTAATAAATTTTTATTTTAGATTTTCAGTGATGCTTTCGTTGTATGTTTGTAAATGGTCCATGAAGTTTGTGAACTATCTCCGCACATGAAAAGTTCCCGCACATAATGAACGTGCAGATAGCGAACCATTTTGCATTTAGATCAGTCACTAATAAAAATCTAACTAGGCGATAGTTAATTTTCGCAAACGGCGCTTAGCCATTACACTAACGCAATTACATCCAAACCTGAAGGTTTTTATTTGGCATTGAATCTCGAAATACGACGGAAACCTTTCAATAGCACGCTGTATGTACAAAGAGTACACATTTTTTCACACAATGTATGTAGTGAAAATATGCAGCGAAGTGACACACTGAGGCTTACGGAACTTTGTTCGCGATTTTTTTATTCGATTTTACGGATGCCCATGAGCTATTTGCAATTGCCAACATCCCTCTATTCTTATGAGGCGTTACGCACATGTTATCGAAAAGGCTGGTCGGTGGGAGATACGGTAGATTAGTAGATTAGATAAGATTTTAGATCCTCCTGCAAGCAGGAAATCGCGAAGAAGCCATCATTGGCTTATCAAAGCCGCAAGCTGACCGAAGTCAGTCTCTTAGATTCATATTTAACGTAAATGATTATCAATTGTCAATTGTCGACAACTCTGTAACTGAAATCAAAATAAATAAAACTGTAAGCACACTGCTTATCCACTAGAGAGCCTGTGTAAGAGAATGTGTAAAAGTAAGTTGGCCTGACTCCGGCTCCATGTTGGTTTTTCCTTCTCTCCATCCCTTGTCTACTAATCCTCTTACATCTATCTCTATTGTGTTCTCCTTGCTCATTATCCTGTCTATTCTGTACGTGATTTTGTCCATGCTGTCACTGTTACTTGTCATGCAGCATCTGAAGAAGATCCTGCCAGGTTCGAAACGCCAGGCCAACTTACTTTTACACAAGATAAGAAGTCGAAATTGTGATAATTGAAGACACTTTGTTTCTTTCCTATGTCCCTATTGCTCCACCGTACATTTCCATTTGTTTCAAAGATTGATTCCTATACACAGAAACGTCAGGCCAACTTAGTTTTACACAAGATAAGAAGTCAAAATTGTGATAGGCCTAATAGAAGACACTTTGTTTCTTTCCTATGACCCTATTGATCCACCGTACAATTCCATTTGTTTCAAAGATTGATTCCTAATACACAGAAAAATAAAATTAGATTATTGTCATAGTTCCTGTATCGCTTCATACGTTAAAGAAATATATTTTTACATTCCTCCTTTAATTTGCTTAAGCAGAGCACCGACACGTGTTTCTTATTGCAGGGGGGAAGGGAGGGGGAGGGGGGCAAGACAGCTCGAGGCCAAGAGTTGTAAAAATTCACCACCTTTACATGTTATAAAAAGACTATTTGGAAATCATTGCTTTGAAAATCGCCAACCCCGGTATCGGTGGCTATGCAAACGTGATTTCAAAATGACTGTGAAAATATGCATTAACGACGGATCCTGCATGATGGGGAGTAAATCTATTGGCTGGCGTCCTATCTGCCTTTCCGTATATTTAGAAACGTCTTTGAATGGCTTTCATCCGCTCACGTTATTGAAACCGGTTAACCGAGAACTGTGCACCGGCTGTATGGGCCGAAATGTTGGGAAATTTACTAGCTTTGGGATCACATCAAAAGTAATCTTTTGTTTTCAAATTGCGTCTATTAATCTGTAAATATTACAGAAAATCATCACGATCGTCTAATTGCAAATGCGACTATAGATGTGTCTTGAGGGTCAGAAAGTGTGTTTTAGGGATGGAAACTGCTATTTCTGAGCCCTATCTGATCAGCCAATCAGACTCGGAGTATAGCTGTTTTGGCCTACGGTACATTGAAAAATAATTCAGTGCATTTTATACACTGAGCTTAGGCCAAGCCTACCAGAACAGGATAAACATCAGCTTTGGTGAACATTGTAATTTATAAGTTTATACTACAGCTATTTTTTTAAATTCATTGTCTGCGTGTATATAGACCTCTACCATACTAATTAGTCTTTAAGTGACAGCAATGGGATCAGGTAATGTTCTAATTGACTTCAAAAATACATTAACAGCTCTTTGGCTTGAGACTTTATCACAGAAGTGCATGAGCGGAAGCAAGTTTTTATCTGTTGCATTCAAACATTGTCGAGCAGATGCGTCCCTATAGTAAAAAAATCCTAGTAAAACACTGGTTCGTGAACCGACATTGTTTTATGTTTGATATCAGATTACGATATTACGAATATTTCATTTCCTGACGGTCTACTTTTCACCTCATTTAAGATGTTAAGTTGAGTTGCAACACTGATAATGGTTATCAGTTGTAACGTTTTGGTATCGATGATAATCAAGGGAGGCGGAACCGGGGGGCACAGGGGGCACGTGCCCCCCCCACTTTTCCTCAGGTTAAAAATGTGCCCTTTTTCTACGTAGAAATGTCTAAATAAAAAAAGAGTTTACAAAGCGAAACCCACGTCGAATGAAATATTTCGGGAAGTTTTAAATGTTTACTACCACAGGCGTAGGAGCCCAATTTGATTGGGGGGGGGGGGGGCTGTAACGACTTGCCCGAAAAATATTACAAAACTTTTCGCGCGCTACGCGCGCGTTCAACATGCAAATGTGCATATCATATAGGCATGCGTTGGTTATTACATCGCATGCCAATAACATACAATCATTTGCCGTGTTATAACCCTTCCAAATTGGTTATAATTATTGGGAAAGTCGTTACAATAGTAATTATCATAATATCAGTTTAACCATTGAAAAACACATAGAAAATTATTTTTCTTTCAGTATCTTGACATATTTCATTTGCTTTCATGCATGTATCGATCGCGTGTGCAGGGACTTGGACTTTATAATGATTTCACCTCATTTTGTCTTTCTCCTTGTTTCCCAATTTGCACATTAGATATTGTAGTGCTAGTATGCATTGTTTCCTTGAGGGGGGGGGGGGGGGGCGTTGATGGAGTGATGTGTATACGCAAATAAGATAATACAATAAGAGTTATAAAGGGTACTAAATATCAGGCTGCATCAGTCCAATCGAATTTCTGCAAAGTGCCCTTCGACGTTGGTGCCCCCCAGATTTAAAGTGCTTCCGCCGCCCTTGATGATAATCGTAACCTTTGCTTTCATGATGGCGTATGTGTGTGTGCGTTTGTGACGCCCAGATTGTAAACAAGATATCTGAAGAAGGGAGGCTGGACCAGTTTCATATTTGGTGTGTATAAGAACCACATTGAGTACAAGAAGCCTATTGTGTTTTGTGGAGATCATTTGGGGTTACCAGATGTAAAATTGTGAAAATCTTGTAAACAAGGTATCTCAAGAAGGTAAACTTGGACAGATCTCATATTTATAACATTTATGAACCGCATTGAGTACAAGAAGCCTATAGGTTTTGTAGGATTTCAAAGGTCATTTGGAGTCAAATTGTGCAAACCTTGTAAACATGATATCTCAATATTGGAGCTTGGACAGAGCTCATACTTGGTTGAAGGTGTATAAAATTGAGTAAAAGAAGCCTATTGATTTTGGTGGAGGTCAAAGGTCATTTTGGGTCAACATGTCAAATTTAAGCCTTGTAAACCTGAAATTGCAAGAAGAAAACCTTGGACAGAATTCAAATTTGGTTCGTAGATGTACCATATCAAATTTAAGGAGCCTATACTTCTCAAATGTCATTTGAAGTCATCAAACGCCAAGTATATACTTCAATCCCCTCTTATCTGTCTCTCTACACTAACGCACCTTCCTCAACATAATACCGCAAGGGAAGCTTGGACAGATGGCATATTTGGTATGTAATTGTACCACATTGAGTTAAAGAAGCCTAATTTGGGCGGAGGTCAATGGTTGTTTTAGTTCACCAGGGGTCAAATTATGAAAACCATGTATTACACAATATTTCAACAAGGACAGATGTCATATTTAGTATGTTGTTGAATCACATTTAGTACAAGAAGCCTGTTGTTGAGGTCAATGGTCATTTCAGGACAGCCTGTGTCACTTTGAATTTATTGTTTGTCACATCACACTGCTTTTCACTGTATTACTAAGATCAAGTATGTTGTACACCCTCACTATCCATTATGTCAGATGAAAAAAAAAACTTGCTCATGTTACGTCCTCGAAACACGTTGCATTTTTGCATTCTGGATATCATTTAGGAGCCAATGGCTACTATTTTTTCCCTTCTGTACGGCACTGGTTATTAATTTTGTTTACTGGGTTGGATAAACCGGATTGAACCTTAGTTTGTGGTTCTTTGGGCCGGACAATTTTTCGATCCAAATCTCTTGGAAAAAGTAATATAGTAATATATTGTATTTCATTTATCTACAAAATGAAACATGAAAACTGAACGGAGTATATCTAATATTTCAATGACCAAGTGCCTTTTGATCTCTGATAGCAGATAGCATAAAGTACGAAAACTTTTACAAATGTCACAATGTGATTAGATACTATACAAAACTTCTACCAGCCTAGATCAGTTTCTTGAATACGTGGCCCGAGAAATGTTTTGAGCGGCTACATTATTCAATATTTTCCCAGTATTATCTGTAAGACTATATGGCCATATGAGATACACACGCGATAGCAAATTTTCTTAAATATTATTATCGATCAGTACAACAGTCTCATCTTAGGTTGAATACGTTGCTCGACAGATGAAGTGTTTGCAGATACTATTGAAATCTCAAAGTCAACACTGACATATAATTGTGACAAGGTTGCACCATATTCAAAACTTGTGTCTAGCCAGGATCTGCCGGTGTCAATCTTAATGTGGGTCTTATATATATATATATATATATATATATATATATATATATATATATATATATATTAATGAGGTGGAATAGAGTAGAGAATAAAACATTGTGGGTAGAAAGCAATTAAGTTAATATAATACCCAGTAGCATCTTTCTGTAACATATTTTATAGGGGAGCTCTAAGTCATGCATATATTATATGTATGTGTGTATGCGTGTGTGTGTATGTGTGACGCCTCGCTTGTAAACACGATATCTCAAGAAGTTAAGCTTGGACCAATCTAATATTTGGTGTATATGAGTAACACATTGAGTAAAAGAACCCTATTGCTTTGTGGGGAGGTGGTCAAAGGGGTCACCAGGGCCAAATAGTGAAAACCTTGTAAACACGATATCTCAAGGAGGTAAACTTGGACCAATCTTATACTTCTTGAGTAGGAAGGACCACATTTAGGAGCAAAAGCCTTTAGTTTGTGTGGAGATCGAAGGTCATTTGGGGTCACAAGGGGTCAAATTGTGTAAACCTTGTAAACACGATAATTCAAAGGAGAAAAGCTTGGATCAATCTTGCATTTCGTGTGAAGAAGTACCACATTGAGTCCAATATCCCTATTGTTTTTAGTGGAGGTCTAAGTCCAATTGGGGTCACTAGAGGTCAAATTGTGAAAACCTTGTAAACACGATAACTCAAGAAGGGAAGGTTGGACGAATCTCATATTTAGTATGTAGTTAGTACACCCTCAGTACAAGATTTTCTTTAGGTGAAAGGTCAGTTGGAGTCATCAGACGCCAAATTATGGAAAGCTTGTTTTATAAGCTACCGCATCTCCCACAGACCAGCCTATCAGTTAACAAGTGCGTTACGCCTCATACAAATAGGAGGCTATTGGCAATTGGAAATGAGCTTACGGGCATCCGTAGAATCTAAAACTCAAACTGAAAGCTCGAACATATTTGCATTGGCTTCAACGTGCCGCTCGGAAGCCTTACTTTGCGTGCAAAAAGGTGTACTTTGTAGTACAGCGGTTCTATTGTACGTTTTCCGTCGTAGCAACAGTTGGGTAGAAGAGTGTTCGTTAACACAACAACGTGATGAATACCAGTCAGAATACCAATACACTAAAGATGGCAAAACTTCTCCTTAATTATTTCTTAGGGCATTTTCCTACTGGCTATCAGTCATAATTCTCAAACTATAGAACAAATCAAGGACTTGTTAGACAAGTTTGCTGTTGTTGCTGATAGGAGTTTTGGAAGATAGATGCTCTTACAACCTCAGATTTCATTGCGTAAAAGATCGCTTTGATGTAGGCAGTGTAATGGAGCAATAGGGATATTTTTCGCGCATCAATCTGCAGCTAAAGACAAGATAAATAACAGGGCCAATGTACGAAGTCGCGCTAATCGAGGAGCGGTTCAAAGTAGCAGTAAGGTACTGCATAGGCATATGACTCGCGCGCACCTAGCTATTGTATATATTTTATACCTATTAATATAGGAGCCATTATGTTACTTCTAATTATTTAAGACATTACAGTAGGCCTAGCTGCTTATTTCTGATTCTGCGGCATGTTTTATTTTATTCAACACTTACGTTTGGTGGAAAAAGTTTAATTTTCATACTGCAAAGAAACATGACTTTGCAATGCGCAATTACGTAGCACCATGTATCGGCCTAACTGCCTAACCTTTGTTCATAGAAAGTATTGATGTCGCAGATCTGTACTTTGGAGACTTGAGCAACAATCATAGGCCTACTGGCGAGTGAAATTTGGCGAGTAGATTTTTAGTCACGGTCGCCAAATAGCGAGTACTTTTAAAAATATTTGTCGAGGCCTGAAACCTTGAAAACATGATTTCTCATGGTAGAAATCATGGATACTTTTCATACATGGTATATGGATTTGCCATATTGACAACAAGAATCCTATTGCTTGTGTGGTCAAATCTCCTATAGGTCACCAGAGGTCAAACTCTGACAAACCTTTACATGATATCTAACGTTGGAAATTGTGGATACCTCTAATACTTGGTGTGAGGATTCATAACATTGAGTACAACACCCCTAATGTTTTTGGTGGAGGTGTGTATAGCCACGTAGAGTAGACTGACCTGTGTTTATTATGCCATAGTGTTATTGTAGCAGCTAGTTCTGGTTATACTAACAAGCAGAAGTCTAGTGCGTTGAAGTCATCGAACCTCAATGCATTTTGCATTCTGGTTCGTATTTGGTTTATTTCTTCAGAGATATGTGGCGAATGACGTGAAAGCAAATAATGTCAAACCCTTTGATCTTGCTCAATGTGATGACGGAATGTGTATAACAGAGTGTGACATATGTGATGGTTTTGTCAGATTCCCACATTGGAATAACATGGAACGTGAAATGGTATTAGTTATGAATAGTTATAAATTATTTTGTCCCAGGTCCCCTTTTGTACTCTTTAAAACAATATCCCATAATTTCCAGCAGTATGTGTACCATATTTATATATATGTAGTTTAATAATGTTCGAAGATGATGTAAATATCATTGATATCGTACGGAACCGTTAGTAGCATAATCGCAGTACTACACTCTTAAAACACCTGGGTCATATTCATGACCCAAACGCAGGGTCGATGGTCTTATAACCCAATTTGGGTTGTACCATACACTAAGCTTATTCTGACCTTATTTTCTGGGTCAGTTTGACCCAAATGTGTTAGGTTCCCTCCTGACTTTCATTTGGGTCAAAAAGTGACCCAATTTGGGTCAATTTTAACCCAAGTGTTTTTAGAGTGTGCCACTCATAAAAATATAGAACGTTTGTTTTCTTTCTCTTTTCTTGTCCAAAACTACGGTTACCATGGTAACTCCGGTTCAGTAGGCATTAATAAAGAGTTGCAGATTGTTTGAGACGGTAACACTTTACCGTTAAGCATATATCATGTCACTATTATAATTAATAACACAGACATTGCATGGAGAAAGAAGATACAAACCCCTGCAAGAAGTCCACAATTTATTACTCAAGCAAACAAAACTGACTGACGTCATTGTTAGTGCGCATGCGCAATCATGTTTGTTTTTCCCTGTCAAATCTAGAAATGTGTCAAATAGATCTTACATTAGATTAAGTTTTTCAAGGACAAGCACACGGGTTTTTGAGGTTCCTGTTATATCGTCTAGTATAATTATGTGTCGTTTCCTATGTACATAGCTTCGACATGTAAATCTCTTCTTATATAGTCACTGAATATAAATCGAACGGATTACTGACAGTGACGTCTTTTTTATTGTCATTATTTAAATTTTAACCAGGTCACAACCATTGCAGTTCGGTTCCGGCTAACACCCCTCTCGATTCCATGTCCTCCAAGTTTGGACGTCACATTAATGACGTCACAATTGTCGGCCCATACGAGCTAGCACTTGTGACTTTAAAGTGACGTACAATTAATCATTTTAATTAATTGAACAGTTTCTTATAATCGGAAATGACTCGCTTTAATCAGTGTAGCCTACAATATAGTGATTACGAATAAATTAAGGATCGCCTTGGATTATTCATTATGAAGCTAATGATATTAGTTCAATCCGAAACCGAATACCAAGCAATTTTAAATTATACCTTTAAACAGTATAACGACCCCGACCTACCACCCTACCCCACCCCACCCCACCCATACCCTCCTACACGTCCCGTGCTCTAAACCCCATCC
The DNA here is from genome assembly GCF_037975245.1 of Apostichopus japonicus. Classification (NCBI taxonomy): domain Eukaryota; kingdom Metazoa; phylum Echinodermata; class Holothuroidea; order Aspidochirotida; family Stichopodidae; genus Apostichopus; species Apostichopus japonicus. The sequence goes on from NC_092579.1 coordinate 25,597,874, forward strand.
ATATATATATATATATATATATAGCCTACACATATCAGCTGCTCAAATATATGACAGGATAAATCAGGGGCAAATTAATTTTGAATAAGGAACATATACTATATGCATCCAGTGTAATTTGCCTGTAGTTTTTTTTCTCTCGAGATAATAAAAATTGAAATTGTCTCGGTTTGTATCATAACATGCAGTTGCGCATTGATAACAAAACGCTTCGGCTTCTTTACTGTTTTGACTCACCTGTAAATTGGATAGTTTCTCACTTTACCTATTTACTTTGGCGTGGTTTATAGGAACTTTGATTCATAACTAGTTCGACAGACACTGTAACTAACAGCAAAAAACTGCAATCGGAGAAAGTGATCGAGCACAAAATGCAGTGGTCATTTCCATCCCATCCCCTCCCCTCCCCCACCCCAAATTCCAAACCCCTTCCCTGTCCCACTTTCAAGCAGGTCACATTTTTTCTTCACGTTGGTCAATATTTCAACTTTGAAGCAAGTCAAATTAATGACCGTGAGATAGAGATGTACAGACGTAAAAAATCAGAGAGGTGGTAAGAATTAAAGGGCGTCATCATCCTCTCCCACCCCCACCCCTACCCCACCCTAACCCCACCCTAACCCCACCCTAACCCCAACCCTTCCTTATCACACCTTGCTATCACCTCCCGTTAGGTGTATCGACAACCGTGATGAAATAGATGTACCATAAAAGTTGAATCACCCGGTGACTAACCAAGATAGTAGAAATAGAAAAGTAGAAAATAGTAGAAAGGATATGCTTAAGTCATATATTGTGGTAACCTTCAATCCAGTCAATGGAGAAGAAGGACCAGTGCTATGTAAAACAATCACACCCTATATTATATGTACTTCTGGTATCATTCATTATTCCATTTTTATTTCCACTTTCAAAGAAAACCACTTACTATTCTACGACTATATACACCATTGCAAAATATAAAGGAAAGTAAAAAAATCAAACCTATAGGACTATTCGTAATTAAATAACAAACTTTTCCATTCAAAGCTTAGTTCCAATCAACCGCAATAAGTAACCACTTACTATTCTACGACTATATACACCATTGCAAAATATAAAGGAAAGTAAAAAAATCAAACCTATAGGACTATTCGTAATTAAATAACAAACTTTTCCATTCAAAGCTTAGTTCCAATCAACCGCAATAAGTAACCACTTACTATTCTACGACTATATACACCATTGCAAAATATAAAGGAAAGTAAAAAAATCAAACCTATAGGACTATTCGTAATTAAATAACAAACTTTTCCATTCAAAGCTTAGTTCCAATCAACCGCAATAAGTAACCACTTACTATTCTACGACTATATACACCATTGCAAAATATAAAGGAAAGTAAAAAAATCAAACCTATAGGACTATTCGTAATTAAATAACAAACTTTTCCATTCAAAGCTTAGTTCCAATCAACCGCAATAAGTAACCACTTACTATTCTACGACTATATACACCATTGCAAAATATAAAGGAAAGTAAAAAAATCAAACCTATCGGACTATTCGTAATTAAATAACAAACTTTTCCATTCAAAGCTTAGTTCCAATCAACCGCAATAAGTAACCACTTACTATTCTACGACTATATACACCATTGCAAAATATAAAGGAAAGTAAAAAAATCAAACCTATCGGACTATTCGTAATTAAATAACAAACTTTTCCATTCAAAGCTTAGTTCCAATCAACCGCAATAAGTAACCACTTACTATTCTACGACTATATACACCATTGCAAAATATAAAGGAAAGTAAAAAAAAATCAAACCTATAGGACTATTCGTAATTAAATAACAAACTTTTCCATTCAAAGCTTAGTTCCAATCAACCGCAATAAGTAACCACTTACTATTCTACGACTATATACACCATTGCAAAATATAAAGGAAAGTAAAAAAAAAATCAAACCTATAGGACTATTCGTAATTAAATAACAAACTTTTCCATTCAAAGCTTAGTTCCAATCAACCGCAATAAGTAACCACTTACTATTCTACGACTATATACACCATTGCAAAATATAAAGGAAAGTAAAAAAATCAAACCTATCGGACTATTCGTAAGTAAATAACAAACTTTTCCATTCAAAGCTTAGTTCCAATCAACCGCAATAAGTAACCACTTACTATTCTACGACTATATACACCATTGCAAAATATAAAGGAAAGTAAAAAAAAATCAAACCTATAGGACTATTTGTAATTAAATAACAAACTTTTCCATTCAAAGCTTAGTTCCAATCAACCGCAATAAGTAACCACTTACTATTCTACGACTATATACACCATTGCAAAATATAAAGGAAAGTAAAAAAATCAAACCTATAGGACTATTCGTAATTAAATAACATTTAGAACCCGTAGGGAGGGGCTGTTGTGCCAATATGGCAACCCCTAACCCACCTATAACTGACCCCCTAGCCGAAAACATAAACCTCTTTGATTTTGACTTAGACATCAATGACTGGATCCCTGTTCAAAACAGCAGAAAAAGGCAACGTCCAAATTCCGTTGAAGTAAACCCATCCCCTAACTCCAAGACAACCACCAAAAAATAAAAAATAAAATTTGTGTGGCTATGAGTTCCGTTTTCGGATCTATTCTCGATGATGAATAAAACACTTACGTTTGGTTTTGCATAAAAGTGTGGGGGGGGGGGGGTAAAGGTATGTTCAGCCCCAAATATTTGCCAAGTGCTCCAATAAGTGGTGACCGCGGGGAGAATTTCGAAGTGGGTGCTGATCATATTCATGATCGGTCCAATGCACAATATACTAATAATTTTAGGGGGAAAGAACTGTCTAGATACGATTTATTGTTACCAGAGGTGTCATTTTTGCTGATCTAGGATTTCCTTTTTGCTTAAATTTCTACGCGCCGCGCCAACTGATGGTGATGCGCCGCCTAAATAGTGACGTATAAGCTTCAGTTGTACATCACCATATAAGTTCTTCTATCCGTCCTTCCTAAATTTACACATGTTCATTAATTGCTTAGTTGCAATTTAAAGCCTATATGAGTGTTAATTTTACCGATCTAAGGTACCTTTCATCGAAAATTTCGACGCTCCTTGCCAACCGATGATGGCCCTCCGCTTAGATAGTGACGTATAACAAAAGTTGTACATCACCATCTGACCATATGTTCTACTATCAATCCTCTTTCAAATTTTTAAACGATAATTAACTATCTAGATACAATTGCAGACATGAGATCCATATTTCAAGGATGGGTACATGCAGCTTAGAGCACTCGGGAAGTGCCGTTTCCGGCCATCTGGAGGGTTTGTAAAGCCAAAAAATTTCTTGTACGTTCCGCGCCAACCGATGGTGGCGCTCCGCTTAGATAGTCTTGCTGGCAGGTTTGCCCCCCTCCCCCCCCCCACTTTCACAACTCAAATCCCGCCCCTGATTGTACCACATTATCTTACATGTGACCATAAGGGGATGTACAAACTACTTTTTCTTCAAATAGTTATGCGTAGGCCTACCAGGTGAAATGAATGTATATTTAGCCAGCATGAATTGATCTAGTAACAAAGGTGGAGTGTTCTAGACCTACAAAGTCTAGTCGATAAGCCGAATGTTCGTAAAAGCACACCAAAACCAATACGTTCACTACGAGTACTGCGAACTTGTATTAGAAAATAATAACAGGAAATGTGCCACCGTAAAGCGCTTAGTCTACACCCCATAACTTCTTTGATGCAATACTACCAAAACACTGCAGTGGAATTTCTTGTTGGCAACTTGCCAAGAATTTGTTTTTACATCTATGTCAAGTCCAATGGTACAGTATAAAACAGGTGCGGACATCTATTTCCAACAAAACCATTTTCAGCATGTCTCGAGCCCAACCCAACCATTTTGTGTTAGGGGTTAAATATTTCTTTTGGGTAAAGTGTGCAAACAGTTTTTTGGAAAAGAGGTGTTGCAACAATTGAACGCACACAAAGTCGGCATATCTGGTAGAATTATATGATTATATTTAGGTTTTCCGTTTTATTTGTTTTCATTTTGGAAACTATGTAAGATTTTTTTAACTTAACCCCCGCGAAAAGTCGTACTACTCAAAATATCAGATACGAACAATGATTTCCCTGCCCAGTGCATTGACCTTTTCCAAGGTGGTAAACGTTGGCCGTATCGGGAAAGCCCCGGAAGAAAGTAGAGTGTGTGCGCTGCTTGGATGATATATTGCACGTGTCGAAAAGACTCACTGCACAGCTGTCGATCGCTGCTCGTATTCTCTATTGCAATAACCTGGTTCGGACGTTTTCCAAGGTTTTCCAAGCCTGCCGCTAATGCCCGGAGTTAACTCGTTGAAACGCGGGTTCAAATTGCAGGGCTTATCTGCGGTTACAGTTTTAGCTCTACCCCCTACCTATATCATGCTTAAAGCAAGCCCGCGTTCGTGGGAACGGGGTATAATTGACCCCGGGACCCGAGGCTGTACCCATTGAACCCTCACTCGTCATGTCGGTAAATTTGTTAGTAACATGCAGTTACATGAAGTTAAGTCATGAAATGGATTGTCTGATATAATAGTTGAAGATGTTCACTATTGTATTTTCCTCTTGGACAGGACCAAGGAATGTCCTCATCTGCCTCTTTGATATTTCTCAATCAACCACTGACATTGGAATGACCTTGACCACGTGAGTACTTTCAACTGGCATTTGCATCCTTCATAACAATTCATATACTGTTCTGCTATATCGAACTTCCTTACCTAAGCCATGCATTAATCATGTATGTTTTATTTTGTTGTATATATCGATAAATTAAAGACCGGAATGGAACTTGTTCCTTATCTACCACCGGTCAGTTTGCTGAACCTTCGGGTTGATGTTACCGGTGAGTTGTCCTATTATGTTTGAATGTTGCCCATGGGAGAGTACAACGTGGGGGGGGGGGGAAGGGGTGGAGTTTGGGTTACGGGAGAGATTGGGCGAAAGTTGGATAGAAATTCAAACATCGTTGATCCTCGCTGATATTTTCAAAAATCATCAGTTATTCCTCAAATTTGAAGTATGCTTCCAATTATAATATGATAAAATTTAATTGATCAAATCTGACTGTTTTTTTTGCTGTTCTGGTGAGACAAAAACCCTCAAGATGACTTTATATTATGATATATTCTTAAATTCTGGAAGGACTGGAAGTTTTGATTAATAGACATCGCCGCTTCTTTCATCGATTGACCCTTGACCTCACAGGTGAGGGAACATCCTTTCAAGTTAATAGGAATTCTTGAATTCCGCAGACGTCAGTTTGTAAGACATTACACCAACACAATGTAAACTTAGTAAATTATTGTTGTAAATCAGACCATAATGTAACTTCTATAGTTGTAATTAGTTGCCTGTGACATTGCCCGGGTGTTCCAGTCTCCATCTGCTGCCCTCATTTACGTAGATTACAGCAAACTTATAGTTCTCAACATCCATGCAGAGATTATTGATGGCAATGATGGTGTTAAAACACAAGTGAGGATATATTTGAAATATTAGTTGTTCGTTTAAAGTCTCAATACCTATTTGCTGATGAATTTCGGAAACAAACTTCCGAAGTAGATTCGATGTTTTTCATTTTAAATGCACTCTGATCAGGTGGGTTAAATAGAGAAAAGCTGCCGCAATCGAAAGAAAGAATTTGATTTTCTGTTGCCCTTATGGTGCGAACGATTTACCGTGAAATCACTGCGACCGCCCATATCTGCATGTCCATTACACAACTGTAAACAATATAGTCTACACATGCAGCCCGATCAAGATTTTAACACAGTCCTATATTCGTATCGTCCACTTTTTACAATTCCATGGAGGAAACGTCTGAAAACATCTATTTAATCCTTGCAATGGAAAGAAATGACACAATTTCGCAAGCTACATCGGTAAGACCGAAAGAAAGATACTGTTCAAGAGAATTGACCTAACACAGGCTAGCCACCGGTCGTAAACAAAACAGAGATATTTGATTGGCGCAAGATCTGTTGGGCGGGGCTTGCAAATGTTAATTGAAGTTTGTAGAATCCATGGACACGTTAAAAAATCTGGCGAATTTTATTCTGCTCAAAATTTTTAACGACAGATAATTCAATAAAAATAATGATTATTAATATAAAAATCGCATAGAATGGTGTTATTTTCACTGAGCTTTGAGGGCAGTAAGCTAGAAGGTCATAGTTAAAATTTGGCAAAACACACATTGAGACTTTAATCGTTGCATGTTTTACTATTTAATCGAAGAAGTAGATAGTGGGAAAATAAATCCTTCTGAAAAGGATCAAACATGGCTAGCGCCCTCTAATTATCATAGCGACGTTAATAATAATTAATTTCATTTCTTTATTTTGTGAACTTTATAGCTAAAACCTTATAGCAGACTAACGTCACTACTGGACTGGACAATTCCCATGAAAGAGACGTTGGAAAGAAGGTTCGCACGGTAAGCTTAAATAATTTATTTCGTATGGTTATACGTCACTATAATTCATGTCAATTGCTTTGTATGTTTCCGATATTGTTGCATTCTATCTTGCATAATGCATAATGTTTTAAAGACATTAAACAGGAATGACAAAACAAATTCCCGAGAAAGGAAATTTACAAGAAAATGAGCTTATTTTCAGGTATGGAACCGTCACCAACCTACGTTACGTTCTTCACATCTCTAATAAATATTCATTACTTTATAATGAGACAAAAGTTTGGCACAACAGCTTACTTTTTGACGAAGATATTGCCAAACTCCCTTGCGTCGAACCAATGAAACCGCAACAACTGGTCAAGTGGGAGGAGCTTAGTGACGTAACTGACCATAGATTAAGATCACAATTATAGACGAGAAAAACTCTACCATTATTCGAAAACATTTTGTTTTGTAGTTTTCTCCGACAATACTTGTACAAAATATTTTTTATGATGGTAAGAGGTAACGCGAATCTATTAAATTAATTAATCAGAAAATAAAAGGGAAATTTGTGTTCTTCTAATCATATAGTGGTGAGGAAATTCGATGGTTATGAATACATTTCATATTTTCAGTATTATGATTATTTTTATAATTTTTCTTCTATTTGCGCACATTTTATATTGCAGTTAAAAATGATGACTTTTTGAATACTTATGAATACAGTTGAATTTATGAAATGTTATTATATGATATTTGCGAACTGATAAATTAATACTTTGCAATTGAAATGTTTCTCAAAAAGTTGAAAGTAAAAGTTTATGGAATCAGCACGTTGAAGGCTGTGACGTCAACGATAAGTTTACTACAAACGAGGCAAACTTTGGCTTCAAGTCAACCTTCGATGAAACCTTGTCGGAGTACACGTAAGTGGTTTTACGTCGGATATGCTATTCAAACATAATCGTGGAAAAACGTTTGCTCCGCTTCGTCGCAGAAAATGGAGAAAAGATTTCAAAAGCGGACTCGGTTCAATGTATGATACTTCTACGGACCTTATGTAGTTTCTCTTCAATTCATTAACTTTCTATTCGATCAGTACTGTTCTTGAATTTTGAATAATTGAAAAGGAAATATTTAGTTTACAGTATGTATTATTACCCGCCCTTATGTTTGACGATACTTATATGAAATTCGTTTCTTGTCTGCTTCAGGACCTTACTGGTAGAGGGAGCTACACCAGATTATCAGCTCAGACGGGAGAGGGCCTGTAGACTTGCTGATGAGATCGAAGGAAAGAAAAGGCCGAGCAAGCGAACCGGGCCAAACAACCTAAAAAGCGTAAAAAGAAAAGCCGTTGGTCAAAGAAATCAGGCTGTCCTTATTAATGAAAAGGAGTGGAAAAAATCATTTTCTTCTTTCAAAGCCCATTTTTAACGCTTTGTCAGTTTTGTCTTGTATTGTATTTAATGTTCGTCTGCAAAAAAATAAATCAAAAGTCTATGTGAAGTTGAATTGTTTTTGTCTTTATTGTTTTGTAACGTCGTTTGAAGATAAGCGGATTCAACCGCGAGCGATCTTGAAAACATCGAAGTATTTACCGACTTAAATAATTTTCTAGCTGCTACAGGAAGACTGTTCAAGTAAGGTAACGGAAGGAAGGGGGCGGTAGATATACTCATGAAGTACTTGGAATAGAATTATGATATGAGGTGAGGTGGGGTATGATTGGGGCGAGAGGAGACTGTTGGAGGATATATGACAAGGAGGAGGATCTGGTCTTTAGAGAATGTATCCCGTACTATAACTCTGGGCAGGGGCATCAATCCGCAGTCACAGGTAAGGGGGGGGGGCAGAAATTATACACACAAACTAACATAGAAACATTCGCACAGACATACACACGCACGCACACATACACCCACTCTCCGCCTGCATGAATGCATAGGTAACGATTATCATCGAAACCAAAAATGGCACCTTTGGTCAACGGTTTACCTGTTTTCTAAGTCATAGTGAGGACACTCAATGACATTGTTATCACCAAAAGAAGTGAACTTTGTGAGGCCAATTATTGGAAAACTCACTTTTTGTAGGTCACAAACTGTCTGCAATGTCTCTCTGCCAGAAATGATTTGAGCCCAAGCATGGATAAGAATGTTTCAAACGACCACTTATATCATTTATGTATTTATTTCTATCATTGTGCACAAAGTTAACATGACAAGAGGCATAAAACGTACCTCGCCTGCGTGATTATAAGGTTCTTCCCTTTCCTTTTGAAATTTTGGTTTGTGATTCTAATCCCTGCCTCAAACTGAAAAAGTCCGAGACCGTTATCCTCTGCCTCTGCCCCTCTATAATGCATAATTCGATAGGGCCTGTGACGTGAACCGCCCCACGAGACACCGTGAAACTCATTCTCGTGCTTTTCGCATATGTCTTTAACACATTTAGACACCAGTCATCACCAAACCATTGTGTGCACAAGTGCTGAAATCTCTGTTTGAGTCAGGCTTTAATTAGCTCCCGACGAGCTAAATTTATCTCTACCTGAATGATGATGTTCTTTACTGCATTTTGACTTCTCTGGAATTGTCCCAAGAATGGCTCCTATTAATAAATCGAGAAATATCTGGATTGACACCCGCAGGAAACGGCTCGGACTGCGTAACATTAGCCAGACTCTTCAGAGTGGTCAAGTTCTTCGTGAGCCATATTCGAATAAAGCATCTGAAAAATATGGAACGCTGAAAGGGAAATGTATTATGCTGTTTACTTCTATGCTGTCTGTTTTCATGTTGTTGTCTCTTTTGATGTTGTTGTCTCCTTCCATGTAGTTGTTTCCTTCGATGTTGTTGTTTACTTTAACGTTGTGTCTTCTTTGATGTTGTTGTCTCCTTTGATGTTGTTGTCTTCTTTTGAGCTGATGGCGCTGTTCACTTTTATGGCGTCAAAATACGTATACTAATTCAAAGAATTAAGTGCTTCAGAACTATTCAAATGTCCAAGAGGGACCGACTAGCCCATCTTGTAGGGCTAGGTTATGCGAACAAAATGATTACAGAAATGATGGAAATCTGTAAAATCGGCGAAGAACCTACGAAAGTCTTTGAACCTAAGAAAAAAAAAGATAAATGTGGTAAAGTTACAGGTTCGGACCTAGCCTAACGGTAGTATAACCAGTTTACCGCATTGCATGGATCAAAACTACAGGCTATATGACGTCATTGTATGGGTAAAAATAAGGAAAGCACCAATCTTCGACCATAACTTTAGGCTCACCGCTTTGATTATTGTAGTGTGCATGCGTGCTACAATATTGGATTACTTTCCAAGTGAAAGATACCTACATGACTGGACGTTGAAACTTCACGTTTTATATAGTCCCTGTTCATTTGCAGTTACAGAGGCTAGCTGCAATGTATGATACTTCTACGGACCTTATGTAGTTTCTCTTCAATTCATTAACTTTCTATTCGATCAGTACTGTTCTTGAATTTTGAATAATTTAAAAGGAAATATTTAATTTACAGTATGTATTATTACCCGCCCTTATGTTTGACGATACTTATATGAAATTCGTTTCTTGTCTGCTTCAGGACCTTACTGGTAGAGGAAGCTACACCAGATTATCAGCTCAGACGGGAGAGGGCCTGTAGACTTGCTGATGAGATCGAAGGAAAGAAAAGGCCGAGCAAGCGAACCGGGCCAAACAACCTAAAAAGCGTAAAAAGAAAAGCCGTTGGTCAAAGAAATCAGGCTGTCCTTATTAATGAAAAGGAGTGGAAAAAATCATTTTCTTCTTTCAAAGCCCATTTTTAACGCTTTGTCAGTTTTGTCTTGTATTGTATTTAATGTTCGTCTGCAAAAAAATAAATCAAAAGTCTATGTGAAGTTGAATTGTTTTTGTCTTTATTGTTTTGTAACGTCGTTTGAAGATAAGCGGATTCAACCGCGAGCGATCTTGAAAACATCGAAGTATTTACCGACTTAAATAATTTTCTAGCTGCTACAGGAAGACTGTTCAAGTAAGGTAACGGAAGGAAGGGGGCGGTAGATACTCATGAAGTACTTGGAATAGAATTATGATATGAGGTGAGGTGGGGTATGATTGGGGCGAGAGGAGACTGTTGGAGGATATATGACAAGGAGGAGGATCTGGTCTTTAGAGAATGTATCCCGTACTATAACTCTGGGCAGGGGCATCAATCCGCAGTCACAGGTAAGGGGGGGGGGGCAGAAATTATACACACAAACTAACATAGAAACATTCGAAACATTCGCACAGACATACACACGCACGCACACATACACCCACTCTCCGCCTGCATGAATGCATAGGTTACGATTATCATCGAAACCAAAAATGGCACCTTTGGTCAACGGTTTACCTGTTTTCTAAGTCATAGTGAGGACACTCAATGACATTGTTATCACCAAAAGAAGTGAACTTTGTGAGGCCAATTATTGGAAAACTCACTTTTTGTAGGTCACAAACTGTCTGCAATGTCTCTCTGCCAGAAATGATTTGAGCCCAAGCATGGATAAGAATGTTTCAAACGACCACTTATATCATTTATGTATTTATTTCTATCATTGTGCACAAAGTTAACATGACAAGAGGCATAAAACGTACCTCGCCTGCGTGATTATAAGGTTCTTCCCTTTCCTTTTGAAATTTTGGTTTGTGATTCTAATCCCTGCCTCAAACTGAAAAAGTCCGAGACCGTTATCCTCTGCCTCTGCCCCTCTATAATGCATAATTCGATAGGGCCTGTGACGTGAACCGCCCCACGAGACACCGTGAAACTCATTCTCGTGCTTTTCGCATATGTCTTTAACACATTTAGACACCAGTCATCACCAAACCATTGTGTGCACAAGTGCTGAAATCTCTGTTTGAGTCAGGCTTTAATTAGCTCCCGACGAGCTAAATTTATCTCTACCTGAATAATGATGTTCTTTACTGCATTTTGACTTCTCTGGAATTGTCCCAAGAATGGCTCCTATTAGTAAATCGAGAAATATCTGGATTGACACCCGCAGGAAACGGCTCGGACTGCGTAACATTAGCCAGACTCTTCAGAGTGGTCAAGTTCTTCGTGAGCCATATTCGAATAAAGCATCTGAAAAATATGGAACGCTGAAAGGGAAATGTATTATGCTGTTTACTTCTATGCTGTCTGTTTTCATGTTGTTGTCTCTTTTGATTTTGTTGTCTCCTTCAATGTAGTTGTTTCCTTCGATGTTGTTGTTTACTTTAACGTTGTGTCTTCTTTGATGTTGTTGTCTCCTTTGATGTTGTTGTCTTCTTTTGAGCTGATGGCGCTGTTCACTTTTATGGCGTCAAAATACGTATACTAATTCAAAGAATTAAGTGCTTCAGAACTATTCAAATGTCCAAGAGGGACCGACTAGCCAATCTTGTAGGGCTAGGTTATGCGAACAAAATCAGGTGCGTATCCAGGGGGGGGGCGTTGGGGGCGCGCGCCCCCCGGGTAAGAAAAAGAGGAGAGAAAAAAAAGAGAAGAAAAAAGGAAAAAAGAGGGGGAAAAGAAGAGGAGGAGAGGAAGGAAGGGAAAAGAAAAAGAAGAAAGAGAGAAGAAGGAGAAAAGGAGGGAGTAAAAGAAAAAACGCGAAGACACCGGGAAGAGAAAGAGGAACAGTGACATCATTACAGCGCTGAAGGGTAGCCAGTGACGGATCAATGATTTCGTAAAAGTGTGCCTCACCCAAGGGCGGCGGAACCGGGGGGGGGCACAGGGGGCACGTGCCCCCCCACTTTTCCTCAGGTTAAAAATGTGCCCTTTTTTTCTACATAAAAATTGTACTCTTGATCACCTTATTAGGTCAGCGATATTTCAGTAACAGATCTAATCCTAATTTAGAAGTATTATAAATTTCTGTGGGTCAAGCTCAAATGTTTACTACCACAAGGTTTCTAACATTCTGGTGAGTGCCATTCAAAGGCGTAGGGCCCAGTTTGATTTGGGGGGTGGGGGGGGGGCTTGCCCGGAAAATATAGCCAAAATTTTTCGCGCGCTCCGCGCGCGTTTAACATGTTAATGTGAATAACGTATAGGCATGCATCGGTTATCACATCGCGTGCCAATAACATACAATCGTTTGCCCGTGTTATTACCCTTCCATATTGGTTATCATTATTGGGGAAGTCGTTACAATAGTAATGATAATAATAATATCATTGCAAATTATTTTTCTTTCAGTAGGTGCCCGAAAAATTCTCAGCATATTGCCCGAATATTCACAAACATTTTTGATTGGGGGCTGCAGACCCCCCCAGCCCCACCCCCGCCTCCTACGCCTATGTTGCCATTATGCATATTCAATTTGCCAAAAAAATCCTAATGCATTTCCAAAAATGCATTGCTATATTACATTGTGACTTTGTAATAAGCACAAGCCATTTATAGCCTACTATGAATAATGAGTATAGTTTTAATCCCATAACCTACCCCATCCTTTCGTATTTTGACATAGTTCATTTGCTTTCATGCATGTATCGATCGCGTACGTGTGCAGGGATTTGGACTTTATAATGATTTCACCTCATTTTGTCTCGAAAGAAAACTTGTTCCTTGTTTCCCAATTTGCACATATTGCAGTGCTAGTATGCATTTTTCCTTAAAGGGGGGGGGGGGGCGTTGATGGAGTGATGTGTATAGGCCTACGCAAATAAGATAATACAATAAGAGTTAAAGGGTACTAAATATCAGGCTGCATCAGTCCAATCGAATTTCTGCAAAGTGCCCTTCGACGTCGGTGCCCCCCCAGATTAAAAGTGCTTCCGCCGCCCTTGGCCTCACCCTACCCCTCACTGAAAAAATAAACTAGTCAATATTGCCACGGACTAACGTTAAAATAGTCTGTAACGTTAGTCAATGCAAACGGACTTGCAAAAATCTTCGTTTCATCGCTGCTTCTTAGTCAGTTTACACTGACTAAGGAAAATATAATCGCAGCTTAGTCGGTGGCGACGGACTAAGGTATATTAACCCATGGACTAAGAACGATACGGACACCCGATTTACGCCATAAGCGTAGCTTAGTCGGTGTCGACGGACTAATGTATTTTAACCCAATTCGATTCACTTCAATTTGGAAACCGAGAGGCAACGGCAGCTTGCTGGACTTGGCATAGTTTCATACGATCACTCTAAGCAACTTTCAACCGAAAATCACCCAAGAAGGTCTTTAGAAGAATGGAGGTATTGAACTGCCATCATCGGCCTACCTGTTATTCCTTTAACTTGAAGGTAAAATTAAAGTTAATTGTTAGGCCACTGGCACTAGTACGGTATTATGGTTAGTGTAACGCTAACCGTTGTCACGCTGGCCTTTCGCAATACACAAGTGCAATGACAGTGAGTAGCCTATAGGCTTCTACTGGGTACTGCAGTGCATTCTCAACACTAAAGTGTGCATTCTAAACACAAATTAACAATGTGTTATGTGTGTATTGGGCTAGATTGAACAGTGGCACATAATCTTCTAATTTATTCCCAAACAAATGCTGGAACTATAAGTCTCAATAGTTTATTTGAAGTCTACACTCATTTGGTAAAGATTTCCTGTAATTTCCCATGTGAATCTAAATGGGTAGGCTTTGTGATATTGAATAAGCAAGGCTAGACCTTCAAACGTACAGTCACAGTAGGCTGAACAAATTATGTTGGCTAGTCAACGGTAATATATGTTGCGAGCAGTCAGGATGCACGCTTCAGTTCTATTTAACCTTTTCATTTATCATTTTTTAGTATTTAATTTCCGGTCACGCCTAGGAAACAATTGCGACATTCCTTCACGGTCGACTTGTTTACTGTAAGAAGTATTAACCGTTTCTCAGGAAAGCTTGATAGTCTGAAGTTATTATAACATGTGCTTTTAGTACACTGCCAAAAGAGTAAGTTGTTGTATTTGTATCGATATTTTATGTAGAAGTAACGGAAAATTTAGTATGTTTAGTTTGGTCTAATTGCACGTTTTTTTCTGTCCAATGTAGTGCAGGGTTCACTTGCGCGAATTCAAATTATTCTGTTTATGTATATGTATATGCATCGATTCGTAGATTACTGTATGTTTTTTTGACATTTATTTGTAATTCAAGCATATCTGTTTAGTAGCCAAGTTTAAAGGTTAAGATTAATTAGTTTTCTCTTTTTGATCCTAGATTGAATGAAACTCATTGACGTAAATAATAGATCAGATGAAGATGATACAGTTTAACGCAGTTGCTAAAACTCTGGGTATTCTCTAGTCTTCGCCGGTCCATTATATACTTTAGTTCTACTAGTAAGACTAAATCAAAACGACCGAAAGACAAACTTAGTGTAACAAAGTACTGCTTCTTCTCTAGCCTAGGTCTAAACAGGCTTGTTATGTGAGCAAGCAAAATAACAACTAAAAACGATTAGGCCTATAAGTAAGTTGGCTCAGGGCACTTCTGTTTCTAAAATTTTATATTTTTAAAGATCATAAAAACAAACAAAGATTTAGCCCATGTTTTATTATCTCTGTATTCTGGGCATTTGATTCTGGTTGCAATGGTGATGACACTCTCGTTCAAATTTTCAGCTTTATACAGTCTGCTTCAAACTTTGGGATTGTTTTTTGAAACTATAGTGGAAGCAAATCTCACATAACTTTGTGGTGACAACTTTATTTAATTTTTTGTTCAAATGATGAATACTTTGCTGTTTCTTTTTTCCAGCAGGAATTGAAAAGCCAAATATTTAAGTCAAGGGTGAGGTTTCCTGTGATGTACGACACCAGTGTGGAGACAACAACAGAAGAGGAGAACTGTGTTATATGCTTAAAGACATGTTTTAAGATGATATATTGGTACCCTTCGCAGAACAAAGGAGTTTATCCAAGAGTCCAAAAAGCAAAGGAACAAGTACCATAGAGAAAAAAGATGGAAGAGTGAGTTTAACTATTGTACCCAACTGTTTAATGATATTAAAGATACTTTTCATAACCTGTTTAAAAAAAAAAAACAGTCTAGTATATCATTTACGTGCAAGCTTCATAAGTTTGGTCAAAGTTTCACTGATCTGTAGAGCGGGAGTCCAGAGGGTTTGGTTAGCTGGGAAGGTAACCAATTGCCTGGTACATCAAAATGTTCACAATGCATTCCAGTATATGAAACCTGACGACTGGCAAACCGACTGTGGTGGATGTGGCTGGCAGAGCAATTTTAAAGTCACCTGATAGCTAACCTAGATCAGCTTTCATGGTAACCACATCAAAGTAAGAACAATGTGTCAGGTATGGCCCCAAGAGCAACAAATGGCCATTGCCAGTAATTATTGGTGGTGGGGTACCCCTGCCAGTGATCAACAATTGACCCCTCATGGCTGACCTAGGTCAGCTCATGAGGTAACCACTTGAAACCTACTGGAAAATGTTGGTTAGGACTTCAGATACAACTGATGGGCATTGCCAGTAATTTTTATTGGTGGGGTACCCCTGCCAGAAGACCCCCAATATGCCCATCCCCTCATTGACCTAGGTGAGCTCATGATTTGACCAGTTGAAACCTACAAGAAAATGATAGGTGTCATTTCATATGTAAGGATGGGCATTTCCAGTATTTTATATTGGTGGGCCACCACTGCCAGAGTCCGCCCATCCCTTACATATAGAATCCTGCCAATCATTTTCCAGTAGTTTTCAACTGGTTAAATCATGAGCTGACCTAAATCAATGAGGGGGGGGGGGGGCATTTTGGGGGTCTACTGGCAGGGGTACCCCACCAATAAAAATTACTGGCAATGCCCATCAGTTGTATCTGAAGTCCTAACCAACATTTTCCAGTAGGTTTCAAGTGGTTACCTCATGAGCTGACCTAGGTCAGCCTTGAGGGGTCAATTAAAGATCACTGGCAGGGGTACCCCACCACCAATAATTACTGGCAATGGCCATTTGTTGCTCTTGGGGCCATACCTGACACATTGTACTTACTTTGATGTGTTACCATGAAAACTGATCTAGGTTAGCTATCAGGTGACTTTTAAAATTGCTCTCCCAGCCACACCCACCACAGTCGGTTTGCCAGTCGTCTGGTTTCATATACAGGAATGCACTGTGAACATTGTGATGTACAAGGCAATTGGTTACCTTCCCAGCTAACCAAACCCTCTGGGCTCCCGGTCTATTGGGATCATTATTAACATGATTAACATAATTATTACGCTTTGAAAAATAACTTGGTGTTATGCCGTGCAAAGCTAATAATTATTTGGTAAAGCTGCTATTCCTGGCTTATAATTTGAGGGACCTAGATTTAAATGTATACCTCCCAATATGTTATAAAATTTTAATGTAAATGTATGTTTATGATAATGTGAGCTATCATATGCTATATCTGTATCTGTGCTTACACGTATATCATATTTTCTGTTCACAGGTCAATAATGGTGCAGATTTTGGCTTCCTGAAGACAAGTGGGAGGCCATTTGTAGTTAAGAGAAACACTCTTTGTTCGTGAAGACTTAACTGGTGTCGATTTGGGGTACCACTTTAAAACGAAAGTCATGAGGAACCCTTGCCCAAGATTCAACTTTGCATTATTGTGCAGTGCTATACTTTTGCGATTCATGTTTGATCCATTAACTTGTCTTAACTTTGTTGGAATAAAATCATATTTTCAGATTTTTGTTTAAAGTGATTTCTTCTCTATCTGTCGAAAGTCAGCCTTTGTAGACATCAGAAGTTTTATCAGAAATAAATACTGCCAACGTACACATTATTTGTGTTTCTTCTGCTCTCTTTTCTTTCAGTGATGCTAGTCAGTGAACTAGTCGGGTTTAATTCTTTCAGTGATTCTAGTCAGTGCAACTAGTCAGTCGATACCGACTAAGAAAGGTTAGTCGGGAGAGGCACCATCCTGACTAATGTAAAACCTGCTATAAACTAGTCGGTGGCTCATATAAATTAGTCGGTTAAGACCGACTAATGTCACCAACAAATGTAACTGACTAATATACATTTACCGACTAAGAAATTGTTGATCGACTAAGCTGACGGACTAAGATGACCGACTAAGAAATCCAACTGACTAAGGAATAAATTAGTCGGTGTAGCAACTGACTAAGGCTATGTTAGTCGGGAGAGGCACCAGATGGACTAACGTTATGTTAGTCGGTGAACCAATTTAAGTTTTCAGTGCTTACACCGACAACTCCATTTTTTGACGTTTCCATTTTCCTCTCTCACTAATAATCTATATATATACTATACATGGTCTATCATAACGCGTGTGTAGAATTGTGCTATGAAACCAACTGTGGCTGGTCTCGAACTCGACCGTGTCGTCGGGGAACATGACGCATTTTGGGATGGGGGCGACCGCCACCCCATTCAGCATTTTTTTAAATGATATCGCTAAGTAATTTCAAAATAGAAAGTGCTTAGATGCAACTTACAAGGCCTGGGAAGTGTCATTTCCAGCGATCTGGGAGACATTTTCGGCCAAAATTTGCTTGTACGCTTCGCGCTAACAAATGGTCCTGGGTAGTGCCATTTCTAGCGATCTGGGAGGCATTTTCGGCCAAAATTTTCTTGTACGCTTCGCGCCAACCTATGGTGGCGCTACGCTTAGATAATTTGCCTACAGGTTTCGCCCCTCCCTTGGCAAATTCCTCGCTACGCCTGTTCGAATTTGTAACGCAAACAGCAGATATCACATCATATCAGTGAGCATGAAAATGGCGTTCCAGGATGAAAATCCTCAAAACTGTCCGACTTGCCTGAAAAAATAACCAAAAATTTTCGCGCGCCAAGCGCGCGTTCAACTTGTCAATGTCAATATCATATAAGCAAGCATCCATCATGTACCGTACGGTCCGTTCAAATTGCGCAGTATACCGCGGGATGCTAATGTAAACAACGACATGTCTCATGTAGATGTATAAAAAGCATGGAGGTCCAATTATGTCAAAAGTTTCTTTTACATTAGTAATGGCGAATTAGGGGCTGCACCCCCGCCGCGCAGTGGCGTAGCGTCCATACGGTCAGGGGCGGATGCCCCCCTGACGAACTCAAATGGACTGCTGGCCTTTTCAGCTCTTTACCACTTTTTACTTATTCTAGATTATTGACTTTTTTATTGCGCTCTCATCTACTTATTGACATTTCTCACATTTTCTTGGTGTCATTTGGCGATGACACCCTATTCTTCGTTTATCTGCAAATTAGCCAGGCCCTGAAAGGGTCATTTCCGGCGATCTACGGAGTATCTTTACTCAAAAATTGTCTGTGCGCTACGCGCCAACCAGTGGTGGCGCTCCTCTTAGATAGTGTCGAAAGCGCCCCTACAGACCATTCTCGCCCCTCCTGACCAATACCCCTAGCTCCGCCACTGCCGCCGCGCCTCCTACGCCTATGTGTGTAGTGTTCGGTTTCGGAAATATCTGCTATTTTTCCATTTCCTTCAACCAAGTTTTATAATAGCCGTTATAAGAGGTTTAATAGATGAAATTTTGTACAACATTATGGGTATGTTTTGAAGTGAGTTTATTCACGAGAAATGTGAATTTTCAAATTCTGAACAAATTTGGGGCTTAAAACCTTGAAAAGTGGGGCTGACGGGTATTGTGGGCCGCGACGTAGAATCACCTACAAAAGCAAAGACCCACAGGACATGCGATCAGGTCGAACATGACGTGTGCCGGGTTGACAATCTTCAAAAAGGTTATAGATGGAATAAAAATATTAGGAAATACTTGGTTCTCAGGCCAAAAGTGTACATCTGGTTGGTCATTTCAAGCCCGAGAAGTGCCGTTTCCGGTGATCTGGGGGGTATCAGAACCAGAAATTTTCTTGTACGCTGCGCGCCAACCGATGGTGGCGCTCCGCTTAGATAGTAATTCGCGCCCCCCGGGTTAGAAAATCCTGGATACGCGCCTGAAAATGATTACAGAAATGATGGAAATCTGTAAAATCGGCGAAGAACCTACGAAAGTCTTTGAACCTAAGAAAAAAAAGATAAATGTGGTAAAGTTACAGGTTCGGACCTAGCCTAACGTTAGTATAACCAGTTTACCGCATTGCATGGATCAAAACTACAGGCTATATGACGTCATTGTATGGGTAAAAATAAGGAAAGCACCAATCTTCGACCATAACTTTAGGCTCACCGCTTTGATTATTGTAGTGTGCATGCGTGCTACAATATTGGATTACTTTCCAAGTGAAAGATACCTACATGACTGGACGTTGAAACTTCACGTTTTATATAGTCTTTGTTCATTTGCAGTTACAGAGGCTAGCTGCGTATGCAATATGCAAGTTATTCTGAGCCTGTCACGGCGCCCACAAGCGCCCTCACTTTGAGGGTACCTACATGACTAAACTCACTGGTGTGTCGTAGTAGTAGTAGTAGTAGTAGTAGTAGTAGTATAGTAGAAGTAGTAGTAGTAGTAGTAATAGTATAGTAGAAGTAGTAGTAGTAGTAGTAGTAGTAGTAGTAGTAGTAGTAGTAGTAGTAGTAGTAGTAGTAGTAGTAGTAGTAGTAGTAGTAGTAAGTTGAGTCTCGTCTATCCGACATGCTCAGTGATTAACCTCCGCCACGTATCACGATCTTGCGCAAGGTTTATTGCTTCCTCGAAATTGTTAATTTTAACGTCCTTAAATTGCGACTTTAGTTTTCCAAGCAAGGTAGTCACGGGCCTTCCTACTGGTTTAGCAGTATGACTCGATGCTTCTCTTAAAGCAACCTTTGCTGGAGCGTCCTCCTGGAGTCTTGCTACATGACCGAAACATCTCAATCTTCTATGTGCGACTATATGGATGACCAAGGTGTTTGGTTCGTTTCATTGTAGAGCTCATCGTTTGATAACCGATTGTTATTGGTCCATCAAATGATGAGCATATTACGTCGTCCGCCCCAGAAAATGAGCAGCCGTTAAGTTCTTCCTACTACTGCAAGCACCCCACGCGCACTACAGTACTGCGTATTTGCAGGTAAATGCAGTTCTATTTATTGTAGTGCGCGTGCGCGCTACAATATTGGTATTACTGGCCAAGTGAACGATACCTACATGACTGGACGTTGAAACTAAAAGTGTCAAATAGTCTCTGTACATTTTTAGAGGCTAGCTGCGTAGCCAACTATTCTGAGTCTGTCACGGCGCTCACAAGCGCCTCCACTTTGTATGGGTTCCAACATGACTACACTCCGGTGTGTTGTCCAATCAAAACTAACACCATTAACAAATGAAGAGGTTCTTCCTATTTTACTGCTGTCACATTAGAATGGTAGAATTTAATTACTTTGTAATTATGACAGAATAAGTCAATCTGTCAACTGTTTATTTTTTAGAAAGTTTGACAAGTAACTTTTACTTTTAGTCAACCCTGGTTGTTGATGATGGAGATTAATGTCCAGAGATGTAGGACGATTTAGACAAACCCTAATCCCTCTATTCACTATACAAAGGAACAGGGTATAGCATATTCTTGAGGTAGCTATAATGTACACAAAAGGAACACCATCAGATCAGGGCATAGTCAAGATGACAATGTAGTGTATTGCCAGGTGGTGCCAATTGTTGCACTAGTAATTATGCGAGATATCACATCCAGCCAGTGAAGTGAGTGTTGGAGAGGCTTATTATTCATTCTCCAAAATACTACCATCGGATCGAGTCATTCTATGTTTCTTAGCTTAAAAAGGCGGAGCTGTATTTTTGTGATTTTCATATCATGGGGCACAAGATCCTAAATGATACCTGTATTGAAGCCTGGGCTAGTATACTATGAATTATGACTGGCATTTAACTGTGAGAACTGAAAACACAATTATTTCCTGGAGACTCCAGATTCATATATAATGTTCTGGTTGGGCAGCTTGTCGGCGGAGTTGGGCTGGAGGTATACCACCTGACCGGACAAATTATTGGCTGTATTGCGGAGTTCGCAATTTAATAACTGGCACCATTTGCCACTTTTCCTAACGTTGAGTTGAAGACTTGAAGTTCTGTTTGGGGATATTTATGCGACTGCTTCGTAACGTCTACCACAACATAATGTCAGCGACCACGTGTATAATCACGTATTGTCAACACCATTTAGTGACAATGTTCGTCATATGGACAATCCAGAATTTGTTTGTTAAAAGATAAATATTAAATTAGAATTCCATGATTTAAAGGTGGAAAAGTTCTTCAGACTAGAAGATTTAACTTCACTCTATTGTAGAGGAAAGAAAATCTGGTAATTATATAGATTGAAAGATGAATTGGTACGTACCAGTTTGTTCTCTTACAATCGAAAAAGATCCAGAGATATATTACAACATTGGAAAGTCTAAACCTTTTTTCAGGAGTTAGATTAAATTTAGATTTTTTTTCATCATCGGGTAAAGATTGCTCCAAAGCAATACGTCGTATCAAAGTATTCAAAGTTATATGTGTTCTTATGCAGTAATGTAAAGAAGCAATATTGCAGCTGTAATTTTTATTTTCTTTAAAGGAGAAAGTTTCTCCTAAATGAATACATGGCCAATTAAGAAGTTGAATTTATTAAACTTGTTCTGTGTCATTATTTGGTTGGAGTATTTTCTCACATTGCATATTTATTTTTGGATAGCTGCTAGGCGAATGTGTCACATTGGCACTTGCTACTTTTGGGTGACCACTGCAAGCACTCCACGAGCACCGTACAAAAATGCAGTTCTAGTTTGTATCCGTATTTTGAAGTCATAAAAGTGAATAGCGCCATCAGTTTCAAAGGATACAACAGCATCAAAGTAGACAGCAACATCATTGAAGGAGACAACATCAAAATAACCATCAAATGAGACAACGGCATCCAAGGAGACAACAACATAAAACGGCAGACAACATCAAAGTAAACAACATAATATATTTCCTTATCGGCGTTCCACAACATTATGCCTGCTTGTAATAAGATTTATGCTGTGACTTATTGAAGAATTATAAACCTAAAAGCAGTTATGCATGCTTGTACGTACCGTCAGTTATTCTACAATTATACTTACGAAGTCGTTTGTATGTCTATATATGTCAAACTGTGCACCAATCATGTTCCTTTCAGGAAAACGTACTTCTGCTACTACTCTTACTTGCTAATGTATTGTATTAATAACTACTACATTAAATACAAAGTCTGATACAAGCAGAGCAGTACTTCAATGATA
Source organism: Apostichopus japonicus (assembly GCF_037975245.1). Classification (NCBI taxonomy): domain Eukaryota; kingdom Metazoa; phylum Echinodermata; class Holothuroidea; order Aspidochirotida; family Stichopodidae; genus Apostichopus; species Apostichopus japonicus. Next base: position 25,620,512 of record NC_092579.1, read on the forward strand.
CTTTTTGAAGAAAGTCACCCAAGAAGGAACCGGGGGCTCTCAACCCCAATCACCTGGCATTGTGACTGTGACTATGTAATCATCTTCAGGTGTGTATCACGATTCTCTGGGAACAAATACTTCACATGATTCAAGACAATAATACCACCGTAAGGTAATGTTATAAAATAACTGACTCACAACTACTATCATAAAACACTGACAATTGGTGGCGAGACAGATAGTAGTGTTACGTGACCGTTCTCATACTCAATGTGGAGAACAGATCACGTGGCATAAAAAGGAGAACACAAGGATGAAAGTAAGTTTAGAGCATTTAATAAGCTATTTACATCGCAGAACAAAGAATAAATATGAACATAATACATAACTACAGTTTCTTAATTCAATGAACGTCTTTCTGGACCTGGGAGAGCCGAGGGGAGAGTTTCTGCTTAGTTTCTGGAGTTACCTTAGTGCTAGGCGGATAGTGTCCAGGTTTGCTTTAGAAGTAGTTCGGCTGGATGTAGAGAAAGTTCAGATAGAGCGACAAAAGTAAATATATATACTGTGTTTAATATGGGCACAGTAATCAAAGCCAAGGAACCATCAGAGGTGTGGCGACAACCTCTTAACGGAACGAACGGAGAAAACGGAGAGGGCGCTCAATCGGGCGTCTGCGGCTTTTATACCAGGAGTGTAAAGGAATGTTCTAGTAGGCTATGCATATTCACGAAATCTGCGAAACACTTTGTTGGCGAGTTCCAGTTATGTAGAATGCATGAGCGCACCTGGGATCGTAACAATTGGAAGAAGACTCAGAGACTTGAATGGTAACTTATGTTACGTAATAGGGTAGATGAATAAGTGGGTTACATAACAGTAGTAACTTTTCAGTACTGATATCAATGGATACGGAGGTGCTTCTGGTATATGATGGCACCAGCAACAAAGACAAGATGAAAACACCCGATTTGTATAAAAGTGAACACTCGTTTCAGTTTACTTATATTTATTACTTCACCCTAAGACATTAACCGTCTAAAGAGTTTTCGTCGAAAAGTCGTGTCCTGAAGTCAACCGATGATGAAGTTACCAGCAGCAGTCATATGCCTTTAGCTGTTTTAATTTGTGGTAAGTTTTTATTCTACATTTAGATCTAATACTTTTTAATAAAAATCACCCATGATAGAGCGTTGGCAACGTTACACACTTTCAGACCCACTCCCTTGACATGAAGAGTGTAGTAACTATGTTATTATCACGACGTTATATCAAGCTAAGTATCACTATAGGCCCATAGGAAGGGAACAGATATACTACACACGATCTTAGCCAAACGGTAAGAGAACCCTCTATCCTTAATCCCTTTCCTTTCTTCTACATCCCTCTGCATTGAAGTGCATTATTAATCCCTTCGCTAAGATCATTGGTTAATGTTAAGTTAATGCATAGGCTTGGGCATAACCTTCGCCAACAATTTGTGTAAATTAAAGGGTCCTTGGTTTGCCTCAGCGTCATAGGCGTAGGAGACGGGGGCTGGGGGAGCTTCAGCCCCCCTCCAACCAAAGTTTTTGTTGAAAATTCGGGCAATATTCTGAGAACTTTCGGGCACCTATACTGAAAGAAAATATATTGTAATGATGTAGCTAAAGGAAAAGAATAGTATAAAAGATCTCCCTGGTAATGAAAACAAAGTTTTAAGCTTGCCCGACTGATTCGCCATTACTAATGTAAAAGCCTATATGATATTTACATGAACATGTTGAATGCGCGCGTAGCTTGCGAAAAAGTTTGGTTAAATTTTTCGGGCAAGTCGTTACAGCCCCCTCCCCCCAAATCAAATTGGGCTCCTGCGCCTATGCTCAACGTGTAATGCAATGTTATTTATCTGTAGTAGTAGTTTTCGTTCCAAACATCTTTTGGTTAAAGTTCCTAATCCCACTAGAGACCCTTGTATCTTCTGTCTCAGTAACTTTGTGGTTTGTGTATAGATATTTTCACAAAGATAAATAATGATGTGATTTAATGGCGTGTTGGCTTTACGTGTGTTTAAATACACGTTGCCAATACATAATTTAAGATACCACTTTCTATAATTACAACTGATTACCGGATATCAATACCCTAACAAGTCAAGTCACAATTTCTGGCGAGTTGACTCGAGACCACACCCCAAATAACTTTGACTACAGTCAAAACTAAATCGATTTGGCTCTACCGTCACTTGATGTCCAGCCATTGGCATAGGCGTAGGAGCCAAATTTGATTGGGGGGGGGAGGGGGGGGGGGGCTGTAACGATTTGCCCGAAATATATAAACGAATTTTTTCGCGCGTTCAACATCTTAATGTGCATATCATATAGTGGCATGCATCGGTTAGTTATTACATCGCATGCCAATGACATAAATTCATTTTCCGTGTTATTACCCTTCCATATTGGTTATCATTATTGGGTAAGTCGTTACAATAATAATGGTAATAATAATATAAGTTTAACTAATAAAACACATTGCAATTTTTTTCTTTCAGTATGTGCCCGAAAATTCTCAGTATATTGCCCGAATTTTCACGAAAATATTTGGTTGGGGCTGCAGCTCCCACCCCCCCTCCTACCCCTATGGTCATTGACAAGTGCGTTTGACCATCTTTTATTAGATAGGACAAAATGATCACCGTCTATATTCATTTAACTGTTTTGATCATTTCATAAATCAACACACCCTTACTGTGATAGCAGGCCTGTGCATTCTCTTACAGCAGTCATATTTTACAGTTAATTCCGTTACATGTATGGATATACAACAAACTGGGTTCAGTTGCCCGCATATTTCTCTTAACCAGCTCTATACTCAACAATAAATCAAACTAAATTGTGGCAGGGCGTGTCTGTTTGCAATGGTTTAGAAGGATCTGGGACTAGGACAGGTAGTTTACATGGGACGAAATGGAATTGACGGAGAGGTGGGATGTCTTGCTATCGAGACAAGGATCCAGGGCAATTGTGTAATACAATCGCCGCCAATTTAACTTATATTATATCTAGAAAATACTAACGAAACTTATTCAATAACATCATTTAGAATACTAAGAATCCAGCATTGTCAAGAGGGACTTTGCTTTTCCGAATTGAGTTTTTATTGTTGGTCTATGTATGAAAAATTTGCTATAAAGCTATTATGTATTGCATTAAACATGGCCAGTACTTAGACCGGAAATCACAAACGGTCCCACAAATGCTATGAATATCGAGCACAGAATATGAATTTACTGATTTCTTTCAGCAGGCTTCACAAATGCCTCAGCACCAATAACTGTTACCGACGCCACTTTTCAAACCGAGCTGGAAAAGGAAGACATTATGATGGTTTTTTTCTGGGCTGAATGGTAAGGAGTATCATGGTTCCCAAAAAATGCTTCTAAAATTATAGGCAACCAGATAACAATGACAAACTTCGAAACGATAGTCGGAATGTATGTAGAGACAGTGATTGTAGTCCTGTGTATAAAGATAACCAACTGAAAATAGAATAATACTAACCCTTCTAAATATGGAACATGATATAAAACGGTCCATACAGTGCATGGTTATCCAATAGGCAGAAAATGGCAAGTTTGGTCAAGGGAACACGGTCAAGGTGCCCCACGGTCAAGGTGCCCCATGGTCAAGATGCGCTACGATCAAGGTGCGGTGTGGTCAAAGGGCCCACGGTGAAGGGGCACCACAGTCAAGGTGCCTCACGGTCAAGGGGTCCAGTTTTAAGTAAAGCACTTCCATGCAAGACACATACCAACTTTTCATTTTCAGGTCGTGGGCTGATAAATCGTAACAAAGCCGGCGGGGCAAGTCTATGGTGCCGTCGGGCTCCAAGGGTGTAATTCTTGGTCTGGGATCAGTATGATAGCGGTAATCAGTAACTCAATCTTACTGTAATTTGTCTCCTTCTATGCCCTGATGATAATAATAATAATAATGATGGTGATGAAGATGATGATCCTGATAATAACGGTCAAGGTGCGGCGCGGTCAATGGGCCCACGGTGAAGGGGCACCACAGTCAAGGTGTCCAGTTCTAAGTAAAGCCCTTCCAGGCAAGACACATACCAAATTTTCATTTTCAGGTCGTGACTGAGAAATCTTAACAAAGCCGGCGGGGCAAGTCTATGGTGCCGTCGGGCTCCAAGGGTGTAATTCTTGGTCTGGGATCAGTATGATAGCTGTAATCAGACGTCTGTCGCAAACTAATTTGTCTCCTTCTATGCCCTGATAAAAATAATGATGATAGTGATGAAGATGATGACCCTGATAATAATGATCATCGTCATCATCACCATTGTCATCAGGATCATCGTCATCGTCGTAATCACCATCACGGAGACAATGGACAACGGACATTGGATATGAATTATGAATACCAATATCACCATAATACTTACATTGACTCAATGCTTGATAAAGGGCCGGGGCTTTCGAGCGAAAGATGCGCAGGACAAAATACATGAAAGTTTAATATGTCCGATATTCGTTGTAACATATAAATAAATTCCTAACGATAAGCTTTTTTTTTCTTTTAAAGGAATGGTCCGAGTAAAATGATTGACCCCATTGTTGACCACTTTGCAGAAGAGTATGATGGGGAAATAAAGATCTACAAGATGAATGTCGACCAAAATCAAGTAGGTTCATTGCAATACGTAAGAAATGTCAGCAACTGTAAACACGATATACATGATAGAAATGTAACCATACGAAATAAGGAGAGATCAAACATACAAAGTTGGGCATGTATTTAATTAGACGAAGTGTTAGAACGAGGAAATAATTATTTATATTGTCAATAAAGAGAACTACTGTAAATGTTTTCTTTTTCTAGGTGATTCCAGTCTCTTATGGCCTCCGCGGGATACCGACGCTCATGATCTTCAAAATGGGCGAGTTAGTCGCTACAAAAGTTGGGGCTCTGTCAAAGTTCCAAATGGAGGAGTTCATTAAAAGCTATATATAAACTGATCAAGTCGTGGTTATTGTATTAAACTTAGTACATGGTATATATATATATATATACACACAAAATCCTAACTTTGGTCGACATCTGTGAAAAGTTAACATTTGGTGGACAAAAGTTGTATATCGATATATATTTGTGATGACACTTGTAATTGAGTTAATAAATGCCTTGGCACATTTCTATGGGACCCCTTTGCCATTCCTTCACCTTTATTTTTTTACTACGTAGTCGGTTAGAGATATACACTTTTTGGGCCTTGATTGGTGTCCACTTAGCGTTTTTTATATACAATGTGTATGATAGGGGGACATCGTATATGTCTACATTGAGTCATTTCTAAGGGACAGTATATGTCTACTTAAAACCCTCATTTTGAGTGGACAAACGTATATCTTCATAAAGCTATGGTTGTAGAGAGATTTGACTAATTCTAACCAAGATCTGGACATTAAGGGTTAATCATTGACCCTTTGATTGAATACCTTGTGTTGGACTTCTACCACACGAAATTAAATCACCTCACCACAAATGGTGTGCTGAAAGTGCATTTAGTAGTTCAAATCTAACATGAATTGTTTAATGTCTAAAATCCTTAATGTTCAGATCTTGGTTAGAATTGTTTACTAAGACAACATTGACATGCTTCCGGAGGGTCGAGAGAGGACGACGGAACGGGGAATTTCAAGTGTGTTTTAGGTTGTGGCTTGCGGTATAGTAGATATGGTGCTAGGGCCGACATCTGAAAAAATCTGGACCGTTGATCCAGAGGGTAGAACTGAGATGATAACTTATCCTAATTGATTGATGACAACACGTTCATATGTATTTATAAACTTCTTCTGTGATACCGTATACATGATCGAATTCTTGTATGATACGCACCACCGAACGCGACCTGTGTAACCCCTCCTCAGCCCTCCTATTAATGTACAAACGGTTGTAGCAGACTGTTAGCTAAGGCAGAAATTTTCCGAAAATAAACTTGTAGTGATTCCTATGTATCAGTTCCGCAAAAAAACTTCTTTCACTAGTTTGGCTAGCATTAGTGAACGACAGTCTTCGTACGTTGCTTGTTATCAAAATGACAAACTCAATTAGACGGATGATGTTTTTTTTTATAGTTTTTTTTTATTTGAAGCATAAGGATGCTAAACGTGTTTTGGTATTTTCTTTTTATATATTCCTAATGTTCCAAACTTCAGCCTGTGAAGAGTGACCTGTTCAGTCGTAATTGCGATGTTAGCAATGGTGGTGGTTCGGTTCTAACTGAGATTACAGGGATATTGCAAATACTGTTTCCCTGGACCTGATAATGGATTACACACTTTTTTCGACATAAACATAACTTCACTGCGTTCATTCCAAGGCAATCTAAAGACAAATGATAGGCTTTGAATGCAATGATCATGGTTTATGGTATTCAGGATTGCAGGAATATAGAGCGATATCAGCATGCACGTTTTGGCAATTTCTCCTATGTCGTAAATGGAGAGTAAATTTTTCGATGTGGCGAAAATTTCCCAAAGTGGCGGGGGTTGATTCACTAAAACTACGCGAAGACTGCTTTGCGCAATATTGGGCTCATGAAACGATACAAAATTATAAAAACCATACACACATAAAACAAAAGAAACCAAACATTAAAGTAGGTTCTGTCAATGCAAAGAAAATTGTATTACTTCCTCTAAACAACAAGCAAGCATACCATGTAAAAGTAAAATATGGAAGGCAGACAAACCATACAAACAACTTGTTTACTTTTTAGAAACAACAAAACAAAAATCATGATAAGCAATTCAAGGAGGTTGAAGTTTGAAATACCCACAGAAAAATACCTCCAGGTTCTTAAGTCAACATAACATGAGTGTGAATACATCTTGATCTCAGTGAGCTTGAACCGAGGGAGGAATATATTTCTTAGTTCAGTTAACAAGCCTAGCTACTTCAGCACAGTGCTACAACAATATATGGCAGTTAAAAACTCTCCAATGGTGAGGAATGGCAACGAGTAGCTGTTATTATTTCAACTAAGTTCAACCCTACTTAGATGGGAACAGGGGCGTACGCCAAAGTGCCCAATCTGGTAAAAGGTCCATGCACAAAGCCCCCCCCCCCCCCTCCCAATGTATATCCTTAATCCATATGCATCAATGTCATAGCAAAATTTATAGTTGATGATGGATTTACTCAAAATGTCATACACTTTCCTCCAGTTCTCATTCCCACATGCAGGGTAATAGTTTGAGGCTTAAAAACAATATTGCAAATGGCTGCTTATAGCACCTAGCCATATATGTACCAATAGTATTTTAACAACAAAAATTCATTTATGTAAGAGTAACATGCAGTGTTTCAACCAGGGAGTTGTTATGGAAACAACTCCCTGTTTCAACTATGCCCACATTCCAACTAAACCCCTTTACCTCTAGCTACTATGCCTCTTGCAGTTTAGTGGGGGTAAGTAAACAAACATTTTAGTAATTATGACCAGGAAATGTTGGCAACAACACAAATATTTAGCTTATATGGTAATTTAAACATTTCATAGTCATTGTCATAGTCACCAAGGTACCATCTACAGTTGATCTAGTTGTGACATTATCCAGAGGGTGTCTTGGTCTATTGTATTTTGTGGACAAATCGGTCTGAAGGTTGAATAAATCGACTACTACTAGCTTTAGGGCTAAAGTTCCGTCTTGTACGATTGTCATGTGACCTAGTAGTCATTGGTCTATATGGAGAAATATGCCTATCACAAGTAACAGTACCCTGTTGCTCTGGAGGTGGAATATGACTTGCACCGACAACTGGAGGTTCTACTGTGTTTTCTATAGTTTAGCCATTGATCCTGAATGACTTTGAGTTTTGTGACTCTTCTTAAAATAAGCAAGCACAAAGCCATTACACTCAAAAAAATGGAGTGTTAAAATGTAATCGATAAGTGTCATATCAAACACTTCAGCCTAGCTCGTACAGGGACAACACCCTCCTTGCTAATTTTACACTTTCCGAGTGTTGAAAATCTAACACCTCGCTGGTGTTAAATTTATCAACACTTGCAGGTGTCATTGTCACACCCAGTCCCCTAAATTTAGCACTTCAAAGGTGTTTATTACTGAGTTGATGGGCGCGCTGAAGTAACGCCACATGTCTGGCTATTCTAACACTTTGTGCGTGTTGAATATAGCCAACACCTTACTGATGTTCAATTGACACTTGCAGGTGAAATTGCGAACCCTTATCCCCTAAATGTAACACTTAGGTGTTAACCACCCAGCATATTAGAGTGTTGAAATAACACTTCCTTTGGCACTGTAGGAATCTGAATCAAGGAGTCTCAAATTAGCACTTTTAAACCTCAAAGCTTACTCAAAATGTGTAGGAAGAACACACTATTCATATTTATCAACAAACTTTATTGGTAACTTGCCTCACTGCTTAAGAAGAGTAAAATTCTTGCTTGAAAAAAAATTCTTAAATTCACTACAGTGAATGTAAATGCAACAAACAAAGTCTTGATTCCAAATTTTATCCTCCATCTACCCACAAATATGGAAATATAACCCCAAAACATGTCATTTTCAAATTTTGACAACATACCACTCTTTGGTATTGGAAAAAAATCTGATGGAAGTCGGAATGAACATGATGTGGATGTTTTTGTGGAAAAACTAAATTCTCATGTAATGAAAATTCCATGAAAAGTGAGATATTTAGACATAAACCTGTCCTTCTGGTCAATTTGGGGGGGGGGGGGTATACAAGTTTTTACACACAACTACATACAGAGCAATATGAACACTCACACTTTCCAGGGAAAACAATCTCTAAATTTTGGGGAAACATTCATGGTCCTTAAGGTAGAAATTATTTTCCCCTGTGAATCGTAAGTGTGTTCAGTTGCAGGTTTTGATACATCTTGATTGGTACATCTTGATAGAAATTAAATTGAAATCTGATTATTTTCTTGGGAAACATGTATATGATTTAGAGGGCAAAACCTGTGACTTGTTTTTTTGTCCCTTTAAAAAATCTCTCTTCTAAATAAAATACTAGTATATTAATAATAACACAACCTACTCTAATGAAAACCTTGATGCAAAAAGTGTGGGGGGGGGGGGGGAAGGAACTTCATAAACATGTGCAGTGTCTGGTTGCCATCCACATGAGTTAAGACCCAAGATATCTATTTTATAGGGATCACAAATGAAAAAATTGGGTCAAAATTAAAACAAAAATGAAAGGAGTATGTGGTAACATTGCATTTAGTGCAGCAGCTACCCAAAGAACTTCAAATGCACTTGCCTCAAGATGACAACAAAACATAACAACAAAACATAACAACAAAACGTGACAACAAAACATAACTTTTTAACAACAGCAAAAATGTCATTATCACATTCAACTCCTTGCTGGGTCACCTATATACGCAAACAGAATTGGCTGAAAAGATATACAACTGTTTGAGCTTAAAAGAATCCACTAGTGTAACTAAGGCACCTATAGTGGTATAAGAAGACGACAATTTTAAAAAGACGAACAGGACTCTATGGCAGCAACTATCTCCACTATTTTGTTGGGTAGTTGGCCCAGAGGTGATAACTTGAAAACAAATGTTTCAATGAACTTGTAGAACAACTTTAGCTCGGCAGCATACTCCAAATTAAAAACAAAATGGAGTTTAAACAACTTGTCAACAGCGGCAACGATGTTATCATAGGCGTAGGAGGCGGGGGGGCTGGGGGGGCTGCAGCCCCCCCAACAATTTTTTGGGGTGAAAATTCGGGCAATATGCTGAGAATTTTTCGGGCACCTACTGGAAGAATAATAATATGCAATGTGTTTTTCTGGGGGTTTTTTGGTAAAAATTCGGCAATATGCTGAGAATTATTCGGGCATCTACTGAAAGAATAATAATTTGCAATGTGTTTTTCAATTTTTTGGTGAAAATTCGGGCAATTGGCCTATGCTGAGAAGTTTTCGAGCACCTACTGAAAGAAGAATAATTTGCAATGTGTTTTTCAAATATTTTGGTGAAAATTCGGGCAATATGCTGAGAATTTTTTCGGGCACCTACTGAAAGAATAATAATTTGCATTTTTTTTCAATTTTTTGGGTGAAAATTTGGGCAATATGCTGAGAATTTTTCGGGCACCTACCAGTGGCAGAGCGTCCATACAGTCAGAGGGGCGATGACCCCTGACGGACTCAAATGGACTGCTGGCGCCCTTTTCAGCTTTTTACCACTTTTTACTTATTCGCAATTATCGACTTTTTTATTGCGCTCTCAAATACCTACAGTATTGACATTTTTCACATTTTGTTGGTGCAATTTTCTGACAAATGGCGACGACACCTATTTATCCTTCATTTATCTGCAAATTAGCAAGGCCCGGAAAGGGTCATTTCCGGCGATCTAGGGAGTATCTTTACTCAAAAATGTCTGTACGCTCCGCGCCAACCTGTGGTGGCGCTCCGCTTAGATAGTGTCAAAAGCACCCCTACAGACCCATTCTCTCCCCCCCCCCCCTGACACTGCGCCACTGGCACCTACTGAAAAAAGAAGAATAATTTGCAATGTGTTTTTCAATGGTTAAACTGATATAATTATCATTATTATTGTAAGGACTTCCCCAATAATTATAACCAATATAGAAGGGTAATAACACGAAAAATGATTTTATGTTATTGGCAGGTGATGTAGTAACTGATGGATGCCTATGTGATATGCACATTAACATGCAGAACGCGCGCGGAGCGCGCGAAAAAAATTTGGTTATATTTTTCGGGCAAGTCGTTACAGCCCCCCCAAATCAAATGAGGCTCCTACGCCTATGGATGTTATCTTCGCACTTTATTGCTTGCCGATCTCCAATGATGAAGAACTGGGTGGGGGCACTCCTGGTGCCCAAACAGAGGAGATATGGTTGCCTGTTCGGCCTGTCTTGGGTCAGGTATTCCTCTAGTACTGTCCCGATCTAGGAGAAAAACAGCAACATTTAGTTTCTGATTTTAAGCTACTGGGCACTTCAATATAGATAAATATGCTCCCCTGACATCACTTTGCAGGGTTGTTTTTTATCACAAGTAATCAAAACTAGTTAGATTATTTTTACACAGTAGATATACAAAACAGATTAGCACTTCACTGTGCTTGTTGACTGATCTGCCACACATTCTCAACACCATCCTGATAGGACATGAGTCTTTCCAAGTTTAAGCAGTATACTGATTCAATATCAACACACCGCTTGAAATTAACTGAACATCCATTCTATTAAACAATGAATTATTCTTATAATGTAGGAATACGACACATGATTCACTTCACTCATTTGACAGTTCAGTGATTTTTTTTTACCTGAGCAATAATGCAGCATCTCTTTTCAAATAATTCCCTTTAATGACCATGCACAAAATGCAACTGTAGAATGGTGTTTCATGTTCATAATAAATGCTGTATCTCGCAGAGTGCTTCGCAGCGTTAACTTTAATAACAGAACTCTGGTCTTTAATTTCACATTAATAACTACTGCAAAGAGTGGCATTGATTCATGCAGGCACTGCTACTTAATTTTCAGTAGCTTGATCTCTGGTGGTCTCCGATTAGCGTCATATTCTGATCAAGTCTTGAAGATATGGTCTTCAATGTTATCAAGAATTTTAGTCACACACAATTGCCGAATCAACTGCACTTGAGATACTGGTGCTGCATGACTTTACTTTTGCCAACAAGTAAAATGTATACGAAATGATGAAATAAATGTGACACAACTGAGGCAACATGGATTCCTGCTACAGCCAGAAAGAAAACAATATATGAAGATAAAACTTACTGGCCTGAAGTCGATGAGCATGCTCAACGACTGTTTGCGCATTCCTTTGCTCCTGGCATGGGAAGGGAGCATCAACACACAAATTAGTAAGGCATACATCCCAAGGCAATCTGGAAAATGAATAAAACAGCCAATATGAGAGTATTATTATGCATCAAATACACCATGAAGTAAAAAAATAGACTGTTCCATGGCAAATGTTTGCTGATGGTGTACAGATTTATTGTGCAAGAAAGATACCAGATTATCTAATTGTAAGTGACTGATTTAAGGGCCCGTAAGATTAAGGAATGAGCCGTAGAAAGAAGACAGCGTTTGTGGGTGTGCAGGAGGTAATGTGGGTAGGCACTAGCATTTCTATGGTGACCTGGGAGCACTGTTGAGAGCAATCAAGGGTAAGGAGTGAGGTGAATAGACAGATAAATGGTTGGAACAATTGTAGCAGGGGTGCAACTTTTATTCTCATCTTGCTCCCACAATTAATGTTCTCCAGACTTTTAATTACTTTCCTCAGAGGGGGGAAGGGAATGGGAGATAGCAACCTGGTTATCACTATGGCAATGCAGCAGTGTAAAATCATAACCAGATGGCAAATACTAAAAAAAACCAAACAACACAGTTGTTCCGATCCCCACATCACAGGAAAGGATAAAAAACCATCAAAACTGTAGAACAGCTTTTAACAAAACGGGTATAGTGGGAACGAGCCCCAGGATCTCTCACGCCTGCCACTATGCCACACTAACACCCAATGTGGTATCCAAATAAATGCCTAGGGCTTTTATAGATAGGGAATGCAAAATAAATTACCATAGCTGGAGGAGTCTTTATTTTCATTGAACTCCATGAATAGTTCTCTGATGGCCGTTGTACTTGTTTGCTCGGCGAGCTTCAGTATGACAGGAGCGATTGAGCTGTCCCATTTCATCAGGAGCTGCCTTGACACCTCATCTCCAAATTTCATCTGGAAATCTTGATTGACCTGGGAAAAATAATCCACACAACAATAATGGGGCTTGGGCAACCTCCTAATTTGCAGCCATGGGAGTTGTGAATCTTTACCAATGATGTCACACACCAGCTTATAGCCTCTTCCAAAAAAAGAAATGGTGTAGGTTCCAAATTCAACAAACAAACAACTAACCCAATAATAGGCCTGGCCAACCAAAGCTACATCCACAATCCACAACATACAAAACCAGCCAACTGCAGTACAGCTTTTGAAGACCCATGAACCAACATGGGATTGAATCAGGGATCTCTTGCCACTGTAGTACATTCAGAGGAGTATAGATTTGTAAGAGAGCTCCAGTCTAGTATATGGGGCACTTACTGTAGCAGTGTTCCTATTTAACAAACTGTGATCCCATAAAAAGCCATCCTAAACATGTACTTACCACAACACTCTCTTTGTGAGTGTTCAGAACACACCAACAATCATGAACTGATGTGCATGTTTAACCAGCGTGTAACCAGTTTTGTTTTTTGTGCTGTGACTGCTTCCTCCCAAACCTATTTCTTCAAACATCTTATAAGCTTACCAAGCCTTCTGCATCTATATAGCGGGGGTACTTTTGAAGTATCTCAGCAAGGGTGGGGCTTTCATTGGTTATCCACAGCATGCGATTCCCATAAGTCTTCTTCATTGCATCTGTGATGTCTTTTTTGAGGTCGGATGTTGCCCTCCTGCAGAAGGAGACCAACTGGTCAGCTTCTTCTTCTGAAATTGGTGTAGGGTCACTGCACTCACTGGACTTTTGTGACTTGGAAGATGCAGGGCAGCTTGGGGATGTTGAGTTTTGTGAGAATGGTCGTTTCTTTGACTCTTCTGGAATGTGTCTTCTGATGTTTTTCAGCCGATCCTGGATGAAGCCGGTCTGTTTTCCCTCTGCACAGAAGAAGTGTTCCTGTGAAAAATTGGAATGTTAATATGTTATATCTGCTGAAATTAGTGTACTATCTCTGGGTTTTGGACACTTTAATGCAAAGGCTGCTGGTGATAGTTGATGTTATTAACTTGCAATTACTTTGGATCATTTCAATATGCCTTCCTGCACAGAGTAAATTCTGTAAAAAATAGGAAACATTGAACAGGAAAAGTGAGATACTGCTAAGTGATATAGCAGATGCTGCCATTATCTTGAAATCATCTGAAAAGCTTTCTTGTGTTTATTATTCAATATTGAATTAACACACCAGTTTCCTCTTAGAGTGCTTGAGTTCTCTAATGAACGTTCTGATGAAATATGCTATGTATTTCAGTGAAAACACATTCTGTTACTGAAATACCAAGGACATATAGCTGTACTTGAACATGCCAGGGGGGTACTTTGTGGCACCCACCTTCCACCTCCAAACACTAGGCCACCCTGAGCAAGGGACCAGGACTCAGCATGGTACCCACTATAACCTGTGCAAGCCAAGAGATATAGTCATCCCTGGTGTATACCCCACCCAAACACAAATTATATGTGGAGAAGTCCTGGTGCATGGCTTACCTGCTGAAAGGTTTGCCATATGCCCGAAGAATTGATGATCACAAATTAAGCAAGTTGTGAAACTTCTACCAAATATGAGCGTAAGTTTAACCAATGCTTACACACAACCAAGATTCCATCTATAGATTCCTTTTGTCTTCAGTAAGGTATTGATAAGTGTTACATATATTAAACTTGAATCATGACAATAGTACTTACATAACCATGCTTGGAATACCTGTTCTTCAAAGATGGAAATCTCTCTATAATCGCCTTTGCACACTCTGTTTTCTCCTTTGCAGTTGGATAGCTGTAAATTCAGAAACAAGTGCATCAATTATGTTGTAGCTATTGGTTATATTTATAGAAGTTTCCCTAGATGATTAAAATTTACCCCTATTAGACCAAAATAACCACTTGGGTGTCTGGCCAGATATGTAGCACATCATTACACTGTATGTGCTTACATAGTATGGGCTGATAATACATGAAGAATACCTGTAAGGTTTTGTGGTTCCCACTGCAGACCGATATGAGATATGAAGACTGGCTGTATATCAGGCACTCATGATCAGCACTGTTGCAACATTTTAATTATTTTCCTGCCCTTAGTAGCTCAATGCTGCAAGCTTTGTTATATAGAGCTGAACTTTTTAAAGGTAGCAAAAATGTCTCAGGAAATCAAATTTGACATAGGTCTGATGAATAAAAACTCCATACTGCCCAGTTTTCCCAAATGATCTGGTTACCATGTCAGCAGGTGTTAAAATACACTCCAGCTGTCTATGCACCAGTGAATTGTAGTAAAATTGATGAAGACTTACTAAGGGGTTTCACATACTTTCACCAAACCAGCTGTTACTACGTTTACAAGAATCCTTCTGGACTGTGGAGTTAGAGTGTTGTTCTTCTGGTACTCTGCAAGGATGGATGACCCTTTGTAGTTTTCTTTCAGTAGATTGTTGATATCAATAATCTAATTTACAAAAATAAAATACAAATTATAACAATAAATTGTATTTTTTACAAATTTTTCCAATTCACTCATGCATGAAATACTGGTAAATGGAAGTCCCAGGAACAGAATGCAAGCTACCCATGATATTTTGTGAAGTGGACTTCCCAAAAACTAGTAAAACTGTAAAAGAAAGCAATTAGCAATCAATCCAATCTAAACTGTCAATTTCTCCCAATTATAACTTAGAATTGGTTGACAAGTTTGAATCAATATAAGAAAATGCTTCTTCAGCAATGAGTCAATAACCAACAAGCTGGGGATGGGCTTTACAATGGACGGTATACAGTAGTATATACATATCTTGAATAACAAACAAACATCAGACATCTTGTTGAATATGGGCAAATTGTGTACATGTACACTCCTCACAAATATGAAGGTTTACATGACAACTATGCAGAGTTGATTCCAGTGGTTTTCATGTTGCAAACTTGAAAGATGAAAATATGCACTCACCCTACACGAGCGCTTGCTTGGTGGGGGGGAACATCCATCTTCATCTAAAAATGAGCCCTCCGAATCCACTAGAATGGTGTCAGCCGAGCCGCTGCTGCAGGATGAAAAATTCTCCTGACTGGTGGTATGAACTAGGAGCTCTGTACTTTGTTCGAAGACATAAACATCATCTTCATCATCTGGATCGATATCAACAAACTTGGTAATGCCATCATACTTGGCTAGGAGCTTGAAGTCTTCATGTATTGAAAACTTCTTTCTGATGATTTCCAATGTGTCATTTACACTGGTGGGGTCAACTAACACAAGTTTTGTTTTCTCTCCATATGTAACACAAATCCTTTTCATCTCCATTCTGAATTGGAGAAAATGAATGAAAAAATATGAACTACGGTTCCAGGGTCGGATTTAAGCGGGGGCGACGGGCAATTCGCCCCCAGTTTTCACAGAATCGCTGTACGGTTCTGAACTAAAAAAAAAATAGATGTTTTACATGCATCATGCAGTATGTTCTCTGATAATAATTTTCTTGCAAATGTTCTATAGTTTCAACACAATGCATACTTCAACGAAATAAAATCTTGATCAGTGGCACTTTTGGTCTTATGTAGAGGATAAACATCTCTAAGTTCTGTAAGGTTGCAAAAGAAAGGGGTGCCAGTACTTTCAACTTTAAAAGCAAAATGATGCTGACAAAAAAACTGAGCACACCACACTACCCCATGTAGGAACACATTTTCCCCAATCAAAATTATGTCTTCAATTTGTCCAAATACTGGATCCTGTGATGTTTTGTCAGTGTCAATTACAACAAACATGGACTTCCGGTAGCATGTTCCAGATGTTGTTACAGTTTGTGTAGTGTAAACTTCATCGTGCAGTGACAAACCAGGCACTTTCTGCAGGAGGACATGATAGTCATTAATGCTGGAAACCTCAGTTGCTTTCAGGTGTCTGTTGCCAGTTTCTAGTTCAGCATGAAAACAGCTGCCTGCTCGCCACCTAATGCAATGATCCACCTGATGCCTGGTTGCTACTGTGAAACAAATGTCTTTAAAACAGCACACTACATTAGCTAATCTCTTTGCAAACATGTGTTTGGCTTCAAATCTCATAGACCATGTATTAACTAATGGCCATGACTCCAAGAGCAGACGGGGGTAGTGCACCATGAAGTGATGTTTTGGGGTTAGATTGACATTTGGATAGCACTCGCGCATTAGTTGGTGGTGCTCTTCTATAAGATATGACAACTGATGACACATTCCTTCAGTAATGCACTTTGCAAAGATTATATCCATTATTTGTCTCAGCAGTAAGTAAACATGCCAATGTTTATGGTCTACTGGTATCAAATCTCCTACCAAACCAGGCAATACTCTAGTGAGACACCACATCTGAGATGCCTTCTGTTTCAGTCCATGATCTGAGCTCTTCAGTGTAGCCAGTGTGATTTCTGATGGTTTGTTTCCTTTATCAACAAACCCGTAGTCATAATTTGAGAGTCTCATGTTCAGTACACCAAGTTCAAATAACTGTTCCTGGAGTATCAGTTGACTTAGTAGAAGCTTCACTTCCATTGGTGCAACTCCTTCTAATATGTCATGCATGATATCAGCGCTAAGGTTGGCTGTCACATGGAAGTACCGAGATTCATTTAGTGGTGATGGCATTTTTACACCTGTACGAGAAACCATGAGGGGATTTTCAAGTACCATCTGCAAGTGTTCTTTATAATTTTCCACTGTACGTAACTGAAAACCACTTTCAGAGAACACATACTGTATTTCCTGTTTAGAACAAAGGCAAAAGCGACATGGGTGATTTGCAGAAAAACTTTCTACAAATCCACAAATTGCATGTTGTCCTAAGTTATCACCAGTAACTTGGACTATTGTTCCACGCTTCGAAAGAAAACCCCTCTTTGTTTGAAATTCAACACCATGATCTGACTCTAAGAGCTTCAGTTCCTCCATGAAGGGTGCCAGTATGTTGGAGAAACCATATTTCTTTAGGTCTATACAAGTGAATACTGCTACCAAGTGGATGTTATCAAGGGCTGAATTGTATTCTGGTGGAAGGTTCTTCAGAGTGAAATACAAAACCCCAAGCTTGTGGACGCCCCTCCTTGACCCAAGTGGATTGACGACCTCCACTTCATCAAAGTAAAGGCACAGCTGTAATGCTTTAGCATCAACCATAAATAGTAAGTGGTTTATTTTTAAACTGCTTACCATCACAATAGTCTCTAAGAATCACATCTTTTGAAACATGCCCCATCTCACAAAATTCTCTTACAAGCGGCTGTTCTAAAATCATTTCCAAAGTTTTTATGACAGAAACGTACTGAAATGTGTCCTTAACTATTATCTGGCGAACCTGGCCTGTATCACTATCAGTTATTGTATCATACCGAATTCCAAGGGCAACTGTTTTTGGTTTAACAATCCTGAAGTTTTCTTCAAAATATTTCTCCTGCTTGTAGCGGGTTTCCAGCCCAAGAAAGGGATTCTCAACTGCCTCAAACAATGAAAAAAGCCTTTCACACTGTGGAGTCGATAAATCAACATCAAATCCTGTAAGCACTGAATGCATCCTGGTTTTCAAGAGTGTTAATGTGTTCGATGTTAAATCTGTGACAGCATTCACTACTCTCTGAATGGATGCATGAGTCATATTTCTATCAGAAAGCATGGTGCCAATGAACATGGCAGCTTGCATTTTCATAATTTCCAGAAATGTATTGTTGTCATCATTAATTTCTTCTTGATCAATTTCAAAATTGTCTTGCCCTGGCTCGGCAACATCGACTGGAAAATCATTTTCAACATTAACAAATACTGCATTCTGAGGCTGATTCGGGTAACCCATTCCTTGCTGTTGATGTAACCGGACTAAATGTTTTCGGAAGGAATTGAATGTGCTAAATGTGGCAGGGCATCCACCCTGATCACAATGAAGAAGCAGACCTTTCCCATCATACAAGGCATGCGCAGAATGTAAATGTTGTAGCAATTGTGAAGCAGCCCCAGCTATAATAACATGGCAAAGGAAGCAAGAATATGCCATTTTCTCATTGAGTACCCTATAGTGCCTACTGTACCTGCAGAAGGGTATGCCAGATAATACTAGTCCACGAAACAGTACTGTACTTCCACACTCAATCCACGAGTGTTATGGGCACTTGTATCTGAAATGAACAGAATAAATCATAATCAGGTACTAATTAATGGAGGTCAGTACAGTCTGATGGTTAAAATTAACTTGGTATTACTGGTATGCAGCTGGACAGTACACCGATATTGGTTTTTGGCAATACAGACATACATTTAAAGTCATAGACCTAACTATTCAATTCAATATGTAAAAGAATTTGAGTGCTTGACCCCAAAATGTCTGTTTGGGATAGAAATGACCCCCTAGATGACCTTTGACCAGAAATCATGGACACCCCATATGTACCACTGATTACTAATAAGGCAGAGGTAGGGCCTTGGCCAGGATTTTAAAATTGGACGTCTCACTTGTTACTGTGGTACAGTGCGAGTGCAAAGCCCTATACGATTGAGGCCCCTGGTGGGGGTCAAGCACCTTGGAAGCAATGGCTTTTTTCATGTAATGTAAATACCAGTTCCACAAATTTATAGGGCTGGAAAACCTTTCGAACCAGTTTCTCAGGAAATGCGCGATGCTCGCGGAAAAACCAGGCTGGAAGAAAAAAAAATCGGGGGGGGGGGGGGAAAGAGGGAAAAAAAGAACAAGAAGAAGAAAAAAAGGTTCAAAAAGAAAAAGAGGGTAAAAGCAAAATAAAGTTTTCATTAAAAAGTTCCTTAACTAAAGGAAATTAATGAGAAATCAGTGCTCTCAATTTCAACAAGTACTGTAATGATGCATTCCCATCCTACAAACAAGGCAAATGTCCCTGGCTACTTTCACCAGGGAGTTCATAACAACTCCCTGCTTTTACACACTACAAGGTACAGTATATAAGTGTCACACGGACAGCCACAGCCCAGCACGGGAAGAGCTCTGTTATGTTGACTTTTGTAATCAGCCTCGCGGGAAATGTTTTGAACAATTTATTTTATTCCACATTTTTTGAATGTTAGTATGCCCAGACTGACAAGCGTTTCTGTCATAGGAGTTTGACTTCAGTTCGAACAACTTTCTTTTCTACATTCCCCAATGTTTCATTTGTTTGATGATTCGGATAAAACAAATATTATTTCTACACAACTTCTCAGTGCAAAGTGTTAAGTAACGCGGCTCGCCACTCTCAGCCGAAAGACCGCTGAGCAAACCTACACAAGTTAGTTGACCTTTGTACCGATTGTTACTTATAAATGTACACATGTCAGCAGTGGTCTAGTCGAACACGCAGCTGTGCGACGTTTAAGATATAATACGAAATTGCTGTTCAGGTATGATGTAATACCATTTTAGGTAATACCATTTTAGATTAGGGGGGGGGGAGTGCTAATTGGGTCATTGCATATGGCAAAACAATTTTCCAAGAACTTACGTGTCGCGGCGAGGAAAAACGGTTGCCATTCGAAACAACGAATAAGACAAAATACCATAAACAGGTGTTTCTGCATGAGCTGGTTACAACAGAGCTGAAGATAAACGCTCAAGAAGTAGACGGTAACAGAAGTGTAAGGTACAAAGCAAATGATAAAGTTAGCAAATTGTGAGGATAAACCGATAGTGGCGGGCTGCTCCCAAAGGTATTGGTGGGGAAAACTTTACCGCAAGAAGGGAATTATCTACTCATTTGGCCCAAGTTTGATTAAATCTGTCAAGAAGTTCAAATACTTAACTTCTCTGAGTCATAAACTTCTGTCTATCTAAGATTGTTAAAAAAGACAAGACAACTACTTAATCGTGTTTTATTTCTGTAAAAAGAACTCACATTTCTTTAGAGCATTGTTTATCAATGACCGTATGTAATGAGGGATGGCTAATATTCCATGAAAACAATGGTAGTCTTAGAACCATTTCGACGTACAATGAACTAAATCAAAGTAAGTGACAAATTAGGGTAATTGAAACAAAGCAGTGATTTGTTTAACACCAATTAATCACGTTGTTTATATATGAGATGGAGGGTACAAAGGCTCATTTTTCAGATAGTTCAGGAAAGTAGAATCACGTTTTATTCAAGCTCTACACAACCGATATTTACTGCTGTTACACATTTCGATATTTTTTCTAAAAAGCAAGCATAAATATATTAAACATTACAGTACATCGGAAAATGGCATCTTTATGGCCTAATTACACCCTCGTATTTATATCATAATTGTAGTTTGCCGTGCTATTTTTCTGGTTCATGTCGGAAACATCACTGATTAAATCTGGGGAATATATTAAGCTAGACCAAGAAGCGGGAGTTTGGGTTCTCCCAAAATTTCATGATTTACATGACTTCTGACATTTTTACAGAATTCCATGACTCATCCAGGCATGGAAAGTGAAAATAAAATTCCTTGAATTTTCCAGGCTGCGGGAACCCTGTGTATGGAATGCATATGTGCAACACCAGAATTGAAGAAGGGGAAGGAGTGAAGGGGGGGTCTTGGGGGACTTAGTGTTTTAGAAAATGGAAAATCTAATGGATAATAAATTGCATGTCTAAACTACAGCTAGTAATTATTGTACAATTTTTTTTTAACAGATTTTTGTCAGGTTTTGCAGGACCTGGGAGAGTTATTACAACGATAGTGAAAAATTGGCAACAGTCACCACACCAAAATATGGGCATATGCCATGTGGCCATAATGTATAACTGTTTGACTCTTGAAACATTGATTTCATGTTCTCAAATCTCAGTAGAAGTTCATGTTAAATATTTTTGTAACTCTTTCCATCCCTTCCGCCCAGTGTAACTAATGACCGCGCTCAGGAGCCAGTGCAGCCAATACAGGTAGAGGGAGCACCTAGGGCAAGCATAGGCTAGTCCATGATCAGAACCCAGTAATTACGGTACATTACACAAACCTAGGTCCTTGAAACGTGTACATAAAATTTCCCTCTATAAGCGGTGCAGATTGTACCGCGATCCCTCACATGCCCAAATGTTAATACTCATGAAATTAACTCCCTTAATTCTTCACCACATGATACACCTGTGACAAAAACCTATTTAAAGCCACATACCTTAAATTAGGAGAAAAATCAGGGCAAAGTTTACTCCTAATGTTGTATGTAGCCAGTTTCACGTTGAGTTTGTTATGGCGACACAACATATACACATCATTTTATCAAAATCGTCAACATTTGAAGGTTGTATGGAAATAATCAGTAGCCAAGAGGTTTTAATTGTATTTGCATGAAAAGAATTGTGATAGGCCTATATGTAAAGGTATATCAGTTATATAAAATAATGTTAGAATTTTGGTTGGTCACTTAATATCTTATTGAGTAGAAAGTTTTTGTACATGTTTCAAGGACCTTGTTATACTAAGGTTTGTGTAACAACTAACATACCGTAATTACTAGGTCCTGATCATGGACTAGCATAGGCCTACCCTGAAGCATACTAGCTGTGTTGTGGAAAGAACATTAACAAACATGATCAAGAAGATTTGAAGAACAAGAACACTTTAAACCATTTGGCCTTTCATGAATTTCTTCATGAATTTCTTCATGAATGTCATTTATGGCTATGGGCCTACGGCTACTGCACAGGGCCTAGTATATCAATACAGGCCTAATTAATTAATATCCTAGCCCTAGGACCCTAATACCTACTGATCAACTATGGTGATCAGTGATGCAACCTGTTCTGCAAGAGAAGCAATAAGAACAAGGCACTAAAATAGTGATGGTAATGGGCTGTTTACTTCTGCAGCTGTACAATTTTCCAACAATAACGTTAGGCTACATGGAGCAACAGTACTATCACACAGGCTAAAGCCCGATGCTAGGCCGGTATAACTGAGCATCAAGCCTATAGAGCTTAGCCTAATTTTAGGCCTAGGACCTAACGTAAAGTTAGGGTGGACGCCAGCCTATTTGTTGCTAGCAATTGCAACTTACAACATTTTTATTTTTTAGGCCCCATTTCTATAGAGCCATGTGTATACGAAGGAGCAGGCAAAACGACAGAATGAAACTCACCTTTAGGCCATTAGCCACACAGCTTGACAGACGGCACGTGTATGCATATCCGCGTTACATACGTATTACGTAAGTTACATGCTAGGTACGGTACAATGGGTGTTCACGGTACGTAACGGTGGTACCGTTTAAACACTTAACTTGCACTAAGAATCCAGCTGGCGGGAAGTTTGACCAATCGGAATGCTCGAACTGAAAGTACACTTTCTGCAGGTGTTAAAAATCCACGCTACATAAATTATGTAACCCTACTCAGGGTCAGAGTAACCCGTCAGGTGTAGGGTGAACAGTTACACCTCGAAAGTGTACAAATTTAACACTCCATTTTTTTGCGTGTACCAAAGCTATGAAACAAAGGTTAAAAAGTGGCACATACGATGCTGCATACATCTTGTCAGCAGAGGATGAAAACATTAGGCTATAGCCTTGCCTTAGCCTAGCTTCCTTGATGAACTAGCTTAACAGTAGTGCTAATAATACGTTAGGCTTTAATGAATGATTGAGATCAAATATATAACTGCGTTTCTACTTCAGCTCAGAACTGCAGATGGTTTACAGGAACTATATGAGCTCTAAAATGAGAGATATGCCAAAATAATCACAACATGTGAAAACTGAAAAACTCTTTTCACCTTTGATAGTTTTGACTGAAGGTGTGCTATCTTTCAGTCACTGAACTGTGGCCGGTACCAAGCAAGCAATATACTCTGATCTGACCGTCTAGTTATAAACCTACAAAAGCTACAGGAATAAAATATATGTGAATCTTTTAACATAAAAATATGTGAAACTATGGAAAGTTATTTTGTGATGAACAGGAATGTATATTATGCTTGTGCTTGACAAATTAAGGTGTAAGAATAGGTTAAAATACCTATGTTAAATACGTATTAAATATTTGTACACCTTCTACAGATGCAACGGATGCAACTCAAAAGCTGAGCATTCATGAGGGATTTATCATCTGTTAGCCCCTTAGAGTAACAGACAGGCAGAGACAAACCATGTTTTCAGTTTGATTTATACTACAGGGACTGCTGCGGTACTCAGAGTTATACTAACAGTCCTCAAAATGTTAGTTGTAGTTTTTTAGTCAATACGTAATGTACTTGTATGTTTAACTTTTTGATAACATGTATACAAAGGTGAAAGGGATATTTCACAAAACATCAAGTACTTTAACAGAGAGGTAAAAGTGCTGCCTAGTAAAATTATTCTGTGATAGTTTGCAAACCATGTGTACTTTACCTTCTTAATGGCACTAAGGTGAAAACTAATGAACCTCGAAGTTGTAACTGTTGCTTGGTCTCTTCAATACATTCACTATTAAGCAGTATTTACTTTTTGTTGCATTACTTATATATGAGTGTTAGGTATCTTTTGTTTGATCCCAAGATAAATTTGTTAGAACCCAGCAAAGTAAAATCATAAGTTTACTGGTGCTATTAAATATGACATAGATCACACTTCATTATGAATGACAATTTACAAGTTTGAAAAGTCAACACAAGTGTCAGTGTAAACTATCACAAAATCCTTAACACTAAATACAACCAAAACAGGGATATCATGAACATTCATCAACATAGTATTGCTTAGAATCAGCTCTGCAAAACATGATAAAAATAATATGAATCCAAAACTTATGTAGAAAAGGAAAGGATATGTTGAACAGTGTATCATATCTTTTAAGTTAAATTTATGTTAGTACCTTTTTGAAGATTGAAATTTGCTTGGGAACTGGAAGCATGCTATTGCTTAAAGATAATGAAAACACTGGTTGTTGGGCTAATACATGTTCATCTCAGCTGAGCGACTTACTTGGCATAGGCTCTTGAGTTTGTTTCGTTTGTTACACACTTTGCTTTAATTGCTAACTAATCATGGCTCATTTTGTTCCTTTTCTGGAAGTCTTGAAGTTCTGGCAAGCTGAAATGGAAATGGGAATACAAATTAAAGCAAGAATATATTTGTTAAATGGTAACCATATTCACAGATCAATTCCAACAAGACCACAGGTAATAGATTCCAATTACTCAAAGCAAGCCAGACCTAGTTGATCCCTATCCAGAACCACAAGAATGGAGATTTCAACTACTGTATAACAACAAAAAGGTTCCAGAGCTAATAAAATAACCAGAAGAAGAAAAACCATATCATGAAGAGAAATGGGATGCAATGGCCTATCAAACATGTTAGCTGAAGGAAGTTTAATGACACATGCTGCTTTCTGTAAATTTGAGATCAATAATTAATATGTCCACTTTCATTACATTAGGTGGTCAGTGTATCTGTACATCACCCATACCTGTATAATATACAGTAGTAGCTATGAAAGTTAGTATGACTTTGGATAGGGTGGATGATAATCAATTCTACATATCTGATTCAAATGATTATCACTTCTTCTCTTAGGAGGAAGCAACTATGAGAAGGCAAGAGGGGGAGGGGTAGGACATTAGGTGGGAGGAAAATTTAAAAAATATATATATATATTTTTCTTATTTCTTTATGCAGCATTATGTGGACAGTATATCTGCACATGATTCAAACCTGAATGTTTTATACATGTAATAATATCTAAGTCAGTGCAATGACTTTGAAAAAGCTGTCATCATCAAATTATACAGATACATAGGTGAAAGCTTTATCCCTTCTCTTAGGAAGATGCCAATGTAAGGCAGACAAGAGGTTGAGGGTTTGAGGAAAAATATACTGAATACGTTGCTGAATGCTGAATACTTTCTTAATGGTCCAATCATAACTGTGTGTCCATATACCGATGGAACACTAGGAGGAACATGGAAGCCATACAGTACTTTCCATTAGATTTGATAAAATACAAAGGAAATACAGGCCCACAGAGTCTGTTGAGCAGTGTAAACACCTTCACTGCATATTAGGATACATGTAATGTAATGTAAATATATTCTTGTATAGCGCACTAGGAACGATGCATCTGTGTGCTTTACAGACGATCTATAATATACAATAAAATACAATCTATATCAGTCGTTAATTCCAGTTAATTCCAGTAGATAGTTGTTTAAGGGTCACAGGAGAACTAGTGGAAACGGCAAGGGAGGTTGGTAGAAGAAAAATGAAATGAAACTTAATGCCTTCAACGAAAAATATAACCAGCTGTCCTCTAACAGGGAGTAACATTATGTGGACAGTATATGTAGATATATGCTTATTATCTATACATATTATGTACGGTCAACATTACTAAACCACTTTGTATGGAACAATATAAACTTCCATACAAAACTTATATTTTGTTTCAATTATACTTTCCCCCATTTAGGTTGTCAATGGGAGAAGGCAAAGGCTGGGAAGGAGGTGGTGTGTAGGGAGGGGGAGGGAGAGGGGGGTAGAACAATTAAATGAAACTCTGAGTGTAAATCATCCATACCTAAAATGTAGGGCAGTTAACAATAAACCGATATGTAAGGAATGTTATCATCTACCTACAAAACTAGTATATTACTTTAGATCTATTATTCCTTTTCCTTTTAGGTTGCCAAAGGGAAAGAGGCAAAGGATGGGAGAAGGCCTAGGCAAGGGAGGTTGGTGGACGAAAAGTGAAATGAAACTAAATGCCTTCAATAAGAAATATAACCAGGTGTCCTCTAACAGAGAGTAACGTTATGTAATGTTAGATCTTATCCATTTTCCTCTTTGGTTGCCAATGGGAAAAGGCAAAGGTGGGAGAAGGTGTAGGCAAGGGTGGTTGGTAGAAGAAAAGGTATATGAAACTTAATGCCTTAGGTGAGTAATACGACTTACAGAGAGTAACATTACGTGGACAGTATATCTAGATATGCATATTATCTATACATATTATGTACAGTCAATATCACTGAACCATTTTGTAAGGATAAATATAAAATTCCATACAAAACTTATATTAAGTTTGAATTATCCCATTTCCAATTAGTTTGTCAATGGGAGAAGGCAAAGGCTGGGAGGGAGGTGTGGGAGAGGAGGGGTGGGGGGCATGAAAGTTAAATGAAACTTAATGCCTTCAAAAAGTACATTTGAGTGCCCTCTTACAAATGGTAACCTTAGATAGACATTATATCTAAATGCACATCATCCATACTTATCATATAGGTTATAAGCTATCACTAAACCAATCTGTCAGGAATCATATCATCTAACATACAAAATATAAATTAAGTCAGAATTACCCATTCTTTTCTTAGGTTACCACTGAAAAAAAGTGAAATAAAAGTAATATATCTATGTGTCCTCTTGCAGAGAGTAACATTATGTGGACAGTATATCTAGAGATATAATTTATACTTATTTTGTAGCGTAGTTATCACTACACCAATTTGCAATAAAACCTAGCAATCAGCTCCATTATACATGTGCCTTGAAGTCATCTATACAGCCTGCTACATACACCAATCTATATTTGCAGTTAAACAGACATAATTTGCTTACCAGGTTTGAATTTCTTACTGCTCTGAGTTCCTGTTTGACAGCTTGGGTCATCATCTTCTGTATCTGAAACAACTTACAGAGAGAAGGAATATGATTATAAGCTCCATTAATCAGTGGTGGCTAGAAAGGAGGACATAACTAACATTTCATGCTTTTCTTAATGTCTTTATTATTAATGTTGTGTCCCCTTGCATAGTGTTGCTGGTAGAAGAGGGGGGAAGGCAGTGGGTGGAAATGCAGGAGGACAGGTGATGATACGGCTTATAGCAAAAGTTGGGAGAGATTTATAAAGGGTTTTGATCCACTTTGCAAAAACCTTATGTTGAGTGGTAGCTATCATAGCCTACTACAGCTAGTTGTATTGCACACATGTATACAAGACTTAGGTCGAATTATAACGTCCCAAGATAGGTTCACTGTATTGGGGAAGGAATTTGTAATATGCTTTTGAAACCCATAGATTAAAACAACTATTTATACTGCACCGAGATGCACAATTGGTAGGTCTCAGATAGATACTACTCACATGAGTTATGCTGCCCCTTGAACTGGCTTCTGATTTTACTGTTGGATGTTGTATCAGCTTCACAGGTCAGGACACCTGCAAATGAACCTGAAGTATCTAAAGCAAATTCAAAAAGACAATATAGGAGAATCAATTTAGTATTTGGATATTAGTCATTTTAAGTATTTTCCCTGAACTTCCACTCTAATTAAATATGGTACACTTAAAGGTACTGTAAAAAAAATGAATTTAAAGTGCCAAGATATAACCAATGATTAGTGATATTTTGTTTTTAGATTGCATAGAAAGAATAATAGCAATTACTCACCATCTATCCTGTTCAGAGATTGTCCACCTTTGAAGACCTCCATAAGTGCTGATGGAGCCTGGTATATATCTTGGTTCAATGGGATCTACAAACAAAGATTGAAGGCCATGGCTCTACTTTTTGAGTAATCATGTTTAATACTAACAAGTGTGAAAGTATGCATACATTACATACACATATAACAATAATTCCTATGCCTTAATCCAACAGGCTATATCAATTGTCATAGAGAATTAGGTATGGTCTTCGAAAGATAATTATCTTTCTTGGTGTTTTTTGCACCACTCCAATGATTAATATATAGATCTACACTGTGGGTGAAAAGTTGGAGAAAATTGAACAAAGAGCTAATTGGAGTCAAAGATAAGTCCAAAGCAGGATGATAGTTCTAGAAAAATCAGTCCATAGCATTCTGAGTCCATGACAGATTTTGAGTCCAGGCTCTTAAGTATGCAACATCAATACCCCACACATGAATCACATACCCCTATTTAATGAGATCACTCCCATATACCATAGCAATATATACCTCTATAACATAATCCAATGAGTTTGATTAGTTAACCGGGTTGGCAGGGGTAAGGTACTAAGGCATACAGTACATTTCCCTTCGGTGAAATTCAACTTATACTGCATGTGGGCCTGCATGTTCATGGCTGTAAGCATGCGATGCATTTTAAAAATTATTTTGAAAAGTACATGCTCAGTCCCATTTATGATTGCCTAAAACCTCTCCAAATATCTCCTTTAAAAGAGATAAAAAAGGTATACAAATTATCATAATAATGCTGTGCCTCTGTTGTGTGCCTGTGCCCTGTATTCAGGCGTAAGTTGAGCTTATAAAAAAGAACTGAACAGCAGATAAATAATTTTTGTTCTGGTTTGACAATCACTGGACTATTGGCATATATAGCTACATTCTGTGCACCACCCAGAGGTCTTCAAATAACTTGTGAGTGTAACAAAGCATATTGGAAGAGCTTAAAATTAGTTTTGCAGAGAGGCGGCCTCATTATTACAATGCGATGGACAGTAAGTGGGTTATCTAGTTCCCAGCCTGACCCTTTGAGATTCTTGTG
The DNA here is from genome assembly GCF_037975245.1 of Apostichopus japonicus. NCBI lineage: Eukaryota > Metazoa > Echinodermata > Holothuroidea > Aspidochirotida > Stichopodidae > Apostichopus > Apostichopus japonicus. The sequence continues at coordinate 25,649,773 of NC_092579.1, forward strand.
CACAAAATTTTTCTAAGGTATCATTGCTGTTGCAGCCAAACATTGCAATTGTTGCTACATCTGAAGGGATTTATTCCACCCTGCGAAATCAATGACTTGGTCTACTCCTGTCAACAAACAAAGTCATAAAAATTGAGTTTAGATACTATGGTCAAGAGTACACTATATTAAACATTCATGTCCGGCTTTGTACCATGATACTATGTTTGTTCTGGAAGTGGCCCAGAATGGCAATAACAACCCTCTAATTAAATAAAAAAAAGTATGAAGAAGGGACTGTAGAACCCCACCATGTGCTTTGTACATCGATCATGTGCTTACATTGTTTGGACTTGCTGGTCACTTGTTATAAGTGGTGGGTTCAAAAGCAAACATTGCGAAAAGGAAATGGAGCAAACTTAGTTTACCTTTAAAATGTGTTAGAATGATCAACATCCTTTACAAAAATTAAAGAGGTTGGATAGGAGACTAAACACCCACCTCCCCCCCCCCCCCCATCGAGCCTCTCCAGTATTAAATATTATGATACTTGTCAAGGTCTCTTTTCTGAAGTCCAGAGTACAAGCACTGTTTTTGTTCTTATTGAAGTTTACAACATCTCTAATTACTATTTGTGTCTTAGTTCCAAATTAATCTCAGTATTAACTGGGTGCTTAAGTTCTTTCCAAATACTCAAGTGCGTGTTTAAAGTTTGTCTCGTATTTATCAAGATACAAGAAGGGATTTGACCCAGCACTTTGGTCAAATGTAGTATTGTTACTAAGATTTTAAAGTAATTTTTAAAATTTGACAACCTAGTTGGATTTTGTGAAAATAACTATAGAACCAATGCATAAACTATTTACTGGCATTTCTAATCGTTAAAAAAAATACAGAAATAAGACCAGCATTTATGGTACAAAGTTGACCAGAAATCCTGGTCAATTTAACCAGGACTGTACAAGTAGGTGCCATAGTGAATAAAAGCATGTCGAAAATTATTGACCCCAACTTGGTGAAACTTGAAGAGTATGTTTATATAGGACTATACATCACAATACATTATGTTCCAGTAATTCACATGTCAGCATAGTTTATGCGGAACACCAATCAGGAAACATAATAAAACCTAACGGACGTATGGCAATGTTTTAGAGAAATATTCACTTACCATTTTTGTTTCCGAAAGAAGAATAGGAAGTTCCCCACAAAATTAACATATGCTTTCTCGGTTTTTGAAAATCCTAAGTTGCAAACACCTCTGAACCTTCAGCCAAACAAAGATAAAAGAAATAATGTAAGTGTACATGAATAATTTTGTTTCTATTAGTATTGCTTATAAATTGAGATCACAAATTAAAAAAAAAGATATTTTCATAGAGTAGTGTTTAGCTACTGCCAATGCCAATGTTATCTAGGCCTAGCCTAGATCATAGACAAGAAATTAACTAGTCTTGTACTTCTAGTACTAGTATCTAGTTCTAGTATCTAGGATTCTACTATTACTACTACTAAGTACCAGTAGTAGTACTGTAGTAATTGCATTGCGATCAGACTTCACTGAATGTAATAAAATCATGCAGGCTAATGTAGCCTACTGATGTAAATGTAGCTTACAAATGCTACAGAAGTTGCAAAGCTAGTGTACCCAATAAATGTGAAGCTGAGTAAAAAATGTTTGGTTGAAAATAATTTGGGCGAAATAATTCACCCATCATTACCTACAGAACGATAGCCTAGAAATATACATGCATGTTGCTTCCTACTCTTCCTATACGGATGCAATCCATCCGTATTTGTTGAAGACTTTTGCACACTATTTCTGAGTTCCACAGTCTCTCGTTGATTTTTAGTAAATTTATGGATCAAGGTTATGTTCCTAGGGACTGGAGATGTGCTAATATTACCCCAATTTTCAAGAAGGGTGATAAGACTAAGCCCTGTAATTATAGGCCCGTTAGTCTCACTAGTGTAGTTTGTAAGGTCATGGAGTCTATTGTTAAAAAGTCTTTGGTCTGTCACTTCAGCAGTCAGTCTTTGATCAGAGAGTCTCAGCATGGCTTTTGTCAAAAAAGGTCTTGTCTCACTAATATCCTTGAGTTTATGGAAGATGTAACAAGCTCACTAAATAGGCAGAGGTCTGTAGATGTTGTGTTCCTGGATTTCCAGAAGGCCTTTGATAAAGTTCCCCACCAGCGTCTTTTACTTAGGCTGAAGAGAATGGGTGTCATAGGGAAATTACTGTCTTGGGTCGGGAATTGGCTTGGTAATAGGGAACAGAGGGTGGTAATTAATGGCTGTGCTTCTTCTTGGCAGAACGTTACTAGTGGGGTTCCACAAGGGTCTGTATTAGGTCCCCTGTTGTTTGTTGCCTATATAAATGACATCGACGGAGATATTTTGTGTACAGCTAAGAAGTTTGCTGATGACACCAAATTGTATTCTGAGGTCTCTTCCAAAAGCGATTCTGAGAAATTTCAAGCGGATTTAGATAAGATTTTTTCCTGGTCTCAGGGGTGGCAAATGCTTTTTAATATTGATATATGTAAGGTAATGCACATTGGTAGTAGTAACCAAAAGTTTACATACAATCTAAATGGTGTGGAGTTACAGGAGGTCTCTGTTGAAAGAGACCTAGGTATCTACATTGACTCGTCTCTGCAACCTTCCAAACATTGTCTTGAAGCTGCTAAAAGAGGTAATAGGGTTTTAGGTATGATCAAGAGGAACTTCAGTTTTCTGAAAGAGGACATCGTAGTTAGGCTTTATAAGCAGTTGGTTAGGCCTCGTCTGGAGTATGCTGTGCAGGCTTGGAACCCTTATTTTGCTAAGGATAAGGAAGTACTTGAAAAGGTCCAGAGGAGGGCTACTAGGATGATTAGTTCCTTAAAGAGGGTTCCTTATTATAGGCGGTTACAACTGTTGAATCTCACCACACTGGAGCTTAGGAGGTTACGTGGGGACTTGATCCAGGTTTTCAAGATTGTGTATGGTTCGACAATTTATCCTTTACCGACTTTTTCATGTTTGCAAACAGTAGTTGTACTAGAGGTCATTGTCTTAAACTTCAAAAGTCGCATAGTAGGATTAATATTCGGCATAACTTTTTTTCTAATATAGGGTTGTGAATGAGTGGAATAGTTTACCTGAGAAAGTTGTACTTGCAAGTAGTGTCAATGGGTTTAAGAATGCTTTGGAAAAGCACTTTAAGCATTGTAATCGGGTCTGAGTGTTTGTGTCTTCAGTTTTTTTCCCTCTCTTTATAGGGTCCTTGATGGGGACTTAAGTGTCCCTCCTGATCCTTTTTTCTACTAAACTAAACTAAACTACTCATTCCTAAGCTGGGATGGGCTAGGTTATTTTGGGCCTAACCTTACAAGTTACAGCGCACCATCCTGCTTCTATATTACGCTGATAGCCTACATTGATGATGCGAACTTGAATGCTCGATAAATTGTGTAAGCCCACCACTGTTCAACGCAGCTCAGCCATCTTTATAAAAGTGTACTTCTTAAATTTATAAACTAACTGAATCCACGTACCTTATTTTTTGTCAAATTACGTCTTCAGGGATGCTACAGTTTATAGTACATACCGACCATTCGATTCTCGTCGGTGTGTGTGGTATACACAGTTAGTTACCGCTAGCGCTACACTGTACATATGCCAAAACGTTGGAACATATACCTTTTGTACATATGGCATGCGCATGCCTCGGGTCCTTGCATCTAAAATTTGGTAACTGTATTAGTATATCTCATATATATGTTTTATTAGTGTTTGTGTCAACTGTTTCACTAGCGTATGATACAAGTAGTCTTAAAATACAACTATTGACAGCTTTGCAATGAAGATATACCTATCAAACTTTTCCGTAAAACACGAAAAACATGAAATCCTCTTTTTAACCCAATTTGAAATCGCTAACATATACGTCATTGAACTTCAACACGTGGTTAATGGTTGTAGACCACATGTTACACATCCAGGAATGAAACACAAAATTGATGGCGCTCTCCGGAATAAGGAACAGTATTTACATTGTGTGATATGTACCTACAAGTGGTCGCAAATATTGCTCAAACAATACGTAGACACGAAATTGTCGACGTAATGTAGAATGTAGAATGTATATATATACATATAAATGAAAATCGTAATGAGTTGGAAAATCAAGAACAGTGCAAAAACTTTCAATATATATATACTATATATGGTCTATCATAACGCGTGTGCGTGTATGGACACCTTAAACAATTGTAAAATTGTGCTATGGAACCAACTGTGGCTGGTCTTGAACTCGACCGAGTCGTCGGGGAACATGACGCATTTCGGGATGGGGGCGACCGCCCCCCCCCCCGAGCAATTTTTTTTATGATATCGCTAGTAATTTCAAAATAGACATGCTTAGAACTTACAAGGCATGGGAAGTGTCATTTCCAGCGATATGGGAGGCATTTTCGGCCAAAATTTTCTTATACGCTTCGCGCCAACCCATGGTGGCGCTACGCTTAGATAGTTTGCCTACAGGCTTCGCTCCTCCCTTGGCAAATCACTCGCTATACGCCTGTTCGAATTTGTAAAGCAAAGAGCAGATATCACATCATATCAGTGAGCATAAAATGCATGTTCCAGGATGAATAGCCTCAAAACTGTCTTTGTGTGTAGTCAAAGGCGTAGGAGCCCAATTGGATTTTGGGGCGGTAACGACTTGCCCGAAAATTATAACCAAAATTTTTCGCGCGCTTCGCGCGCGTTCAACTAGTCAATATCATATAAGCAAGCATCGGTTGTTACATCGCATGGCATCGTGTACCGTACGGTCCGTGAAAGTTGCGCAGTATACCACGGGATGCTAATGTAAACAACGGCGAAATGTTTAGAAGCTTAGAACTTTATTTTAATTACCAAGGAGATAACTTTTAAAGTATTCATTTCCTTAAGACACATCCTTGCTATTTATTTTTCTTTCAGTAGGTGCCCGAAAAATTCTCAGCATATTGCTCGAATTTTCAGGGGGAAAATTGGGTTGGGGGGGGGGCTGCAGCCCCGCCTCCTACGCCTATGTGTGTAGTATTCGGTTTCGAAATATCTAATATCGGAAATATCTGCTATTTTTCATTTCCTTCAACCAAGTTTTATAATAGCCGTTATAACAGGTTGCAATATTTGTACACCTATAAATTAACTGTGTCGGAATTTTCGAATATTTCCTCAGGCTGACCAACATTCTTCGTCATACTTCCCTCTACCCGTGCAATTTTGACCTGTCTGTAAGGGGTTCAAGGAGGTTTTTTATATATTGCTTGTCCATAGATTGAATTTTCTGCAACATTATGGGTATGTTTTCAAGTGAGTTTATTCACGAGAAATGGGAATTTTTAAATTCTCAACAAATAATGGGCTTTAAACCTTGAAAAGTGGGGCTTTCGGATATTGTGGGCCGTAACGTAGAATCACCTACAAAAGCAATGATCCACAGGACATGCAATCAGGTCCAACATGATGTGTGACTGGTGACAATCTTCAAAAAGGTTATGAATGGAAAAAAAATGAGAAGTGCCATTTCCGGTGATCTGGGGGGTATCAAAACCAGAAATTTTCTTGTACGCTCCGCGCCGACCGATGGTGGCGCTCCGCTTAGATAGTAATTCGCGCCCCCGGGTTAGAAAATCCTGGATACACCCCTGTATATATATAGAAATGACAACACTCATTTTGTTCTCTTTGAGCCACTTTAACAAATACGCACGAGAGCTATAGTAGCAGGTAAATGATACAATACAACACACGCTAGAACCTGAAATGTTTGAAACGTGGGAACTAACTTAACTGGTCAAAAAAACGTCAGCAGGGAAAGTTAATAGAAAATATAGATTTTTGGAAGCTTATAAATTATAAAGTTAAAAGTTGAAGGTTTACAGTCTTGTATGAGGCTAATGCCTCCTCACACGACTTTACAACTTAACCCCTGGTCATTGGTAACTTGTCACACCCACACACCAAAGTGTGCACAATTCAATCAATCTCTCCTGGGGCACCACCACCACCACGTGTCCCCCGGGGGACTTCCCATAGGGTGCAGCCACAAACCGGCGCACGCAACTATATTTACAAGTTACCAAGACTTCGTGTGCGAACCACGTGACTTTGTGAATGGTCCTCGCCACACATTGTGGCCGTTTTTCTTTCTTCTGGAGGGCCGAAAATGCAATAAAGTAATACATATCCCTACATATATAGGCACTACGCAAGTGCATTAAGTTATTCCCATAACGTACGATATTCCTATTCCGCGAACGACACATAATGGTCCACACTTTTTGCCAGCAAATATCCATAAAAAGTTTTTGTTTGTCAAATAATAATTTTGCGAAAGAACACGTTTCGTTTTACTTCATGCTCTTTCCGTAGGATATACCCTTAAAACTTATGCCTAAATAATTATGCAATGAAATCCGTGCATATAAATATTCATATTCATATTCATATGCATATATATATATTCATATTCATATATATATATATATATATATATATATATATATATATATATATATATATATATATATATGTATATATGTATATATATATATATATATATATATATATATATATATATATATATATATATATATATATATATATATATATATATATATATATATATATGAAACTTTATGTAGCAAGATCCGATCCACCAATTTTGTGCCTAAATAATTATGCAATGAAATCCGTGCATATAAATATTCATATTCATATTCATATGCATATATATATATATCTATATATATCTATGTATATATATATATATCTATATATATAAATATAAATATATCTATATATATATATATATATATATATATCTATGTATATATAACTATATATATCTATATATATAAATATATATATATATAAATAAATAATTTATAAATAGTTGAAGATTGGTTAGCTTGATTAACGGGGAGGTACTGCATGTGTTTGAATTTCAAAACTGTTCGATGCGATTTCCTGGCATCTGGCAATCAAGATAAGTATACACCAAGAAACATTTTTGTTGTATGGAACGAGAAAAAGGCCTCGATATATTTCGTCGTACCTAAACTTTATGTCGATGTACATAAATTATACGTTGTTGTTAGATGTAACCGTACTGAAAACATACGTCGCTGGTGTCAACAGAAATGATGGTGGATTTGCTAAAGCCAATATCTAAGGTACTCATATGCAAATGAGGAAGAGTTTCAGGCGTATCTGGATGCACCGATGGCATGCCAGTCAGTGGCGTAGGAAGGTACTTTTGAGTGGGGGGCTGAAGACTGATGGCCGGCCTGGGGGAGGGGTCTAAGGGTGCCCCCCTCCCCCTTTGGAGTTTTTTGCATTTCCAGATAGCCTCAGATGCAATTTGGTGCAATATAGCACACTTCAACACCCACTCCATTTTGTAAACTTAATTTTGTATTTTCACCAGGCCTTAGATGCAATTTGGTGCTCCAAATGAGATTTTTTTTTCTCATTTGGAAATGAAAAAGGGGTTTTCTGACTTGCGAAGCGGGGGGCGGAATGATACTTCCGCCCCTCCACATTTTTCACTGGGGGGGCTGGCGCCCCCAGCCCCCCCGGTTCCTACGCCCTTGACTACCGTACATGTAACGCGCACATTGGCAAAATCAAGCAACAGTACTACAACTGAGTCGGGTCAGTATCAGTGTCCGTTAGCAGTACTCTACGTCTCGTGCATGTCGGTGTATTTAAAGCTCGAGAAATGACGTCCTTCGAAATAGACGAAATATTACAACAGCATGTTATTGTAGTGTATTACTGGTCAAGTGAACGATACCTACATGACTGGAAAATAATACCATGAACAACCGAAAAGGTTCTTCCTAATACTGAAAGGACTTCACGCGTACTACAATACTGCGTAATTGCAGGCAAATGCAGTTCTAATTGACACTGGGTTTCTCGCCAATCACGATATGGCTGAAATGTTGACCACTAGCTCGCGGAGAAGACCTGCACAGTCTGCAAGTTAGACCACTGTTCGACCACGAGTGCTAATTTTGCTAGCATTAGGAATAAGCAGTCGCCACAAACCTAATTTTGAAACATCAGCTAAGTCTTACAATTTAATCTCCTCTTATTTCCCGTGCAAGTATCTTTCGTGATGTTTCAGAACATAAACTTCGCATATTAAAGGGAAACCAATAAGTTATCCAGCATGAATTTAGCGAATCGGTAACAAACATTTTGTCACATGATTAGAAAGAGCCATACACGAATTAGGATACTGGGTATTCTAATTCAAAGTGCGGTGACTTTACTTACATTTATATGAAAATACAAGATGTACGTGTTGATTATCACCACCTTTGTGTAGTAACACTCATATCAGTCATATAGCTAAGCCACAGCCATCACACCAATGGAAGTGAAGTGAGTTAGCTATAATTTCATTACTTCAGGAATTCTGACCCTAACACGCATAGTCAATCAAATCTGCGGGTAACTGCAACTCTTCCTCGCGCGAGAGACAGACGCTATGGCACCGGCCTTGCGCATCGATGGTTATCAATGACAGGGCATACACGTACATAGGTAGGGGTATGCCTTTCGATACGCATAACAAGTGTTGCATGGCAATCCAATACTCTGAGTATGGATACTCAATACTCAATCCAATACTCTACAGTAATCCGATCACGTTTCAGTTTATAGCTTTACCAAATTTGTAATTAGTCATTTCACAAAGCGTCAAAATATTAGGTCGTATGCCTAAAAATACGCGACCGGAAGCACAATAAACACTTGAAAGTTTCGTTCCTTACCCCTTCTCGTATCAAGGATTCTTTCACTTCACTGGCGTTCGTGAAGTGCAAGAGTATTATATCGACCATTGTGAATATGCTAGAATATCACCGCACATGGCGGTGTGGGGGGGGGGGGGTGTACGGTACGATAAACACGTACGTACGGTATACACGTATGTACGGTATACCGTATACGACCGGTTCGACGCCGTGTGAAGCCGCTCGAAATGACATGCCATTTGTGCATGGCCAGACCAAGGGCGGCGGAACCGGGGGGGCACAGGGGGCACGTGCCCCCCCACTTTTCCTCAAGTTAAAAATGTGCCCTTTTTCTACATAAAAATTGAGGTGTCTCAAGTTAGCATGAGGCCAGGGAACCAGAATGAACACTCGGGAAGGGCCGTTTCCGGCCATCTGAGGGGTTTGTAAAACCAAAAATTTTCTTGTACGCTCCGCGCCAACCGATGGTGGCGCTCCGCTCAGATAGTCGTGCATACAACTTTGCAAATCCTGGCTACGCCCTGACTTTCAATGAATTTCTGTGGGTCAAACTCAAAGCTATTTCGAATGGGAAAAATTTGTTAAGATATTAACGTAATCCTTGTTTCCCAATTTGCACATTGGATATTGCAGTGCTAGTATATATGCATATTTTCCTTGAGGGGAGGGGGGGGGGGGGGGCGTTGATGGAGTAGTGTATACGCAAATAAGATTATACAATAAGAGTTATAAAGGGTACTAATTATATGGCTGTATCAGTCCAATCGAATTTCTGCAAAGTGCCCTTTGATGTCGGTGCCCCCCCAGAATAAAAGTGCTTCCGCCGCCCTTGGGCCAGACACGCATATGAGCACCTTTGATACTGACCTTCGTAATAGAACATCATTAATGTTAACATCAGCTACCTATGTTTTCAGCACAGCGAGATCTACTGTAGAAACAACGATGTTTATTTTAGGTAGAGCGACATATTCTTTTGTTATAGCGACGTATGGTTTCAGTACGACAACTTAAACTTTATATACAATTATATATGTCGTGGTCCTTTTGGCGTTCCATATTGTTATAGTATCGTGCACAATTATGCAATGTGACCACTCTGCAATTTCGGAATCTATGCTAGCCAGTAATTATGATCATGTATATATCTGGCAATATGGCCAACATTAGGAAAATCCGAGTGCATCCATTAAAATTCATTAAAAATGAAACGTTCAAGCCTAAAAGGATGATATTATGCCCCCGTAATGATACACACTACGGAAGTATCTTCGTTGGGTGACGATCCGGATATCGAACGATGATTAAAACTGTAATGTTGCTAAGGTGTTTCTTCATTCGAATAATCAAAATAGGGTGTTTTCTTAATTCGGCGAAGTTATTCTGGTAATTTGTACGTTCAACTTACGATGCAATGTGACTGACTTGTACGACAAGAAATACAGGAACTGCTGGACGGCACTGCTCGGAACATGGCTGATGTCATCATTCATTTTCATGTGGTAATTCGATCTTAATTTAGCACAACGTGTATGCGCACTCGTTTAACCAATCATAATCTATAATTCTTCGTTCGACGAATGATCTCTCAGTGTGGTGTCTTAACAGCCAATAGTCGACGTTGTTCGGATATATATATATATATATATATATATATATATATATATATATATATATAAATATATATATATATATTTAAATATATATATATATATATATATATATATATATATATATATCACACCTACCAGTTATATAGTCCTCAATTACCAGTCATATTGATAGGACTTTTTCCTGAACATTTTTTTTTTGGCTGTTGTATAGTACAGCGACAGAGAATGTAAATTTGACCGTTTTTGGGGTGGGGGTGGGGGGGGGGGAGCGGCGAAAACTAGATCCAAGCCTGGAACTTCGGGATTTATTAGTGTTCAGCAGTACAACGACCTTGATACGACATATCCCGCATATACCCACAAAAGTTGGCAGGTCTGTCGAATACAGAATCAGTCTCTTGAACCAACGAGCTGATATTTATTCTAGTTCTCAATGCCATCTCCCCGATTGGGACACTCCCCCTCAACCTTATTTTATTATGGGTAGCCTCGTTTACCAATAAAACCAGACTGCAAAATGCATTGAGGTGTCGATGACTTCAACGCACTAGACTTCTGCTTGTTAGTATATCCAGAACTAGCTGTTACAATAACACTAGCATGATAACACAGGTCAGTCTAATGTACGTGGCTATACACACCTCCATAAAAACCTAGAGGGGTCTTGTACTCAATGTTATGAATCCAAACACCAAGTGGTAGAGGTATCCACGATTTCCATCGTTACATATCATGGCACTGGAGGTCAAAGGTCACCCAAATGCAGGTCGACTTATCAAAAATGTTCCCGTTGATGATGTGCACTCTGTCCTACAAAATTTTTGGCTACAATGTACACACATAATGTTATTGCTAGAAAGGTATCAAAACCAACCTTTGGCCCCTCATAACTTGAAAACTGCGGGGTGTCCGATTGAAGCAGGAGTTGGTTTCCTCTATATAGCACAAAGAGCTCTATCATATATCAAAATGTTGACAAACTGTTTTTGTTTTGCCCGGTATCTACTAAAATGAGCATATTTTCAAAATTTGACCTTTGACCTTTTGACCTCGCGGTCAGATGTAGTTTGACACGCTGATTCCCAAAAGCAACATGACAAGTCTGTACGACCATCCTAACTGTACTTACGAAGGTCGCACAGGGGTCAAACCATGGACACTTTTGATCGGAAATTACCTCTGAGATCCGATTATGGCCACGAAAATTCAAATAACCAAATATCTAATACAGGTCACCGGAGGTCAACCTGAGGTCAAAAGTCACCTAGATGCAGGGCCACTACTTGATTACAATGGTGTAACTCCCAACCTTGACGGACATTTTGTTCTCAGGTTATTGCAAAAATACTAGTTTTTGACCCCTGATTGACCTTTGTTTACCTTGGATCACATGACCGTCATGTTTGGAAACGATCCCTTACCCCATCCACAACTACTCCCAAAATATCAACCATGTCGGACCCTGTCAATGGGAGTTATTGCTTGTTTTAATATTTTGGTTTTTGGCCTCTAACTGACCTTTTGTGACCTTCACAGGCACCAAAAACAATATGGCACATCTACTCAATGTGGTACTCATATACACCAAATATTAGATTGGTCCAAGCTTCCCTACTTGAGATATCGTGTTTACAAGCGAGGCGTCACATACACACACATATACACCCACACATACGCCATCGTGAATGCAAAGTTTACGATTATGATCGAAACCAAAAACAAATGTATTTATTAGCACAACCATGTGTTAAGTCCCGGTAGGATGCCGCATGGGGTCTCCAGACAGGTAGTTTGCCATATCTTTTGTTAAATCCTATATATGCCGACCTGTTACACATTTAGTGTAAAATTTACTTTTTAAAGTCCGTCTGGTTTTTTATGCTTAATTTCTTGGTCATTAGATCAAAAGAAAACGAAAAAGGCAGAAGGGGATGCTATCTGAGTTGGCTGTATTCTTTTGTATCTTTTACAACAAAATATGTTAACATGAAACAACAAATGTAGGTTACTCACTTTAATAAAAAAGGTATACATCTGTGTTGAACTCATGCATGAAGTTACCTGAGCACGTTATGGTATCCACGGCAAGTGATTTAGCAACCCCCCCCCCCCCCGTCCCCACTCTCGAGTTACGAAACCCTATGGGCAGGGACTACTTCAGCACACCAGGAATCTCTCCCAATATGCATATCTGCTACTCGAAGAACTGGCCCTATTGCAGTGTGACCATATTTTTGCAGGAAATCCGGGACATGATATCGCTGGAGCATTGCTATTAACCAGTAGGTGCTACATGATGTAACTGGACACGTCTGATCACCTATTCCTATTTTAATTTTCCTACCGCATGAACCATAAACAATATGGTACACCAAGCTCTCAAGGGGAATATCTGTGTATGGTATGTACTACAATATTGAGAAATATTTCTATGTTGCTGAGCTTAGGATAGACATTTACATTTCATTCGATGTGGTAGGCTATACTGCCCACAAAATGAAATTCGTGCTGCTTATATTTATATTTGCTTCAAATGATTTTTCTCAGTCCCTCTGAAAAACATGCCCCTAAACGACTTTTGTCCCCTTTCAAGGTCAAGAAATGTACAGGTTGCTTTAACTTTCCTTTGATAGTCTCTTCAACACCACATTCGGTCAATTTCAATTTGGCTCTGGGGCCAAAATGTTTGGAATCTTTAAAACACAATTTTTCGTCGCTAGCTCTTTCGATTTTGCCACAAAAGGGCATAAAACATTCGACCATAACATTTTTTTCTGATGCATTGTTTTCCCTAGACAATGGATGAGATGACAAATTTTATGACAATGGCAGATCAGAAGTTGATGATCTTAGCTTCCAATGTAGTGACCAAACTGTCTCTGCCATGTTTGGCAGATACAGTCCAACGGAGTACTGAAAATAAAATGATTTAAATGATGAAGACTAACAAATACCCCCATCCCCAACGATTCAACAACTAAACTTTTGGTTATTCTTCTTGTTTTTGTGCTAATCATTTCCTTTTGTTTTACATTCCGTTCAGATGGACAGTGTAAGACATTTCTTAAAAGAGATAAATATTCCACACCGTCTTAGTTGGAAACAACATCATTTCAAAAACACCTTGTCCCCTGTAATCTGTTTTGACTGTCAAACCTTCTAGTCTTCCGGGGAGTAAATCACAGTTATTAATCTGCGATGCCATCACGACAAATGCGTCTTTAAATATTTTACTTTCGTATTATGATATTTTTGATAATATTGTTGAGTTATCCTTGTAATCTGATACATATTTTAGAACCTTCGCTTAGCTACAAGCAAAGTTCTCTGTATTTATCATTTCATTGAAGTGAAACTTTTTTTGTTGGTTTGTTATTAATATTATTTTCCACTGTGGATAACTGAATGAAATGTTATAAAGAATAACAAAACATCAATTTGATGTGATGACATCATTCAGCATACTGTTGCTAGATGCATTCACACACTATCATCTTCCAATCTCACCAAAAATGCTATGCGAGAATGTGGGTTTTGACTATAAAATATACAAATTCAGGCTTGTTTGTTTAGCAACCAACTTCATCGTTGTAATAACAACAAAGTCACCGTCGTCACATAAATTTTGCTTATTTATTGAAATGAAAGCAGAAGAAGACATAAAAGAGAAAATAAAATCCCTTCAAGCAACTCAACTTTCAAACTCCAGCGATAAGTCATACAACCATTTACGTTTATTGCTATTGGCGATGATACATCCCTATTGACATAAGCAATCGTCTATCGTAGGTCAGCAGAAAGAAAGCAAAAATCAAACAAAATGTCTTAAAGTGCCACATGTTTATTACCATCTAGTATTTTGTAATTTTTAAGCAAGTTCAAATTATTCGGCTGGTTCTGAACACGAAACAGTTGTTCTACAATTAAATACTAGAGTACCAATGGTATACATAAACCACCTGTGACGGGCACAGAATTTCAAAGGTTGACGGAGAGGAAAGGGGGGGGGGGGTGGGCGGTTCACATTCGCCATTGATTTTGGTAGGAGCATGAACCTTTAATGAACGGACTGCCCAGAAAACAAAATCAAAGTTAAGGAAGTCAAATGGTACATTTTAAGTAATATTTCGAGGCTACAATGATCCTTTGAGGCTAATTTGGATGATCACATCGTGTGCGCTGAGTAGGTCTAAATGTTAATGTTAATCCATTGTTTATCCATTCTAATAACTCAACCAAAACACGTTCTTTTAGCTTCATATTAACAACAGAGAACATCGATATGGAATATATTGATAACTTGATAATCCACATCGGAACCAATGATATTGCCAATGGAATAAGTACCGAGGAAATCGTGCAGAAATTTGAAAATACGGTGACCAATATTCAAACAATTTCCCCCCACCGACCCAACCTGACTATCTCAGTCCCATGCCCCAAATGCATAGACCAAAAATGACCAATGTCACAGAGCTTGACTCCCGATTGGAGGAATTAATGAGGAAACTTGAATGCAAGTACCTGAATAACCTTACGTCATTCATGTACGCCGATGGCAATGTTCTACGATGATGCCCACCTAAACAAAAAGGGCTCCAACCGACTCATCGATAGATTCACTGACATACCAAGCAATTACAAGAGGGTGCAACACAATACAGGACAGCGCCGTTCAAACCAGCTCTCCAATCAAATTGCAACCATCAATGAAAGACGCCCTCAACTTTACAACATAGGACAGCGCCGCTACAACCAGTCCTCTCATCAAAGTTCTAATATCAATGTAAGACGCCCTCTTCATCAGAACTCATCTGTGAATACGAGAAGGCGTGCTAACTTTTCACCCACGTACACCAATTACAGGAGAGATGAGTCGCACCACAGGCATTATGACAACCGATCCCAAAGGCAAGTCACGAACTCTGACATCTCCAGATTCAGTGGATGCTGCAACTGTGGGGAAAGAAACCACAGTGTAGCGGTATGTAGATATGACAATAAGATAAAATGTTTTCAGTGCAATAGGTACGGCCACAAAGCAACTAATTGCTACTCATACTAGGTGTGTGGCCAAGAAGGTCTGGCCGTCATTGAACTAAGGTCCAGCAGAGATAATATTCAAGAACATGGTAAAGACGATAGTCCCAAGCACTTGGTAAATGGTGCTATTGACCATATGCTTATTCATACATCTGATTCCACCATACTTAGTCAAAATCGTTATAGTATTTTAGATGATGAATGTTCTTTAGTAGATATATCAGAATTGGTATAAATGGTAGTTCTTTCTCTGACGCACAGAATTACCGAGGTATCAATCAAAAGTCAAAATCAACAAAGCCTAGCTAAAGACAGCACCAAACATGTACGATTTCCATTTCTATACTATCAAGTCAAACTGATGCTCATTCTAAGCTAGAACATGGAAATAACCACCCGGAATATAATGTGTCACTTGAAGAATACGTTGAACTTTATAATGGTGCAATTCCAACGTTTAAAGAAAAGGGATTAAAACTCGCCCATCAAAATATAAGAAGTTTGCCCAGTAAAATAGAGGAATTACGTCATATTCTGAGAAATAACCCTTTTGATGTAGTTTGTATCTCAGAAAGTTTTTGTGATGATACAATATGCGATGAAGTGATAAATATGCCAAATTTTTATTTCTCATCGGAAAGATAGAAATAGAAATGGTGGCGGTATTGTAGTTTATATAAATAGTGGTATTAATCACATCCGAAGACATGATTTGGAATTTGAACAACTTGAAGTGGTTTGGGTCGAAATTAAAAGGACTAAAAGTAAATCACTCTTGGTTGGTGCTGTGTACAGACCGCCAAATGCTGATGTATCATTTTTTGAATACTTTACATCTATGATTGAAAAGGCTATTTCATCCGACAACGAAGTTTTCATTTTAGGTGATTTTAATTGTGACTTATTGAGCAATACTCCATGTGTAAATATGAGAAAACTCACGGAAATTGCGAATCTCTTACAAATTTCCCAACTTGTCAAAAAAACCAACAAGGATCACAGATTCAACGTCAACATTAATTGACCATATATACACTTCAAATGTAGATATACATTGTAAAACTGGTGTAGTATAGCTACGTCAGTAAGTGACCATAGGTGTAATTTTCTAAAATATTTATAAAACAAAGTTGGGATCATCTTTCTCAAGAAATTTTATTTCTCATAGGTTATAAATTTCTTACAACCAGCATGTAACTGCAAAATGGTGTTAAACTGTAATTCCTCATGCTCATACATTTACATAGCTCCCAACTCTTGAGAAGGCAAATGCTGGTCCATGCAACGAATCGCCGTCCTGGGGGAGGGGTATAAGGGGAGGGGGTGTCCCCCTCCCCTTTTGGAATTTTTTTGGAATCCTGGTGATGCCTACATGTAAAATGGTGGCACTTAGAAAGGCTTTTGTCACCCAAAATTTTCTGAGAAATATGCATTTTTTTGTGTGTAATATCAATAAATTGAATAGTAGGTGATAATTCATTCTTTCCCGTGGCATGAAAATGTTCGCTGCTCGCCCCAATGAAAAGAAATATAGGCTAATTTGAGGTTCAAATGATGCTGTAAAGGAGGTTTTATGCTCTATTATGCTAAATGCTAAAGAAATGATGGTTGCTAAGTCAAAATTTGATGCAAATTTTTTTATGTATACTTGACAATTACAATGCGGTTTTTTTTCGGACGCTTGTGCGGGTCAGCGGGTTTGGGTGTTAGAATGCGGGTCTAATTCCCGCGAATTGCATTTAATTTTAAACCAGAAAACGAAAAGGTTTAGAGTAGTCTACCACTGCTATTCCTCTCGATTTTTTAAATTTCCAATCATATGATTAGCGGATGTTCGGAAACACTTTTTGGCTCACCTTTGGGGGGGGGGGCATGGCCCCCCTTGGCCCCCCCTTGGATCCGCCAGTGAACTCAGCAAAAAGTCACCTCAATGAGGGGTGTAAGCATGTTAAGTACCGATCGTTTCGTGATTTTGATATATTGTCATTCAGGCGTGACTTATCAAAACAGGACTTTCAGTCAGTTACATAAAATCATGATGTAGATCAAGCATGGAATTTATGGTTAGAATTAGTCCTTGATGTTGTAGAAAGACATGCTCCTTAAAAAGAAAAACGTGTTAGATCCAAAACATGCCCATGGTTAACAGGAGAAAATATGTGTTTAATGAATGAAAGAGATTATTTCCTAACGAAAGCAAGGAAAAGTAAAAATGAAATGATTGGGATGTTAATAAGCAATTACGTAATCAAATGACAAACAGTATTCGTGCTCAGAAGCAAATTTAAGTTATATTCAAAACAAACTTAAAGAAAACAGTAATGCCCAGGGGGCATTTTGGAAGGTTTTTAAAGGTATCAGCCCAAGGGCAGAACCAGTACTTCCCTCCTGTTTGACACTCAATGATGCTAATATTGATAATTTATCGGGCATTGCAGAAGAGTTTAATGTATATACTTTGCTACAATTGGTGGAAGGGTCGCTCCAAGACACGATTCTTATCATGCTTTCGATATAGAATACACAGATGCTGTATTTGACATATAATGCAAGGTTTCTTACGCAAAAATAAATCATTCCTTTCTTTAGATCAACTTGATATTATATACAAGAGCATGATTCTACCACATTTTTTATATGTATCCACTGTATGGTCTGAACATTACGTAAATGATATGCAGAAATTATGTAAATTACAAGGCAGGTGTGCCCGTAATATAACTGGTTCGTCATATGATATCCGAACACAAGATCAATTGAAATCACTGAATTGGGACTTTTTATATGATTTGTACAAAAATCACACCAAAAAGCGCATAATGATGTTTAAATGTTGGAATGATCTTACGCCAGAGTATCTCTCAAAGTCGATTAAAAACCCCGTAAACCATGCATACCATACAAGATACTCTGAGAACTCTATCATTGTCCCTTTATGTGTAACGGAAGCGTACAAAAAGTCCTTTTCCTACACGGGAGCAAAACTCTGGAATATGCTACCTGTTGAAATACAGGGGAAAAAAGTCTTGCCATTTTCAAACACAAATTAAAACGTCTCGATGCTGCTTAAAATGACATTAGTCTTGCCCTATTATAATATGTACTATAGTGATTTCTTATATTGTTTTTCTTTATTTCATTTAGTCTCTTATAACTTTTATTCTCTTTTTATTTAGCTTGTGTTTTATTGTTATAATGTTTTATCTTTTTAATATTTGACACCTTTTGCTAATTCTTATTTTTTAAATAATTTCTATATTTTGGTAATACTTATATTTTAGATTATTCTTATATTTTTGATAATTCTTTTAGTTTCCATTTTTATCTATTTTGTAGTTGTCTCCACTTTACAGCTTTAATTATGTTGTATCTGTATTTTTAATTGTGTTTTACTTTTTTATTTATAACGTTTAATGTAAAAAGCAGGGCCTTATTGGAAACCAGCTTTTGCTGAATAAGCAACCCTGGATAAAAATGCGAATAAATAAATAAATAAATATAGATGATATTCAACACAATTTGTGTTTGATGCATTGTTTACATGTTATGTAATGTCAAAATAAATTGTTAGATTCCAATGAAGTTTTGTGTTGCATCGGGAGAAACTGACCTAATTGTCTGTGTGTTAGTCTAGGTATAGTCTAGTCATTTTAACTATAACCCCTGATGTATCTCTTAAAAGATTATAACTCTCACCACCATTTGAAATGAGATTTACTCGGGCTACAACAGTTTCAACCAAATTGGTGTGAACTTACATGTCAAATATCAATCAATCAGTTACATATTATACAAACGATTACTGGGATTATACAAACATGAATCAAGTTTATTTAATCACCTTATTCCAAGTAGATATCAGAAAAGAGTGATTAACGAAAAATTCTCAATAAACTGACCAAATAAGTAAAAAGGCACCACCATTGTCAAACAAGTCATTGATAGAATAAATTCCGTAACTAATCCAATGCATGATAAGCAATTATTGGTTTTTTATTAGCTTGAATGGTACTATTGTTCCAAATTAATTGACAAAGAAATAGAGAATTCTCTAAGTAAGATTACAAACGAAAATTTAGCAGATAGTACTATACGTTGCATGAAAGACATGATCCCGCTAGAAAAAAATCGTAACTTTTTAGCTTACAAGCTTGATAAAAAATAGTGATCTATGTTCATACCAGGCGCGTATCCAGGATTTTCTAACCCGGGGGGCGCGAATTACTATCTAAGTGGAGCGCCACCATCGGTTGGCGCGCAGCGTACAAGGAAATTTCTGGTTTTGATACCCCCCAGATCACCGGAAATAGCACTTCCCGGGCTTGAAAATGACCAACCAGATGTACACTTTTGCCTGAGAACCAAGTATTTCCCAAAAGTTTTTTCCATCCATAACCTTCTTGAAGATTGTCACCAGTCACACATCATGTTCGACCTGATTGCATGTCCTATGGATCATTGCTTTTGTGGGTGATTCTACGTCACGGCCCACAATATCCGAAAGCCCCACTTTTCAAGGTTTTAAGCCGATTATTTGTTAAGAATTTGAAAATTCCCATTTCTCGTGAATAAAATCACTTGAAAACATACCCATAATGTTGCAGAAAATTCAATCTATGGACAAGCAATATAGAAAAACCTCCTTGAACCCCTAACAGACAGGTCAAAGTTGCACGAGTAGAGGAAAGTATGATGAAGAATGTTGGTGAGGAAATTTTCTAAAATTCCGACACAGTTAATTTATTGGTGTAGAAATATTGCAACCTCTATAATGGCTATTATAAAACTTGGTTGAAGGAAATGAAAAATAGCAGATATTTCTGATATGAGGTATATCGAAACCGAACACTACACACATAGGCGTAGGTCCCGTAGGAGGCGGTGGCTGCAGCCCCCCCCCCCCCCCGCAACCAAATGTTTGCCCATCTTTTTCGGGAACCTACTGAAAGAAAAATAAATAGCAATGAATAGCTTAAAAATGATCTCCTTGTAATTAAAATAAAGTTGTAAGCTTGGCCGACATTACTACTGTAAAAGAGAGTTTTGACATAAATGGATCTGTATGATTTTTCTCCATCTACATAAGACATTTGGTTCTTTACATAGCATCCAGCGGTATACTGTGCAACTTTCACGGACCGTAAGGCACACGATGCCATGCACTGTAATGACCGATGCTTGCTTATATGATATTGGCATTGATATGTTGAACGCGCGCTTCGCGCGCGAAAAATTTTGGCTTTTTTTTCGGGCAAGTCATTACAGCCCCCAAATCCAATTGGGCTCCTACGCCTTTAACTACACACATAGACAGTTTTTGAGGCTGTTCATCGTGGAACATGCATTTCAATGCTCACTGATATGATGTTATATCTGCTCTTTGCTTTACAAATTCGAACAGGCGTGTAGCGAGTAATTGCCAAGGAAGGGGCGAAGAAGCCTGTAGGCAAACTATCTAAGCGAAGCGCCACTATGAGTTGGCGCGAAGCGTACAAGAAAAATTTTGGCCGAAAATGCCTCCCAGATCGCTGGAAATGACACTTCCCAGGCCATGTAAGTTGCATCTAAGCATTGTCTATTTTGAAATTACCAGCGATGTCATAAAGAAAATTTGCTCGGGGGGGGGGGCGGTCGCCCCCTTCCCGAAATGCGTCATGTACCCCGACGACTCGGTCGAGTTCAAGACCAGCCACAGTTGGTTCCATATAGCACAATTGTACAATTGTTTAAGGCGTCCATACACACACACGCGCGCGTTATGACAGACCATATATAGTATTTATATAGATACATTAGTGAGAGAGGAAAAATGGAAACGTCAAAAATGGAGTTGTCGGTGTAAGGGGAAGGGTGAGGCGCACACCCCCTCCGTAATCCTTGATCTGTCACTGGCTATACCCTGTGTATATTATAGGGATCAGCGCTTTAACTATGACTGTTCCTCTTTCTCTTCCCGAGGTCTTGGCTATCTTCTACTCCCTCCTTTTTTCCTTTTTCTCTCTTTTTTCTTTTCCCTTCCTTCCTCTCCTCCTTTTCTTTTTTTCCCCCTCCTTTTCCCTTTTTTCTTCTCTTTTTTCTCTCCTCTTTTCATTACCCGGGGGGCGCGCGCCCCCAACGCCCCCCCCCCTGGATACGCACCTGCATACGGTCACTTGGATGTTCCAAATCACCGACATATTTACCCTAACCCACCGACACACACACAGACAAACACACGCAATCACCATCGCATAGATTCCTTGAGCTCTCGGGCAACTTAGAATCAAAACGGTTTCAGTTACCGATTTTCTAGCCGAGCTAAATAGGCTTTCCAGCACCTGTAATTTTCGAACGTTCTTGAATGATTCATTACGTGATAGATTCGTTTGCATGATTCGCTAACTTTGGAATGCGCCTTAAAAATTTCTCTTAACGTGGAGCCGGCTGCAAAAAGTGCATCGATTAGTGAAGGAGGGGTCCCCTATACCAGTGTTCTGCAAGTGACGAACAAATAATACAAAGGAAACATGTTTTAAGGATTTTTAACTGTCATATTTGTAATCGTGTAAGACATTTTTAAGGTGCTTGTAGAAACCATTTAAATGTAGTTTAGCCTAATTGTAATAAAAGTAAAGCTATCGTTTCTAGGAAAAGTAAATGAAGTTCCAAGACTAAGGAAGTGAGAAACGAAGCTTAGATTTGATTAGGAGTGATGATAATGTTGCTATTTACTATGTTAGAACCGTTCGGGCATGTATACCCGGTTGAGGTTAAAGTTGGAAGAAAAGTAATGTTTTAGAGAAGAAGTTATGAGCTGGCAAGGGTTGTTCATGATAGATTTCCGATTAAAGCATGTACGAAGGCAGCATTTTATAAGTTAAGATCTTTACCGCTAGCTACCAAAGATAAGGTGTCTGATGATCTAAATAGATTGGTAAAGGAAGGCATTGTTAAACAAAGAGTAAACTTTCCATATTGTGCCGCTCCTATTGTCCCAGTGAGGAAAGGGGATGGTAATGTTAGGGTGTGTGATGACTATAAGATTACAATCAACCCTGTAATGTATCAACAATAATATCTTTTGAGTTACTTGCGCAAGTAAATGGTGGTCAAACGATTTTGACTTGATTTATCAAATGCGCATTTACAGATTGTTCTAGATTCTGAGTCAAGGAAGTATGTTACGATTAATGTACATTTAGGATCCGTTGTTCTAGATTGCCATTTGGTGTAGCTTCTGCACCATCAATTTTCCAGTAATGTATGGACCAAATATTAAATGGGTGGAATGGGGTTGGATGTTTAGATCAAGTCAGACTAGACAAGTTGGCTTGAAATGAAGAGAATCAGTGTTCATTCTTCTAGTAACTCTGTTGAATACCTGGGTTTTGTGGTCGATCATGCTAGGAAGTTACATTACCATCGCTCATTGGTATGATAAATTATTATAGAACATCTATACCAAATTTATCGTCTATTCTGATACCTATGACATCAGTTCTTAAGATTGGCAAAGATTTCACTTGGGGTCTTGTGATTGTCAAATGTATTTTGATGCGGTGAAACAAATTCTTATTCCTGCAAAAGTGCTTGCATATTTTTATCTTTCAAAAGATATCATTTTAGCTGTTGATGCTTTTCCATATGATATTGGTGCAGTCTTTTCACATGCAACTTAGAAAGGTTAAAAAACCAATTGCATATGCTTCCAGAAAACTTACTAGCTGAGCAAAATTATCCACAAATTGAAAGAGGTTTTAGCTATTGTATATGGTTACGCATGCATATTGGTCAGGTTTAGAGTAGCAGATTGAACAAATAGTAGAATCGTGTCAAGCTTGTCAAAACCCTTTGTAAACCTTCGCAATGGTCAACAATAATGCACTGTATTTATGATAATTTCTTGTTCCTTGCCGATGTGATATGTATTTTATAGTAGTTGATGCTCGCTTCAATTGCCAGACGTAGTCTACAACTTTATCCAACACTATCATTGGGTTAAGAACTTTGTTTGCAAGATATGCCAAGTTGCCAAAAGAAATTGTATCTAATTATAGCAGAAGAGTTTCAAGTTTTGCAAACAAAACGGCTTCCATCATATTAGAAGTGCTGTTAAGCTTCCTGCTTCTAACGGTGAGGTAGGGAGATTTGTATGAACGTTCGAGCAGTGAAAGAAAATTAAGTGGTCAAATTCAAACGAAAAGAAATGAAAGGTTGCTCTAGGATATAGGACAACTCCACTATCGTTGACCAAAGATACCAGCAAAATTGTTGAACAAAGAGAGCTTCATGGGATGTTATCTGTGTTGAAACCAAATTTATGTACTTATGTTATGGGCAAACAGATTCATTTCCGGTTGTCATTTCCAGAAAGGTCTCTCACATGCCATGGCGATTATTCCAAACGCCAAACAGTGGTTTCGGAGTTTAAACATGTGACATTCCGAGACTGAGTTGCTTACTGCATAGTCTACTTGGAAATCTTCGGAAACGGTAAAGGAGTAAAGTTAGTCAGTAATAACAATAAAAGCATATGTAAATCTCAATATGATGAAAGTCTTGGAGTTTACATTGAGCTACGCTTGGTGTGTTTGAGATCTTTGAGAAGGTTGTGATTTAATAGAGGAATATATCCTTAAAAATAATTTTTTCCCTCTATTGTCTAATTGTACATCCCTGTATTCACATTAGTTTCCTTTTGGGAGATCCGGGACACAACGGAACATTTGATGGAGGATAATTCTTTGTACAAATTTCTTTTAGCACAACACTACTATAATGCAAAGACAAATGCTTAAGTCCCTATAAACAGATTTGTTTCTGTAGGGAAGTGAAGGCAGGGTTACAAGGGTTTTATAACCACTCGCATATCTTGATCAAGTACGAAACCATCCTTGTTCACACTTCAGAACACACCCGTACTTCAAGCCGGCATGGGTGATTAATTTCCCTAGGCCTTGTTCACATTTAAGAATGCACAGGCGATTATTGATCTTAAGTCCGGGAGGAGGATTATGAATTAAGAACAAGATCCGTTCACATTTAAGAGCAAGTAAGTTTTGAAGTAAGTCATTCACACTAAGGGAATTAATCGCCCTTGCGGACTTGAAGTACCAGTGCGTTCTTAAGTTTGAATAAGGCCTAAGTGTTGCATTATGATGATGTTGAACAAGCCAATATTTCCTTAAACAGCTAATATAAAAACCAAACTCAACGCCCTGAACCCATACTGTGCAATTGCACAACATGTTGTAAACTAGTAAGTTTACTAACTTACTAGTGTGCTACTGACATGTTGTGCAATGGCACATTATTGTACATGGAAAGATTAAATTGATAACTGTGTGCAACTGAAGGTCTCCTTTAAAGAAATCCATCCTTCTATTTATTATTCACACTCCTGGTAGGTTTCCATTGCTGACCCACAGAGTCAAGAAAAGGTTGACAGGTTTTCAGTTCTACTACTGTATCCTCTACAAAGAGGTTGATAGGTTATCACTTGGCTTATTATATACTGGTTTTGTTTTCCTCATACCATTCTTTATGTTTATCAGTCTTGTGAATCTAACAATTTTGCATTTTAATGAAGCTGATTGCCCTTTCTAATGTACCATCAGATACAAGTAAAAAGTGAAATATTAATAACAGATACCCATTGAAACTTTCTTCCACTGTCTCCATTAATGACAATAATTACTTGACTTTTGTACAATATTTATGACAAGAAGAGTAAGCTACAACTGAGTCCTGTCTCTGCAGTTTTCTCTTTAAGCATTAAAAGAAATTTTGTGAATATCTCTTATGACTAAACTAAAAGAACAAACACTAAATGACTCAATGAAGTTTCTTTACATAGCACTTAAGACAAATGCATTGCAAACACAGCTACTTTGAATATTTCTCAACCAAAGCATAGTATTTATATAGCTGATAAAAGTCCTCCAATTCTTTTCAGAATTAATTTGCACCATTCCATCATCCATCTCAGTAGTAGTAATCCTTTCACAGTTCAGGATAAAGGGGAGTTTTCTCAAATCTGTGTAACAAGTCTGAATTTGCCAATCTGTGGGGCAGGTCTTACATTGACAAACTTCTTCTCCATCCTTTCATCTGGCAACATTGGGGCAACATTCTTAGACCAATCATCCTCTGGAGCTGGCTGCCATTTCTGTTTTGTGAAGTAAACCTGGCCATCTACTTGAGCATTTAAAGTTCTTCTGTACCCAGCTAGGACCTAAAAATGAAACAAGATAACAGAAAAGACATGGAGAGTAGATTAACAGAATGAATTTATACTTGAGGATTAGATAAGTAGCAGGAATCATTAATCATGTTGATAAAGTCTATTTAGTGACATAGTATAACAAGAACCCAACAGCACTATGGTTCCTTGCTTACAGTATTGGAATATTGAAATGTTGGATGTCATTACCCAAAATCATAATATTTATGCCCACATTTAGCAGCTATTAACCAACTGTATGCCAAGTTTGATTCCATGTGTTTCAATAAGGTAATACATAAAATTGTTCATTTTCAAAAAAAGGCACTTCATTTAAGCTGCCTATCTGACAAACCATGTCAAATGAGGTTTCACCATGCAAAATTATGCCAAAAATGGTTCATTATTAAGGAATAAATGATTGAAAGTATCAACAAATTTATCCATGACAGAATTCATTCATGAATGTATTCTGTTTTGCCATGCCTCTTGATTTACACAAGTCAATGAAAGAACGCATTGTAATGCATTTTCAGTACCAATAAAGCTTCCCTTGCTCAAAGAACAGCTGATCATCGATGCGACTATAGCAGACTCAGTGATAACAGTAATATAGTGTACAAAACCTAACCTATGGTCACACATAATACTACACTTGGTATCACAGACCATCGAACATCTTCACAGTCTCTCTCTCTTACTTCGAATTCAACCATTTAACTCAAATTTGGAATCTAAAACTTAAATTGAATAGTGTGCATTTGTTACACTGGTGACACCTTTGCTGTTTAATGTTGCATATTGATTACTTAACTCACAACTAGGCAGAGTCTAACACTTACTGTACTGTATAATGAGAGCCGGTTTTGTAAAAGTGCAAAATATGGAAATAAAATTTGAACCCAACCATTGCAAAAAATGGACCCTCAATCTTTTGGACCCAGATGTTCCCAAATATTAATGCCTGCATGTACCATTAACCAACAACTGCATACAAAGTTTGGCTACAATCCAACTTGAGGTTGAGGAGTTATTTCAATGTGAAGAAAACGTTGGACCAAATGGTGGCAAAAATATTGTGCCCCACAAATTCTGGTACAAAGAATGTGTCCAAAAATGCAATTAACTTTCTGGCCCACACAGCCAAAAAGTATACTGTTGTGTATTTGTGTATTAACCAACAGTTCTATACCAAGTTTGATTACAATCTGACTTAAGGTTGCGGAGTTATTGCAATGTAAAGATTTCTACATTTAACCCCATTAGCTCGTTAACATTCATAAGGTCCGTTCCAAACAACAATAGGGCACACATTCTCACTAAAATACATGTATAAAGCAAGTATGACAAATATCCATCACTCCCTTGTTGTGCTATCGCATCACATAAGTGTAAGCAAGTGTCACAGACGCAAACACACACATGTACACACCAACCTGACTGCATAGGTTCCTTTGCTTCCAGCAAGGAATCACAAACAGATGCATGCATGAATATTAATGAGGTCAAATTTCATGATCTCATCAGCAAGTATCTATAAACTTATATTGTATTAATCACGTACATGTATAAAATTAATAGACATACTATTTCAGAGATATCTTATTAAGAATTCATGTTCACTGATTAATACTCACGATATGCACATAAAAAAGAACATGGTTTTTGTATGGATGTATTGTAATAAACCTAATATGCCAAGGATGAAACCATCGAACATTTGGTTCCTGTCTTGTGTTTTAATGCCATTTCCTGCAATTTGCCGAATATTAATGACACAAAGTTGGAGCGTCATAAAAATGTGCTTATTATGTACCAGTGCTGAGGCGGAGTGGATAAAAGCGGTGGCATTTGAAGCAATTAGGCTTAGCAATCGGGAGGTTCCAGGTTTGATTCCTGGCCTAGTCATATTAAGGGTGGCTTTTACATCCAAGAGCAATATACCAATCTAGCAACTTTCCCATCTGAAATGACTTTGAAAATATTCCAAATTTGAGTTAAATGTTGTATTGGTAGCCACCAGGTTTTTCCCACATATGTGGTTGCTTAAGCCCCGTAAAAATAACTGCTGATTATTAAAATTAACATCACCATACCAGTATAAAACAAATTATAGTAGAACACTTAAGGTATGGCATTCTGTGTAGTCCAAAACAAGTCTATGAATGGCTTGCCCAACAAGTTGAATATTCTGTTGCACGTCCGTTGGGCTAGTGGGTCTAAGTGTCCTTTTGACAATGCGTCTGCCATAATGTTCTCTTTGCCCACTACAGGTGTGGGATGATCTCCTCCTGACGAGGAACTAGTAGTTGTTTGTCCAACTTTTTTGGGGCTATGACCCCCAAAGGTGGAGTTGTAATGGTCTCATATGCACAGCTGGACCACATCAACCAGACTGGCCATAAGTCCCAGGGCCCTTAACCAATCCACAGTTGGGGACTCCTACCATGCCAGTAGCTTCTGAAGCAAATACTATTCCTCTTGGAAACCAAGAACTGGTTTGTGTGTGTCAGGATGGGGGTGTGACTTCATCTCATTGACAATCAACCATAGTTCTTGTAGGGTCTGCAAAGTTTTGACGTTGTTTCTCGTATTCTCTCACTATAAACCAGTTGGGATAGACAAGGAGTGTCACCCTCTTTTTCTGTGAAAGGAGACTACTCTTCCCGCCATTCTTGTTAACACTCGGGGAGATGTAGATAGGCCAATGGTAGTGCCTGGAATTGATAATCTCTCCCCTCGTACCTGAAGGCTAGAAAACGTCACTGTTCCTTGTGGATTGGTATGTACAGAAGGTAAGCATCTGCGCTCGCCATCCACATGCCCTTCCTGAAAAGTGGAATTTTAACTGTTAGAGTTTCCATACGGCAACATTTTGGTCTTACGAAGTTTCAGTTGAGGGGTGTCAGATTTACAATGGAACGCCAAGATTCGTCCCTCTTTTTTCTTAGCAAAGATGAGGACCAGAAGAGTGGTCCCCAATCTCCCGAAACCTCTATATCTGCAGTTTTATGTATCTGTGCCAGAATTTCCCCTCTAGAGCTAATCTGTAGACCTGGTCGGTGGGTGTTAGTGTTACAATTACCCATTCCTGAAAGGTGGACCAGAGGTAAATTATATTATTTATCATCCGACTTTACGCCCACTGATCAGTGCCCATAACTATCTACTGATGAGCATAAAATCTAAGTCCCCCCCCCCCCACGTCTGGTTTGCTGAGTTCAGGTGCCTAGGGCTGAGCAGCTAATGTTGGAGGAGCGGCCACTGTAAAGTCTTGTGGGAAAGTCATTGATGTAGGGTTCCCTCTACTGTTGCTGGCCCCTCTGGAATCAAACCCTGGTCTAGAGGCACTACTAAATCTACCTTTAGCTCTGTTGCAGAGTGACCCTCTCTGGATGTTTCTCTGTGGAGCTACTTGACCACCCCTAAATGGTCTGTTCTCCCTTGGTCTATATGGATGGGGTCTGCCTTCAGCTAATGTCCTGAACTCTGACTTCGCCAGGGTCTCCCTCCTTGACACTTCTTCCTGAAGTTTCTTCTGGAAACATCCTGCAAACAGGTCTTCCCTTAATGATGGTAGATTGTTAACTTTTGCCTTCGCTTCAACTGAAGGCCATCTTATGGAGGACACCACGTTCCCTCTTCTCTAGGTCAAAGACCTTGCGGCCACCCTAGCAAATTGATCATAGGTCAGTCTTGTCAAGGGTCCCAAGAGCAATAATTGTTGACCCACCTCGTTCCTAGGCATCATCTCCTGGCATTTTCTAATGGTACCTCATCAGGACCTCCACTACCAACATCATCACTGATGACAAATTTCATGCCTGACCTAGCCGTAACATCCATGTCTATCAGGATCCCTTCCAATCTCTTCTGGCCTAAATCTCTAAACTCTGGGACGATGACAATCCATGTTCCGCTCATAACTTTTGTTTTGCCTCTTGGTGCATTAGTGGGCACCTAAACAGGCTCTTCCAGGTATCTTCAGGGACCCTTATAGCCCTGTCAGCCTTTGCTAGAAAGGCAGTCCATCTCTTTTTATTAGTTATGGCTTCCAACCTATTACAGCAGGACATGTCCATAGGCATCATTGTCCTCTGTTTTGTGGTGTTCTCCCCTGTGGACTCCAGGTTGGACAGACAGGCCAGATCAGGGGGCTGGCTCTTCTGGTTATCGATCCCCCGTACCACTCTGAATTCCGCTTCTTCCATTCCTCTGGGAGAGAGCTGCTCCAAGCCAGTCTGGTGCATGTACTGAACTTTAGACATAACTCATGATTGTCCAAAGCTCTTCCGGGACAAAAAAATGAACAATTAATTCATTTAAATTACCTTCAAGATAACATACTGAGATATTGAATTAAGGTATTAGAATGACAAAAGGGGTTACAAAGGAGGAAGGAATAGAATCTAACAAAGGAGGCCTAGTAATTAATGAAAAGTAACTTAGCAATATGCATCAACTAAGCTAGAAGCAAGAGGCTTACAAGAGGAACAACATGTGGTCAGAATATTAAAAAAAACTACATTGAAGGCCAATGTGGGGAAAAGAGAGGTAGAAAACTCACTAGAAAAATGTATTTAATAACTAGAGTAGGGAAACAGAAAAAGTGATGGAAGTGCGAAAGTAACATACAGTATATATACCGTACACATGACCCATATATAATATACATATATACTATGGACTGGAAAGGCGGGAAAACTAGCGTTGAAACTCCTTATTCTAATTAGGTGAAGAAGGCTTCAACATACAAATTGAATCCACACACAAAAAGGATGTCAAGGCACTTTAGGTGGCATAATGAGAAGGAAGGACATTGACCGGAGAGGTCTGGACATAGAGGGAGCACTGTGTTAAAATGTTACCAGTTTGCTCTAGGCACGGTAGAATGTGAGTACTAAGTTGTTGGGGAGACAGGTAAGGGAAGTAAATATTGTGTTTACAAGCTAGCCATCACACACACACGCATGTTTGTACAGTATTTCATTCCAACCGAGGACCCCATTGTATTTTCCATTGTTCAAATCCACGTACCCTAACCTTTACAATACCCCATACAATAGAATTCTTCCAAGGACATGGTGATTCTTTAGAAATCACAACCGAGGACCTGGAATTCTTTTGTTTGAGTCCTCGGTCAGATAGAAAAACAAACGCACACACGCCAGCACGATTGCAAAAGTTACTGAACCTTTGGCATCATAACCAAAAAGTAAAGTAAGGAAATTGGCAAGTTATCAAAAAGTAAGGTTAGGAAAAAAGTACAGTATTGCTTCTTATCAGCAAAACCAATTGAGAAAAAAGGGTCTTATTTTTTAACTTACAAATTGCCCTGGAAGCCATCGAAAGCTGAATTTCTGTCTTACAAGTATTTGATTGGCTCGAACATATTCACCTGATAAAAGAAGAAAAATGACACAAATCAGACCACAACATGCATTTAATTACCATTGAACCTTGGGACTTCTTTTCAGCTGGCAATTATGCATTCATTATATTGAAATCTTGCTTTTGCAGCTATTTTGAACTAGTTTTCGAAACGAATTATGATGACTTAAACTTCACAGTAAACTTTTAACTACTGTACATACCGTAGTAATAAAGCTTCGGAAAACTGAATGAGCTACAAAATGACTGTTTTCATAGTGGTTGGTGTTTGTTTAGGTCATATGTAATTTGCTTTCCCCTAACTGGTTACATTTGTTAAGACTGTTCAGCCTAAGTTGTGAACCTATGCACAGCCCGCCATCTGCCAGTCGTGAAAATGAACTGTTCAGTTCTCCTGACTGAAGTCTTAAATCTGGCAAATTCTTAATTGGTCATA
The DNA here is from genome assembly GCF_037975245.1 of Apostichopus japonicus. Lineage (NCBI taxonomy): Eukaryota > Metazoa > Echinodermata > Holothuroidea > Aspidochirotida > Stichopodidae > Apostichopus > Apostichopus japonicus. The sequence continues at coordinate 25,681,246 of NC_092579.1, forward strand.
GTCTTCAGCACACATGACATTGCATGACAATCCACTAATGTCTATGTAACAATGGTTCAGTTGAGATGGGTTGTGATTAGTCTGGCAGTGTGTGGAAGGCTTTAGGCCTACAGTATATAGGGCTTAAAAAGATGGAATATACTGTATGGAGTAAAATCCACTGTCAACAAACTACAGAAATCAAAGCTCACCTTCCTTCACCTTCTTTCCAAGTCTCTGACCAGGTGCTTTACCACCCCTGTTTCTACTTGAGCTACCAGCCTTTTTAGAAGCCCACCTCACTATGCATGTCCCTGAACCAGATTGTAAGGGACCAAGATGACTGGATAGGACAGCTGTTGGGTAAAACATACATTAAAGAGTTTTCACAATTCAACAATGTAGCAGTATATCTGTACTGAACAAAATGTAAACAAATGAAGTTCAAATAACAGATTTGATTGACGTTATTAATCTCAGGCAGGTATTTTTCATTTGCCATCATCTAGATAGGAATCATGAAATGTACTCATCATGTAAGACCTTTTGGATCCTGCCTGAGGTATAAAGTAAAGATCTAAAAGTCAAATGTAGCATGGTTCATTTTGACTGGCAAAATATGTTTGTCATGATCTCTGTGGTATTCTGCACTGGTCAATAATAAATCATAATGTCCTGAAGTGATATTATACCCCCTTTAAGTGCCTATCAAACTCCTGCAAGGTCTTAATCCTTTGCACTTTTGACCTTCAAGTTTCCCCTTGTTAATTTCCATGGTTCCTGAATGAGGAAATACATTAGAAATTGTTCCTTACATTTACAGATTTCTAGTGTAAGAGCCTGTAGTTTCAGACAAAGAAAATCAAAAATTAGGGCCACATGTTGTTTCTTTTTCACACTGATTGGTTCATTCAGTGATAGATTTGATGACTGAGTATTAATGGTGTTCCGAAGTAAAATTGAACCAATCATGATTCAAGATGCCCCATTACGTGTGACCCCAAGCTTTGCAACTTCTGAGCAGTATTTATAGAGGCATATGAGTTCATACGAGGCATATACGATCATTGTCATCCATGGCCAAAGAATTTATACCTATGTATTTATTGTTTCCTATCAGTATCTTGAAGTAATTTTACAGCATTTAATTGAACTTTTAATTGTATCACGGAGAGAATAAATAATCTTGACATCAACAGGATGCTGTAATCAATTACTTGAGTGGAGCTTCTTGGAGCTACAGTAGGCTTCCGAAATAACCTACCAATAATTTTCTCACAGGGACAAAAGATACTACCATCTCTACCGGGCTACAGTTGATATTTGAAACATTACAATACAAGAAACCAGAAATTCAGACTCTGTGATTCCTTGCTATAAAATCATTAAAATGTACTACTTACCGTAAGTACCTCATTGAAAGTGTAAGGAGTTAATATTTGTCGAAATATAAAGTTACTGTAGAACTTCATCATCAGAGAGTTCTAAACTCCCTCGACCAGTGCAGAGTAATTTATAACACTCACTTGTGGAGGAGGCAATCTCTCTCTCCACCTTTCTCTCTCCACCTCCCTCTCTTTCTTTCTATTCCCTCTTTCCCTTCCTCTCTCTCCTTCCCCACTACTCTCCTCTCTCTCCTCTATTCCCGAACTTCCTCTCCTTCCTTTCTCACTTTCCCTGTCTCTCCTTTCCCTACTATTGGGGAGCCATTTTGGTTGGGTAACCGTGCCAACTGTTCTTGTTATTTGGTTCTCTGCCCCCCTTGAGCCACCTGTCTATCTCTTGCCACTGGATTTGCGAAAAACTCTGTACATACTAGGCAGGGGTCCCGTCTGATGCCGTCACTGCCCACTAACACAAGACATCACAGCATAATGAAGCAAACTTTTTACTAATTTGCAAGCGCAAAATAGAAGGACAAATGAATGATCGAATAGATTCAAAGGATCATCAGGAGCAGATTTTCATCTCATTACTGCCCAAAATATGCCCCCAATTTGTGTTTCAGGGCGCAACATTCAATTGGCCAACTTACTTCACTGTGCTGTAAAGTAAATTTCACTAGTCCAGCGTGTATTGTACAAGTGCACAAAGCAAATTACACTTGAACATGTACTGTACCTTGCTGACACCTGTCTTGCACTTGCAAAAATTCTTGGCAAGTATGCAAGAAACTTTTTACACGATCAGAATTTGTAAATATCTCATATTCGGAACTTCAAAACATGACAGTCACCCACAACTTAAGAATAACCTTGTGACATTGAAAAGTGTTTGGTAAAAACTCTACAGCCTATCACTAACATGCTCAGTAATTCTGGGGCTATGGTGACAGGGTTTCTGCCAGAAACTGAAAGAAGGGATGTCAAACGATGCTCATATAATACTGTATTGAATAACATCGTCACAGGGGCCCACGGATTTTCCCCTACTTTCACCACTGTGACCACATGTTCAGTAGTCTATTTTACAGCTGTATAGGCCTCTTACTACTAGTACAGGAAACACTAGTATCAATGGTTTATCCTAGCCTATTTTAGCCTTTTAAAAGTTCTTGTCAAGAAAAGTAAAGGAGAAAGTAGTTGAAGCTTGGACCTAGTAATAGGAGGCTTGTACTCATCAAGCTAGATCTGAATACCGTATTATATATATACACCTCTTGAATATATTCCTGTTTACAAAATATTCAGACTTTGAATTCTGTTGACCCTAAATGACCATTGAACTACACAGAATAGGGTTGTTGCACTCAATAACAGTTGGGAGTCTGACCTCCCTACAGGTACTGTATGACCGTTATTGTAAAATATTTGACAAGAGCTCTGTGACCGTGCTTGTTACAGAAACTCCGCGAAAATAGACGTCCAAGTCTGTGAATTGTTTCCTCAACATTATGTCACCAAAATATGCATGAATGCATATTCAAAATCATTCCAAATTAAGCAATGACAAAACCAAATATGTATACTCTACATCGAACTATGTCAGAATTGCAAACGATGGACATGAATTATTAACTGACACGGTATATCATGCCTCTGTCGAAAACGTTGGAGACGGATCGCGGTGAGTGTTGGGGAATTTTGGAACTGTGATACTTGTGTATTAGAACATATAATCTACAGTAGTAAATTGTATCTTTCTAGGGAACGAATTATTATACATGATTTGAAAGTTTCATTCTTGTTCATGAAGTACAAAATATTGCAATCGAACTTTGATTTTACATCGATTTTGCATCATGCAAGTGCATGTGTAACTATAGTGATGTACTTAGGCTAATACTACTACTAGTTGAGCACACGCATGTGTATATGGCAAAACCAGGGTTAGGCCAACCTCTAGCTCCCTACACATCAATAACATTAGATTTGGTTGGAGTAACCAAGCCTAAACTGAAATTTTTCGGTGTGAACCATTAGCTGTGTTTTAAATCTTATATTGACACAATAACAAAACATTTATGATACAGACTCAAGTATATCTTACTTCATGTCAATAGCTGAGTGTTCTGCCCCAAATTTCCAAGATATTTAGCAGCAGAAAGTGAGGGTGGGAACTACTGTAGTGCCTGGGGGTGGGGGTGGAAAATTACAAAATTGTTACCCAGTGGTGCTACTAGGATAGTACTACTACCAAGTAACAGTATAAGCTTATCAATGATTATGTCAGATTTTTTAGTATAAAGGATCTTGACTAGGCAAATTCTGGACAATTTCTGTTAGTCGGCAGTCCTCGGCATATCTTGATGATATGGGTGTGTCACCTGGCGCTATTAACATTCTCATGTTCTATTAACCATTGTGGTTATGTGCAATTGGCAGCAAGTAACATGAATGCAATGCTGTTCATGGTTTTCCTGATAATATATTCCCATATGAAAGGTATGTTTGTATGAATTTATCTTTGTATGTATGTCATATTCTACATGTAAAACATGGTGTATAACGATTCGGAAACTTGTTAGATATGTACAGTAACCCTATTGTTTTTGGTTCGTGTCAAAGAAGTTAAAATGTGAAAGCCTAAAAATGCTGTCTCGTGTCACATACTGTAACTTTATGTAAATATAACATCTTGTAGGCTACTTCAATTACACAGCAATAAGAAAAAAAAGTCACCATATTCCAATTACATGAATTCTGTAGTAGTTGGATTTGTACTAGGAAATCATTAACATCTCCATAGAGGTATTCAAGAACCAGTGTTTCTTTCATGACAAATCTGCTATAACATGTGTTCTTTGAAAACAAAACCAAAGCTTTATGAGAAAGCAGCTTTTGAGGCAAGTGTGGTTTTTTTTTTTTAAGGGAGTTAATGCATTCTTTCAATAATTTTTACATATATTCATCCTTCATTTTCTTCTACCTTTTCATGATGTTACTCTTACTAGCCTGATATGGAAACAAAATATAAAGTGCTCACAATGGATTTACAAGCTGATAAGATAGATCAAGTATGAAGTAATGCACAATGAACTTTTGGCCTAACTTGAGAATCTGTACCATATGAATGGGAAAGCTTACTTCGAATCGGCAGAATAAGGTTAGGGGTTAGGAAGTAGGGTTTGGGAGTAGGGTTAGGAATTAGGGTTAGGAAGTAGGGTTAGGGGTTAGGAAGTAGGGTCGAATGGTACGGATTCTAAATTAGAACCGAAATTTTTGAGTTCCAGTGTTTACAAGCAAGTGTCACATACTCATAGGCTACATGTATACACACATATGCTCACACAATGCCATCACAATTTAGCATAGGTTCAAAATGAGAAAAATGTGTTGAATATCTAGCCAAACATAGACACAATTCCAATTGGCATTGAGCATCTGCCATTATTATTTGCCAATATCTATTTTGACTTGCTCTACCTATTCTACTTCTGTTGGCTAAGGAGTTAAGGCCGGGTCACACTATACCGATTTTTTATCGGAATGCTATCCGATTTTCCCGGAGGAATCGAAACAGCCTGTTTTTCGTTCGGGTCTTCTAGCCACAGTGATAAAGGACCTGATTTGCTATCTGTTGAGCCATTCCGATGTGGAATAGCCCTCTCCTAACTTTTGATATTAACTCCGTTTCCTTTTATCGGATAGCTATCCGATTTCTCTTCCGATTTTTATCGTTTCTCGATGTGACGTCACTTCAGAATGAGGTCGGTTCCAGAACCCCTCAGATTTGGAGTAGGTATTCGAATATTCCACTGCATTCATTACATTCACTACCACAAACCTCACTCTTCGGCCTAAAATCGGAAAGATCGGACCGTATTCCGATAAAATATCGCTGTAGTGTGACCGGGCCTTAAGGGTATGTCTTGGGGCCTGTCTTACTTGGGCTAGGCTAGGTCTATTCTAATGACATACATGTTAGTTGTTACTAACATTGTTAGGCCTAGGCTAGGCCCCAAGTCTAACACTCCTACTCCTAATTCTGTTGGTGTAAATGTGACACGTAATAAATATTTGCCCGGAAGATGGATAAATTGTGTGGGCCTTAGTCCTTATTCGTCCGGCTGTCGAGCTTATATGCTCGACCAACACTAGCCACTTACAACGTACTGTATTTGCAGATGTAAAAGTGCTTCGCGAAAAGGGTTCATAGATGAGAAACGTAACGGCAAATTATTAACGTTATTTTAAAACCTCTTCTACTTTCTAGCCTAAACCTTAACGGTAGCACAAGTTGATTGGATTATAAAGCATTTCAAGCTTTATGGGTAGGAATGCAGATACCTGTATTTTGTCCAAAAAGCCATGTGAAATACCTCTGAACGACTGGGACTGACATCCTTATTCCGTCAGCCATCGACAAACATTATGATTATAACAGTCCCATGCTCTTCAAGCCATCGAGTTTAATAAATCTTGGAGAAACCATCACATATTAAATACGCGCGTACGTATGGCAAGCCGTTTTACTTTTTATTCGATATTTGATGATATCATCAAATATTTGGTGATATCAGCAAATAATTGTTGATATCACCAAATCATTTGATGATATCATCAAATAATTGCTGATATCAACAATTATTTGGTGATATAAGCAAATAATTGTTGATATCAGCAATTCATTTGCTGATATCACCAATTCATTTGCTGATATCACCAATGCATTTGGTGATATCACCAAATAATTGCTGATATCAATAAATAATAGCTGATATCAACAAATATATGCTGATATCAGCAAATGAATTGGTGATATCAGCAATTGAATTGATGATATCAGCAAATCATTTGCTGATATCAACAATTCCGACATATCACTAATTAATTAGTGATATGAGGAACCGAATTGCTGATATCATGAAATGATTTGGTGATATCATTAAAAGATTTGCTGATATCAGCAATTGAATTGGCGATATGTTGGAATTGCTGATATCAACAATTCATTTGCTGATATCACCAATTCATTTGCTGATATCAGTAATTCAAGCGTATCGAACCAACGTCTACAAAAAGGAATTAGAAACGAGCGCCATCAACAGGCATTCTTTTTGGGTCTTAAGGGCGCTGTTTGGCTGGTAGCGGGCACAGAAAGGCGCCTGGTGCGCGGTTAATTTCAGCCTTGGTTATAGCGATCAACGTGAGGGGAAAGGGGACTAAGTTACACAGTACCACTACTGCCACTGGGAGAGGTACCGTGGCTACTCATGCACTTGTGACAGGGAGGACAAACATTGGGCAAGCACCGAGTAGGCCAGGCCTATAAACCTATGAAAAATAATATCGGGGTGGTTAAGTAGCTCAATATGAAATACCAAAATGTAAAATGTATACCCTGGTCGGCGGGCGACAGAAACAGGCTGGGAACTGTGTCCATTAGACTGGCTCCCCGATGGTGGCTGCAACCAGTGGCGGCGATTTGTTTCAAATATTGGGGGTGGGCAACTTTAACTTGGGTGCAGACGCGTAACAATTCCCCCACCCCCAAATCAAAATTGTTCGCGCACTTCGTTATTTTGTATATATATATATATATATATATATATATATATATATATATATATATATATATATATATATACAGGTGCGTATCCAGGGGGGGCGTTGGGGGCGCGCGCCCCCCGGGTAAGAAAAAGAGGAGAGAAAAAAAGAGAAGAAAAAAGGGAAAAGGAGGGGAAAAAGAAAAGGAGGAGAGAAAGGAAGGGAAAAGAAAAAGAAAAAAGAGAGAAAAAGGAGAAAAGGAGAGAGTAGAAGATAGCCAAGACCTCGGGAAGAGAAAGAGGAACAGTCATAGTTAAAGCGCTGATCCCAATTATATACACAGGGTAGCCAGTGACAGATCAAGGATTACGGAGGGGGTGTGCGCCTCACCCTACCCCTTACACCGACAACTCCATTTTTGACGTTTCCATTTTTCCTCTCTCACTAATGTATCTATATAAATACTATATATGGTCTATCATAACGCGTGTGTGTGTATGGACGCCTTAACAATTGTACAATTGTGCTATATGGAACCAACTGTGGCTGGTCTTGAACTCGACCGAGTCGTCGGGGAACATGACGCATTTCGGGAAGGGGGCGACCGCCCCCCCCCCCCGAGCAAATTTTCTTTACGAAATCGCTAGTAATTTCAAAATAGACAATGCTTAGATGCAACTTACAAGGCCTGGGAAGTGTCATTTCCAGCAATCTAGGAGGCATTTTCGGCCAAAATTTTTCTTGTACGCTTCGCGCCAACACATGGTGGCGCTTCGCTTAGATAGTTTGCCTACAGGCTTCGCCCCTCCCTTGGCAATTACTCGCTACACGCCTGTTCGAATTTGTAAAGCAAAGAGCAGATATAACATCATATCAGTGAGCATTGAAATGCATGTTCCACGATGAACAGCCTCAAAAACTGTCTATGTGTGTAGTCAAAGGCGTAGGAGCCAAATTGGATTTGGGGCTGTAACGACTTGCCCGAAAAAAAAGCCAAAATTTTTCGCGCGCGAAGCGCGCGTTCAACATATCGATGCCAATATCATATAAGCAAGCATCGCTCATTACATTGCATGGCATCGTGTGCCTTAAGATCCGTGAAAGTTGCACAGTATACCGCCGGATGCTAATGTAAACAACCAAATGTCTTATGTAGATGGAGAAAAAGCATACAGATCCATTTATGTCAAAACTCTCTTTTACAGTAGTAATGTCGGCCAAGCTTACAACTTTATTTTAATTACCAAGGAGATCATTTTTAAGCTATTCATTGCTATTTATTTTTCTTTCAGTATAGGTGCCCGAAAAAAATGGGAAAAATTTGGTTGCGGGAAAGGGGGGGGGGGCTGCATCCCTGCCTCCTACGGGACCTACGCCTACGTGTGTAGTGTTCGGTTTCGATATACCTCATATCGGAAATATCTGCTATTTGTCATTTCCTTCAACCAAGTTTTATAATAGCCATTATAAGAGGTTTTAATATTTATACACCAATAAATTAACTGTGTCGGAATTTTCCAAAATTTCCTCACCAACATTCTTCATCATACTTTCCTCTACTCGTGCAATTTTGACCTGTCTATTAGGGGTTCAAGGAGGTTTTTCTATATTGGTTGTCCATAGATAGAATTTTGTGCAACATTATGGGTATGTTTTGAAGTGATTTTTATTCACGAGAAATGTGAATTCTCAACAAATAATGAGCTTAAAACCTTGAAAAGTGGGGCTTTCGGATATTGTGGGCCGTGACGTAGAATCACCTACAAAAGCAATGATCCATAGGACATGCAATGAGGTCGAACATGATGTGTGACTGATGACAATCTTCAAAAAGGTTATGGATGGAAAAAAAAAAAAACTTTTGGGAAATACTTGGTTCTCAGGCAAAAGTGTACATCTGGTTGGTCATTTTCAAGCCCGAGAAGTGCCATTTCCGGTGATCTGGGGGGTATCAAAACCAGAAATTTTCTTGTACGCTCCGCGCCAACCGATGGTGGCGCTCCGCTTAGATAGTAATTCGCGCCCCCCGGGTTAGAAAATCCTGGATACGCGCCTGATATATATATATATATATATAAATACAGGCGTGTATCCAGGATTTTCTAACCCGGGGGCGCGATCGAATTACTATCTAAGCGGAAGCGCCACAGAAAATTTCTGGTTTTGATAGCCCCCCAGATCACAGGAAATGGCACTTCTCGGGCTTGAAAATGATCAACAAGTTGTACACTTTGGCCTGAGAATCAAGAGAACCAATAGTTTTTTTCCATCCATAACCTTTCTCAAGATTGTCACCAGTCACACATCATGTTCGACCTCATCGCTTCTCCTGTGGATCATTGCTTTGGAAGGTAATACTACGTAACGGCCTATACAATACCCGTCAACCCCACTTTTCAAGGTTTGAAGCCCATTATTTGTTCAGAATTTGAATTATAAATTCACTTCAAAACATATCCATAAATGTTGCACAAAATTTCATCTATGGTCAACCAATATAGAAAAAAAACCTTCAACCCCTAACAGACCGGTCAAAATGGCACGAGTAGAGGGAAGTATGATGAAGAATGTTGAGCAGGGAATTTTCGAAAATTCAGACACAGTTAATTTATTGTGTACAAATATTATAAATATAAAACTTCGATATCGTGAAAAAAGACAAAAAATATCTTCGCCCACCCCCCCCCCCCCTCCCCTACTTGGCTACGTGCCTGCGGTTAGAAATCTTGTAGGAAACATGCCAAATGGAAACCCAGTGAACCCATATCGATGTGGATCATATATATGATTGTACGTACTTACACTCATACACAAGAGATGTACAGACATTATGATAATAATCATGAGTGACAACATGCTATACGGTCACAGGTCACAGAAACGACGACGAAGAGTCATTTACCTCATAGCGCATGTGTTGGATGAAGTTTTAGCCACCGCCAAATAGGATTTGGATAAATAATCTCATGCATTATTTTCTATTTATAGCCACACAAAAACACTATGCCACCAAATATTGGGGGGATATTAGATACTATATCCCCCACCTAAAATATGTTCCCCCCCCCATGATCGCCGCTCATGGCTGCAACGTTCCGTCTGGCTGTGCCTGTGCGTCTGCGATGGAAAGGAGCTGATCGTGCACAGCTGCTATTGAATTGAACCTGTGCTCATCGATGCTCGCGTAATCCGTTCTAAATTTCTCTTTGCTTTGGAGAAGACGTTCTTTCGCTTCAGAAGCATTCTCATTGCCAGTTAAGAGCCTCTCTACTTCGCCCAAAATCCGAGAACTTCTGTCAAAAACGATCTGTGCTTCATCAAGTTTACCGCAATCGCCAAGGTGAAAGTAACGCTACCCGTACCCTGTTGTCTCGTCACTGTCATTTGCATGTACTGCACAGTACACTGACATCGTGTGCGCATGCTTGTAAGACGGGCTGTCACGGTTGAATTACTGATATCAGCAAATGATTTGTTGATATCATCAAATGAACTGGTGATATCAACAAAAGCATGCATTAGTGATATGTACGGTTCATTTGCTGATATCATTAAATCAATTACTGATATCACCAATTGATTTGTTGATATCAGCAAATGAATAAGTGATATGTTGGAATTGTTGATATCATCAAATGATTTGCTGATATCACCAATTATTTGATGATATCAGCAAATAATTGTTGATATCATCAAATGATTTGCTGATATCATCAAATGATTTGCTGATATCACCAATTCATTTGCTGATATCACCAAATAATTGCTGATATCTGCAAATATTTGTTGATATCAGCAATTATTTGTTGATATCAGCAATTATTTGATGATATCAACAAATGAATTGGTGATATCAGCAAATGAATTGGTGATATCAGCAAATGAATTGCTGATATCAACAAATAATTGTTGATATCAGCAATTATTTGATGATATCATCAAATGATTTGATGATATCAACCATTATTTGCTGATATCACCAAATATTTGATGATCATCAAATATCGAAAAAAAAGTAAAACGGCTTGCCATACGTACGCGCGTACCATGCATGGATGGTCATGTGATGTGTTCCAGGGTGGTACTAATATATTACTCTCCCCATTACGCATGATGATTTCACCCAGTAGTAGTAAGTTGAGTCTCGTCTATCCGAAATGCTCAGTGATTAACCTCCGCCGCGTATCACGATCTTGCGCAAGGTTTATTGCTTCCTCGAAATTGTTAATATTAATTTCCTTAAATTGCGACTTTATTTTCCAAGCAAGGTAGTCACGGGCCTTCCTACTGGTTTAGCAGTATGTCTCAGTGCTTCTCTTAAAGCAACCTTTGCTGGAGCGTCCTCCTGGAGTCTTGCTACATGACCGAAAAATCTCAATCTTCTATGTGCGACTATGGATGGCCAAGGTGTTTGGTTGATTTCGTTGTAGAGCTCATCATTTGATACCAATTGTTATTGGTCCATCTAATGTTGAGAATATTTCGAAGTAGTCTCCTTTGAAAAGTGTCAATTTTGCGATCAAGATCCTTCGTTGTGCCCCACAGTTCGCAATTGTACAAAAAAATACTCTTTAATAAAGTCTCAAAAATCCTAAGCTTAATGTTCCGGCTTATGTTTTTGCTTTTGAAAATGCTTGACAGTGTGTTGAAAGCACCGTTGGCAGGTGCGTATCCAGGGGGGGGGCGTTGGGGGCGCGCGCCCCCCGGGTAAGAAAAAGAGGAGAGAAAAAGAAAAAAAGAGGGGAAAAAAGAGGAGGAGGAGAGGAAGGAAGGGAAAAGAAAAAGAAGAAAGAGAGAAAAAGGAGAAAAGGAAGGAGAGGAAGGAAGGGAAAAGAAAAAGAAGAAAGAGAGAAAAAGGAGAAAAGGAGGGAGTAAAAGAAAAACGCGAAGACACCGGGGAGAGAAAGAGGAACAGTGACATCATTACAGCGCTGAAGGGTAGCCAGTGACGGATCAATGATTTCGTAAAAGTGTGACTCACCCTACCCCTTACACCGACAACTCCATTTTTTGACGTTTCCATTTTCCTCTCTCACTAATGATCTATATATGTACTATATATGGTCTATCATAACGCGTGTGTAGAATTGTGCTATGAAACCAACTGTGGCTGGTCTCGAACTCGACCGTGTCGTCGGGAACATGACGCATTTTGGGATGGGGGCGATCGCCCGCCCCCCCCCCATTCAGCATTTTTTTTAAATGATATCGCTAAGTAATTTCAAAATAGAAAGTGCTTAGAGGCAACTTACAAGGCCTGGGAAGTGTCATTTCCAGCGATCTTGGAGACATTTTCGGCCAAAATTTGCTTGTACGCTTCGCGCTAACAAATGGTCTTGGGTAGTGCCATTTCCAGCGATCTGGGAGGCATTTTCGGCCAAAATTTTCTTGTACGCTTCGCGCCAACCTATGGTGGCGCTACGCTTAGATAATTTGCCTACAGGCTTCGCCCCTCCCTTGGCAAATTCCTCGCTACGCGCCTGTTCGAATTTGTAACGCAAACAGCAGATATCACATCATATCAGTGAGCATGAAAATGGCGTTCCAGGATGAAAAGCCTCAAAACTGTCCGACTTGCCGGAAAAAATAACCAAAAATTTTCGCCCGCGAAGCGCGCGTTCAACGTGTTCATGTCAATATCATATTAGCAAGCATCGGTTATTACATCGCATGCCATCATGTACCGTACGGTCCGTTCAAATTGCGCAGTATACCGCGGGATGCTAATGTAAACAACGACATGTCTCATGTATATATATGTATAAAAAGCATGGAGGTCCAATTATGTCAAAACTCTCTTTTACATTAGTAATGGAGAATTAGGGGCTGCACCCCCGCCGCGCAGCCTCAGTGGCGGAGCGTCCATACGGTCAGGGGGCGGATGCGCCCCCTGACGGACTCAAATGGACTGCTGGCGCCTTTTTCAGCTCTTTACCACTTTTTACTTATTCGTGATTATTGACTTTTTTATTGCGCTCTCATCTACTTATTGACATTTCTCACATTTTGTTGGCGTAATTTGGCGATGACACCTTATTCTTCGTTTATCTGCAAATTACCCAGGCCCGGAAAGGGTCATTTCCGGCGATCTAGGGAGTATCTTTATTCAAAAAATTTCTGTACGCTACGCGCCAACCAGTGGTGGCGCTCCGCTTAGATAGTGTCGAAAGCGCTCCTACAGACCATTCTCGCCACTCCTGACCAATACCCCTAGCTCCGCCACTGCCGCCGCGCCTCCTACGCCTATGTGTGTAGTGTTCGCTTTCGGAAATATCTGCTATTTTTTCATTTCCTTCAACCAAGTTTTATAATAGCCGTTATAAGAGGTTTTAATGTTTGTACACCAATAAATTAACTGTGTCGGAATTTTCGAAAATTTCTGACCAACATTCTGCATCACACTTCCCTCTACTCGTGCAATTTTGACCGGTCTGTTAGGGGTTGAAGGAAGTTTTTCTATATTGGTTGTCCATAGATGAAATTTTGCACAACATTATGGGTATGTTTTGAAGTGAGTTTATTCACGAGAAATGTGAATTTTCAAATTCTGAACAAATATGGGGCTTAAAACCTTGAAAAGTGGGGCTGACGGGTATTGTGGGCCGCGACGTAGAATCACCTACAAAAGCAAAGACCCACAGGAGATGCCATCAGGTCGATCATGATGTGTGCCGGGTTGACAAACTTCAAAAAGGTTATGGATGGAAAAAAAACTATTAGGAAATACCTGGTTCTCAGGCAAAAAGTGTACATCTGGTTGGTCATTTCAAGCCCGAGAAGTGCCGTTTCCGGTGATCTGGGGGGGTTTCAAAACAAGAAATTTTCTTGTACGCTGCGCGCCAACCGATGGTGGCGCTCCGCTTAGATAGTAATTCGCGCCCCCCGGGTTTGAAAATCCTGGATACGCGCCTGGTTGGTTATACCAATTCTTCGGTTAATGTCTTCTTCGGTCCCCAGCAAGCTACCAACATATTTACACTTCTTCCAACTTTCATTTCGCTTTTCTTGTGATTGAAAATTTCTCAGTTTTTGTGCAATTGATTTTCAGATTCCTTCCTGCCAGTTTGTCAGAAACTCGTTTTTCGATATCTTGCAGTATATGATGTCCAAGAGATATCATCAGCGTATTGTTGGTCTACTGTGAAAAAAGAATTAGTGGTGGTAGTGCTGTAATCATGATCAACTAACTGAGATGGCAGGATAACTGTATCGATATCATTATCATCTGATTTCAAAGAGTTGGCTAGATAAGTTATAAAAAATAGTGCACTTGCCCTATCTCCTTGTGGTGAACCAATGTTAGTGTTAAAAGGAAATCCGAGTTTGCCCTCTAATTTGACGGTGTAGGAGACGTTATCGATTAGTAGTGATATCAGGTGAAGTTCGTCGTTGTCAAGAACCTGTTCTAGGTCAGTTAGTAAGGATCCTCTGTGAATTGTGTCGAACGCCTTGCTCATATATCTAGCATCAATAGATTTATAGTGTAACCTATGGATGTTATAGCTTTTTCTGCTAGCACTTTAAAAGCGAAGACAAGTTCAGCTGTGCAACGTCCTGAAATGTAGGCAGTTTGGGTAATGGGGAGGATATGCTCATTAATTGACGGACGAATCCTCCTGGCCACACAAACCGCAAGAATTTTCCTCAGTGGTAATAAAATGACTGGTCTTAAGTTTTCTGGTGGACCTTTAGTCTTTCCCGGTTTTTGGATAGGAGTTAGGATTCCTTGTTTAATTTCAATTAGGAAATCTCTTGATTCGGCTATACTATTTAAGATATTTGCTATGTGTTTGTGTGTGCATGGGGCATATTTGAGATGTTCGGCTGTGACCTTGTCACAACCTGGGGTTTTATGATTTCACCCAACTAGTACGTAAATGTGTATGCGTGCTTAGAGCAGCAGACGACACCGTTACCTAGCAATAACCGTGTCTGTAGCCTAACGTGATAGCTATATTCCCGTCGAGCAGCATTAGGCTCTGTTCCATGGAGAATTCCGTGGTTGCACTGAACTAAACATTTCCCCACAGCACCAAACGCTCACCTTTGACAACCGTGGAACTACTTAACGATGTTCCAGACGACACTCTCAACTTAATTATTCACTAAAAATGCCGTTGAAATGTTGCGCAGTCGGTTGCTGTGACAATAAAAGAGATTGGAGAAAGGCTAAAGTACCTTCTTACGCCGTTAGTTCCCATGTCCGATCCGTCTTGGTGCAAATCTTTCACGAAGTCACTTACACTATTCTCGAACTGCTACAGAGAAATATCAGTTTAGTACCACCCTGGAACACATCACATGACCCTCCATGCATTATACGCGCGCCCAATTGACATGAATCCTCCAGATTGATTAGACTCGTTGCTTCAAGCTAGCTGTTTCTAAATGTTGAATCCTCATGTCATGAGTGACAACACCTGTGTGACACAGGTACCACTATCCAATATCCAACATAATCCACTATCCAATATAATCACTCAAATTAAAAGAGGCGTTTACCCACGCCTACATTTGTGTAAGACAGCAACCTAAACGTCTGGAAAGACTTAGATCCCATCCTAAGGGCCTGAAGATTTCATTATACATGCATAAAACTACAAATGTTTATTTTGATTCTACTTTTGCTTTTGTATTTCAGGGCCTCGGGGAGATGATGGTCAGTCCTTTGATCCTTCAGTCATTTATGTCTTCAAATAACGACGTTCTGGATAGAGCACTTTATGACCAGGAAGTTATCCAACAAATTAATAAATTGAAAAGTAATAAATCGTCTGGGGTTGATGAAATTATATTTTAATTAATTTTTGAAAAACTGTATCCCTGCAGTAGTATTGTTAATTACAAAACTTTTCAATTGTGTTCTATCAAGTAGTGTAGTGCAATCGAGTTGGACTATTGGACATATCAAACATATATAAAGGAAGGGGCTCAAAGATGTTGTAGACAACTATATGGGAAATACTCTCCTAAGTTGGCATGGGAAAGCTGTTTATAGCAATCTTGAATGATCGTATCAAAGATTATCTTAACTGTACAGGTCTAATTGGAGATGAACAGGCAGGGTTCAGGAGCGGTCATTCTGGAACTTGGATTTTGTTTTGTCCTTCATTCTGCTATAGAGTTTTATTTAATAAGGAAAAAACGTGTGTTTTGTGCTTTCATAGACTACAAAAAGCATTTGACATGGTCGACAGATCGATTCTTTGGTCAAAACTTATTGCTAACAACTTTAAAGGCAAAGTGCTTAATGCTATATATAATTTGTACAAAAATGCCAAATCGTATGTTATGAAGGATGATTTGAAGTCAGACTATTTTGATTGCAATGTTGGAGTCAGGCAAGGTGAGATTTTGGAAGGTTCATCAATAATTCTTACAAAGGTTTAAGGGAGTTGTCATCTTCGATGCAAAGTGAGTTGAGTAACGATGATTTTGAAGTGTTCTTTACACTATTTACTCTTTTGTATGCAGATGATATAATTATCCTTGCTGAAAACGCGAATGATCTGCAAAGTGCATTAAATTGTGTGACAAATTATTGTAATACTTGAAATATGTATGTAAATGCAAATTAGACTAAATTTGTCATTTTTTCAAGGGGTAAGAGTATAAGGATAAACATACTTTCCCTTTCGGTGATGATACTGTTGAAGTAGTTGACGGTTATGCCTACCTTGGAGTATCATCCAATTAAAACAACAAATTTACCCCAGCTGTAAATAAGCAAAGTAATTTTGCAACGCATTCCCTTTTTGGTTTAATGAGCAAAACATGTGATCTGTTGTTGCCCCTGGATTTGAAGATCTAATTATTTGACCAAACTGTCCTACCCACTCTTTTATATTGCTGTGAAATTTGGGGATTTGGGGACTTCCCTCAGATCGAAGCGTTTCATGTTAAGTTTATAAACATGTTCTCAAGTTATCTAAGACCACTCCCAACTGCATGGCCTATTGAGAATTAGGCCGTCATAAAATAAGTAAAGCTAAAGAAATTAAGGTGGTTACAATTTGGTGTGAATTAGTGAACACTATAGTGAGCACAAACTTTCTCATATACCTCAGCTTATAAGATCTTTTCATGATAACGGTGCGTACAGTTCATCCTGGCTAGTTAAAGTTAAAAAAATATTTTAGATAAAAGTGAAATGTGCTATGTTTGGAATATCCCTGATGAAGGTCTCATTGCTAACCCTCACAGATAATACCCTATTATACCTAAGTCTTGGCTCAAAGCGCCTGTCGATCAACGACTAAGTGATATTTACGAACAAGACTGGCCTAGGCTATGCTAAAAATAACTCTCAATGCAAAGTCTACAGAATGTACAAAGAGAAAGTTAAAACTTAAATTTCCACAACAGAGTAAACTTTAGTAAATTCCGCTGTGTAAATAGTATGCTCCCTATCTTACGGTAAAAGGAAGCTTAACACACATTGGTTTTCATGAAAGATTGTGTGACTTATGTGACCGAAATATTTTAGGAAACGAATTTCATCACATTTTTCTGTTATCCTTCTTTTTCAGCAGATAGGATTGAGTTCTTGAAACCATATTTTAGGAAAATACCCAGTTGTTTTGAAATGAAGCATTTGTTTTCAATCATCTGGTAAATATGTCCTTAGGGAAGTTTCTTTCTGTTAACAGTCCCTGGTGCCCTGTTTCACTTATTAGACTTTTCCAAGGCCCCCCCCCCCCGAATTGCCCCATATAAACCTAAAATGTACAGTGCACCCCGTGGAAACACATAATGGCGTACTTTGCCTAACTATATGTCCTAACATACACACATTTTCTCATATATGTACCCGGCCCTCTAGAAAGTGAAAAGACTGTTGCCATATAGGATAGGGTCCCAAATAGGAGAGAAGAAGGACATCCAGAAAATATTGGAATGATGCTTAATCTACTCATGCTATAAAAAATGCTATCACTTCAAATCATTTTGTAGTATACAACTGACTTGCCTGCATACGTTACAAAATATAAGCCATTTGGATGTATGGGAGGGGACACATGTCCTCAAACCATGCCCCACACCCAATAGCCCGTGACTATAGTTCCTCATTGTGGGGTCATGAAACCCCCGGGGCCTCCATTCAGGGAGGACTAAATATCACTTCCCTGCTTCATTTCCAACTTCAGTCTCCTGAACACAAAAATCTAAGGATGGGATCTAAGAAGTTCAGGTTTAGGAGGTTGTTTATCACAAAATAATGTACATGCCGCTATGTATTATTTACTGTGGGTGCGGCCCAGTAGCCGTCACCCAGGTCTGAATGATCAGGACTCAACATTTCAACAGAGCCAATATGTTATGGGCGGCCATTTGGGCAAAATATACAAAGATCAAACAAGAGACAAACAGACAAGAACAAAGATGAAAAGGAACAATAATAATAATATAGAGCACTACAGATAGACTGAAAGGATTTAGAGATGAAACCTTCTAAACATTCATTTTGTACTGAGCACTTGTGACCGTTCGTTTTAATTTCGTGCGATTGTTCTTTTGCTTACAATACATCTTCGTTTTTATGGTGGTGATTGATCGTTTTGTTCTGACAAGTGGATCAATTTTGACTTCCTGGTGCTCCTTGTTCATCCTTCATTTGCATGTGTTTGATATGTTTCGCTACATGTTCGTCCTTTTATTTTTCTCTTTTTAAGTGTGCCTTTCACAATTGTTTGCATTGGTATTACCAAGGGCGGCGGAAGCACTTTTAATCTGGGGGGCACCGACATCAAAGGGCACTTTGCAGAAATTCGATTGGACTGATGTAGCCTGATATTTACGGTACCCTTTATACCTCTTATTGTATTATCTTATTTGCGTATACACATCACTCCATCAACGCGCCCCCCCCCCCCCCCCCTCAAGGAAAATATGCATACTAGCACTGCAATATCCAATGTGCAAATTGGGAAACAAGGAACACGTTTTCTATTGAGACAAATGAGGTGAAATCATGCTAGTTGCTAATGTAGGAATCTTCCAAATTAGAGTTTATTTCTTGTTAATATCTTAACAAATTGTTTCCATTCGAAATAGCTTTGAGTTTGACCCACATAAATTCATTAAAAGTCAGGGGCGTAGCCAGGATTTGCAAAGTTGTATGCACGACTATCTGAGCGGAGCGCCACCATCGGTTGGCGCGGAGCGTACAAGAAAAATGTTGGTTTTACAAACCCCTCAGATGGCCGGAAACGGCCCTTCCCGAGGGTTCATTCTGGTTCCCTGGCCTCTTGCTAACTTGAGACACCTCAATTTTTATGTAGAAAAAGGGCACATTTTTAACCCTGAGGAAAAGTGGGGGGCACGTGCCCCCTGTGCCCCCCGGTTCCGCCGCCCTTGGGTATTACTGTCACTATTACATATGCAGGCGCGTATCCAGGATTTTCTAACCCGGGGGGCGCGAATTACTATCTAAGCGGAGCGCCACCATCGGTTGGCGCGCAGCGTACAAGAAAATTTCTGGTTTTGATATCCCCCCCCAGATCACCGGAAACGGCACTTCTCGGGCTTGAAATGACCAACCAGATGTACACTTTTGGCCTGAGAACCAAGTATTTCCTAATAGTTTTTTTTTTCCATCCATAACCTTTTTGAAGATTGTCAACCCGGCACACGTCATGTTCAACGTGATCGAATGTCCTGTGGGTCTTTGCTTTTGTAGGTGATTCTACGTCGCGGCCCACAATACCCGTCAGCCCCACTTTTCAAGGTTTTAAGCCCCAAATTTGTTCCGAATTTGAAAATTCACATTTCTCGTGAATAAACTCACTTCAAAACATACCCATAATGTTGTACAAAATTTCATCTATGGACAACCAATATAGAAAAACTACCTTCAAACCCTAACAGACCGGTCAAAATTGCACGAGTAGAGGGAAGTGTGATGCAGAATGTTGGTCAGAAATTTTCGAAAATTCCGACACAGTTAATTTATTGGTGTACAAATATTAAACCTCTTATAACGGCTATTATAAAACTTGGTTGAAGGAAATGAAAAAATAGCAGATATTTCCGAGAGCGAACACTACACACATAGGCGTGGGAGGCGCGGCGGCAGTGACGGAGCTAGGGGTATTGGTCAGGAGGGGCGAGAATGGTCTGTAGGGGCGCTTTCGACACTATCTAAGCGGAGCGCCACCACTGGTTGGCGCGTAGCGCACAGACAAATTTTGAGTAAAGATACTCCCTAGATCGACGGAAATGACCCTTTCAGGGCCTGGCTAATTTGCAGATAAACGAAGAATAGGGTGTCATCGCCAAATTACACCAACAAAATGTGAGAAATGTCAATAAGTAGATGAGAGCGCAATAAAAAAGTCAATAATCACGAATAAGTAAAAAGTGGTAAAGAGCTGAAAAAGGCGCCAGCAGTCCATTTGAGTCCGTCAGGGGGCGCATCCGCCCCCTGACCGTATGGACGCTCCGCCACTGAGGCTGCGCGGCGGGGGTGCAGCCCCTAATTCTCCATTACTAATGTAAAAGAGAGTTTTGACATAATTGGACCTCCATGCTTTTTATACATATATATACATGAGACATGTCGTTGTTTACATTAGCATCCCGCGGTATACTGCGCAATTTGAACGGACCGTACGGTACATGATGGCATGCGATGTAATAACCGATGCTTGCTTATATGATATTGACATTGACACGTTGAACGCGCGCTTAGCGCGCGAAAATTTTTGGTTATTTTTTCAGGCAAGTCGGACAGTTTTGAGGCTTTTCATCCTGGAACGCCATTTTCATGCTCACTGATATGATGTGATATCTGCTGTTTGCGTTACAAATTCGAACAGGCGCGTAGCGAGGAATTTGCCATGGGAGGGGCGAAGCCTGTAGGCAAATTATCTAAGCGTAGCGCCACCATAGATTGGCGCGAAGCGTACAAGAAAATTTTGGCCGAAAATGCCTCCCAGATCGCTGGAAATGGCACTACCCAGGACCATTTGTTAGCGCGAAGCGTACAAGCAAATTTTGGCCGAAAATGCCTCCCAGATCGCTGGAAATGACACTTCCCAGGCCTTGTAAGTTGCATCTAAGCACTTTCTATTTTGAAATTACTTAGCGATATCATTTAAAAAATGCTGAATGGGGGGGGGGGGGCGATCGCCCCCATCCCAAAATGCGTCATGTTCCCCGACGACACGGTCGAGTTCGAGACCAGCCACAGTTGGTTTCATAGCACAATTCTACACACGCGTTATGATAGACCATATATAGTATATATATATATATATAGATCATTAGTGAGAGAGGAAAATGGAAACGTCAAAAAATGGAGTTGTCGGTGTAAGGGGTAGGGTGAGGCACACTTTTACGAAATCATTGATCCGTCACTGGCTACCCTTCAGCGCTGTAATGATGTTACTGTGCCTCTTTCTCTTCCCGGTGTCTTCGCGTTTTTCTTTTACTCCCTCCTTTTCTCCTTCTTCTCTCTTTCTTCTTTTTCTTTTCCCTTCCTTCCTCTCCTCCTCCTCTTTTTCCCCTCTTTTTTCCTTTTTTCTTCTCTTTTTCTTACCCGGGGGGCGCGCGCCCCCAACGCCCCCCCCCTGGATACGCACCTGATATGTTTGTTTCATTTTGCATATTTCTTCTTTTTCAATTTTCAATTTTCTTTCTTATTTATGTGTTTCATCGTTGTATTTTTTTGCCCAAATGGCCGCCCATAATAGGTAGAGTGACCAACTTTAGATCTAGTACTAGTACGTAGTAGACGTACTCATGTGACATGTAAACAACGTTCAACAAGGCCGGACCGTATTACGTGCAAAATGGACAGCAGAAGATGCTTTGTTTTTGCGTCTCTCATCATTATTTTTTCCCTTTCAGTTATTGAGTTCCTCCCTTTCTTGTCAGGTTAGTCATCTTAATAGTTTGGACAATTAAGTTGTGTGCCCTAGCCTAGGCCTACAACACAGTATTCTTTCTTCAGGGTTACGGTTAGTTCCTAGTATGTACAGCCTAGTGTACTGTACCTTTCTTTTTCACAAAGCTATTTTACCGTATCTATTTGCTGTACTGCCCAGAGAACGCCCGCGGCAACGCTTTAGATTTATACTAGGGTCTTGTACATTTCTCCCGAGCTATGTTATGGTTCCCTTTAATTTGGTAGTTTTGCTTCGGAAAAGCGAAGAAGCCAATCAGGTTTGCCAATTGGGTCCACTTCCCCAAAATGTTTATTCAAGCCCTGCCTCCCGCAGTGAACAATCACTTGGCCTTAGATTGGTTTGTACACTGCAAGACGGTCGCTAATTGCTGTGGAAGACACCTGATCTCACATGACAAGCAATTTCATAACAATAATATGAATAAAATTTGTTGGTTTGCATAAGTTCATGCCCCTCTTTGGGGTGAGGGGGAAGGAGGTTTGTATGGGATAGATCCTCGTACATGTGAAATACAGTGGGCAAGCACATTCGTGGTAGGCAGAAACGGACTCTGAGGCATGTACAGTTTGCAATAAAGAGTATCACCAGCGACTTCGGCCAAGACAAGGATATGGTAAGCCTAGCCTACTACTACTTGTACTAGTAGTAGTTGTAGTAGCATAGTGGGCTCATAATCAACGCACTTAAGTATTTGATTAACGATGTCTATCAACGAAAAGTCCAAATCACTCAACTGCATGCGTTTTTCAAATGTGTAATTCCTCAGAAATGTAATGATCTCAAATATATATTGTTCTGTGCCTTCTTAACATACTATTGAGCAGCATATGAACACAAAATGTCTGCCGTGTCAATTTCTTTCATACCTCTAAATTGACACATTCGTCGATGAGCTTACCGTAGTGAAGCGCTGTGGATTCACTGTTGTAGAATAGGGTTGCAGAAGATCCATCAACATGGCTTCACATTTACCACAGTCAACAAATAGCAAGCAGCCATGGCATGTTCCAATATTCATCTAGTAAAAACACAAGAAGCTACAGTATAGTCTTCTGAGGTGACTTTTCCTTGCGCCCCAATCTATTGAGTTGATTTGATGCTTGGGAGAAATTTGCAATGTTCTCATTTGTAGCTCAGTAAACGTGATTGTGAGCAGTAGTAGAATATTTTGGAAGACGTACATCAGTGGCTTCTTCTGGTCGAAGCAGGGATTCACTTTTCACGTCTCGTAGCTCTTTCTTATGGCCTTTTCAAACACTTGATCCTATAGACCAACAAATGGGCTTAAAATCTTAGTTATGGTACAGTGATTGTAACCTTACCTTACATTTATACAACATTCCACAGCTCTTCGAGGGTTGCTCATGGTGTAAAGAGCAGGCTCCATGTTGCTGATGCTTGATCATGGAGTTCCACACATGGGACTTCTAAACCCCACCCACAAGGGGATCAGAAACACTGTTACTCATTGCAGTAAGTGGCAGCAATTACCAGAGTTTTGTACAGGCTCCTCCACACTCTTCTTGTGTGGTTTAGCAGGTAGCTTTTGTTCCCACTTCTGGTCATGTTTCATGCAAGGAAGGGTAATCAATTACTGAGTAAAGAATTCTAGGGGGACCATCTTGTAGGTCCTTTGATGTTAAATTGTCCAAGGAATTCACTGGTCTGTAGACATGACACTTCATCTTTAGAGGTGGACTTTCTGTGACATCAAAGCCCATACTCCTGATCCTAATGCCTGTTGCTGGCACCTACTGTGGAGAGGATGAAAACCATTTGAACTGATAAATTTGATTATTCATTTCATACCCCACCAGTCAAAGCACTCATGTTGAGATATTTTTTGGCTCTATAGCTAGCTTGCACAGAGGCTACTAATAGATAAAATTAGTATAACCTAAACCCAACAATATTCTGCATTTTCAAAGTTTTAGGCACCTCCTGGAAATTTCTCACTTGAGAACCTTGAATGCTATGTTATTCAGGTGGTAACTACAGGTCATTTGTCCATATGTGTCCATGTGTTCTGTCAGTGTTTACTGTAGAGCCCATACTTGCCGGCACTTTCAAGTATAAAAACTTGTGACAGAGTTAGTCGTTAGTTGTGTTGGTACAGTAACTGTGGAAGGTCTCATCCGTTGAGCCTCCCCACTTCATTAACTGTGCCACTCTGTGCATAAGTAGAATTGAGACAGGTAAGAGAGGGGTGAAGTAAATTCCCCAAAATTGACTGGTTTGGGTATTAAGGAACGATGACACTTACCTGTCTCTCCCACCTCCCTCCGGCAAGTATGGGACCTTTCGTCTTCCTCATTTCTAATGGATAACATTTTGTTTCACCTAACATGGTTGTTCATTTGTTGATTTTTAACCTTGTTAGTCTTTTTCAGCATCTTATTCACCCATTGCACCTAGTTGCATCTGGTGGTGAGACTATTCCTGTCTCTTAGCTTCTTGAAGTCTCGCACATCCCACATACCTTTAATGTGTTGTTAGAAACATTTTTTCACCTTTCAGGTGGTATGACTGCATTAGGTTTTTGATTAGTTATTACACAGCTCATGTTTGTAACTTTTGTCAAGTTTTTCCAGATGAGTTTTCTCATTTTTTCCAGATGAACAGCAATGGTTTTTGGTTCCTTGCTTTAGCAAAAGGAACCTATGCAGTCAGGTTGGCGTATGTGTGTGTGTATGTGTGTATGTGTGTGTGCGTGTGTGTGTGTGTGTGTGCATCTGTGACACTTGCTTGGGTACGCTCTATCTCAATAAGGGAATGTTGGATTGAGGCCAAACTTGGACTATAGATCCGCCATATGGAGAAAGTGTGCCCTATTGTTTTTGGTGCCCACAAAGGTCACCAAAGGTCAGTTATGGTCCAAAAACCGAAAATATTAAAACTGCAATAACTCCCAGTGCCAATGTGCGTCAAGATTGATATTTTGGGACAAGTTGTGAACTGGTTAGGGGAGCATTTTCAAACTTAACGGTCATGTGATCCGAGGTCACCAAAGGTCAATTAATGATAAAAAACTAGTATTTTTGCAATAACTTGAGAACGAAATGTCTGTTAGGGTTGGGAGTTGCCTCAATGTAATCCAATTGTCAACCCGCATCTGGGTGACCCTTGACCTCAATTTGACCTCTGGTGACCTTTTCGTGTTTTTGGGATTTTTACAGTTTCGATGCTATTTTCAGATGTCAAAGGTACCTTCTGATCATAAATGTCAATAGGTTGACCCCGTGTGACCTTTATGTGCGAAGTTATATGGGGTCAAAGTTTTTTGGTCGGAGTTAGGATGGTTGTACAGACTTTTCGTTTTGTTTTTTGGAATCAGGAGATTAAACTACATCTGAAACCAAGGTCAAAAGGTCAAAGGTCACATTAGAAAAAATGTGCTTATTTTGGGAGGAAACGAGCAAAAAAGAAAATGTTTGGTTTTGATGCTAGATTTGGATATCAAAGGTACCTTCCGATCAAAAATGTCAATGGGTTGACACCCATGTGACCTTCGTGTGCGAAGTTATACAAGGTCAAAGTTAATTTTCAGACATTTAATGCAACAACTCCCAGTTCCAAGGTGTGACATGGTTGATATTTTTGGACAAGTTGCAAATGGTATAGGGGAATATTTTCAAACTTAACGGTCATGTGATCCGAGGTCACCAAAGGTCAATTAATGTCAAAAAACTAGTATTTTGGGGGTAGAAAATGGGCAAAGAAAAAAATGTTTGATTTTTTATAGTTTGATGCTCTAATTTAGGTCTCATCAATCAAAAATGTCAATAAGTTGACCCAAGGTGACCTTTGTATGTTAAGTTATATGAGGTCAAAGTTAATTTTCAGACATTTAATGCAACAACTCCCAGTTCCAAGGTGTGACATGGTTGATATTTTTGGACAAGTTGCAAATGGTATAGGGGAATATTTTCAAACTTAACGGTCATGTGATCCGAGGTCACCAAAGGTCAATTAATGTCAAAAAACTAGTATTTTGGGGGTAGAAAATGGGCAAAGAAAAAAATGTTTGATTTTTTATAGTTTGATGCTCTAATTTAGGTCTCATCAATCAAAAATGTCAATAAGTTGACCCAAGGTGACCTTTGTATGTTAAGTTATATGAGGTCAAAGTTAATTTTCAGACATTTAGTGTAATAACTCCCAGTGCCAAGGTGTTACACAGTTGATATTTTGAGACAAGTTGCAAATGGTGTAGGGGAATATTTTCAAGCTTAACGGTCATGTGATCCGAGGTCACCAAAGGTCAATTAATGATAAAAAACTAGTATTTTTGCAATAACTTGAGAACAAATTGTCCGTTAGGGTTGGGAGTTGCTTCAATGTAATCCAATTGTCGACCCGCATCTGGGTGACCCTTGACCTCAATTTGACCTCTGGTGACCTCTTTAGTGTTTTGTGGATTTTTACAGTTTCGATGCTATTTTCAGATGTTAAAGGTACCTTCTGATCATAAATGTCAATGGGTTGACCCCTGTGTGACCTTCGTGTGCGAAGTTATATGAGGTCAAAGTTAATTTTCAGACATTTAATGCAATAACTCTCAGTTCCAAGGTGTGACAAGGTTGATATTTTTGGAGTAGTTGCAAATGGTATAGGGGAATATTTTCAAACTTAACGGTCATGTGATACAAGGTCACCAAAGGTCAATTAATGATAAAAAACTAGTATTTTTGCGATAACTTGAGAACAAATTGTCCGTTAGGGTTGGGAGTTGCTTCAATGTAATCCAATTGTCGACCCGCATCTGGGTGACCCTTGACCTCAATTTGACCTCTGGTGACCTTTTCGTGTTTTGTGGATTTTTACAGTTTCGATGCTATTTTCAGATGTTAAAGGTACCTTCTGATCATAAATGTCAATGGGTTGAACCCCATTTGACCTTTGTGTGCGAAGTTATATGAGGTCAAAGTTAATTTTCACACATTTAATGCAATAACTCCCAGTGCCAAGGTGTGACAAGGTTGATTTTTTTGGACAAGTTGCAAATGGTGTAGGGGAATATTTTCAAACTTAACGGTCATGTGATCCAAGGTTACCAAAGGTCAGCTAATGTTAAAAAAGTAGTATTATGGGGGGAGAAAATGGGCAAAGAAATAATGTTTGAATTTTTACAGTCATGCTCTATTTAGGTCTCACCGATCAAAAATGTCAATTGGTTGACCTCCGGGTGACCTTTGTGTGTGAAGTTACATACAAGTTCAAAGTTAATTTTTTGACATTTAATGCAATTAAATCTCAATGCCAAGGTGTGACATGGTTGATATTTTGGGACAAGTTGTGAATGGGGTGGTGGAACATTTTGAAACTTACAGGTCATGTCATCTGAGGTCACCATTGTTATCATATCTGTTGACACGCTTGTAGGTCTCTTATATTTCTTACATTTTCGACGCCATATTTAGATCTCAAAAGTGCCTTTTGATAAAAAATCCGATCACATTTTGTGATCACAAAAGTGTTGGCTATAGTGTTGGTTACTTTATGGGAACATGTAGGACCACAATTACTTGGACTATTTCAGCCCAATCTTACTTGATAATATTATGTGTATTGTCATATACCCCAAGCAAGGAACCACAGTGCCCTTGGGCTCTTGTTGTCTATTTTACTGAAGAGGTATGCTACTCAAGCATATGCCCTCCACCCACCCTGCTTTTGCCCTATGAACGCATCTGTAGGACTGTGGGTAGATTAGGAAGGAAGAGGTAGTAGGTGTTATGTGGGGGCGCAGTGCTAAATTGTTACCAACTGTTGTAGACTAGGTAGATTAAGTGCATAAGTAGAATGGTGACAGGTAAGTATCCTCGTTCGTAAAGCCCCAAACCAGTAAGTTTTTGGGAAACTACAGTACCTGTTCCGGTATTTCGAACTTTAACTTTCAAAAAGTGATTTAAAGGACCTTGAATGAACAAACAAAAATTACCTGCACAGTAAAAATAATTAGTGGCTGATATAATAAATAATTAGTGGCTGATATAATAAATAATTAGTGGCTGATATAATAAATAATTAGTGGCTGATATAATAAATAATTAGTGGCTGATATAATAAATAATTAGTGGCTCAGTGGCTGATATAATAAATAATTAGTGGCTGATATAATAAATAATTAGTGGCTGATATAATAAATAATTAGTGGCTGATATAATAAATAATTAGTGGCTGATATAATAAATAATTAGTGGCTGATATAATAAATAATTAGTGGCTGATATAATAAATAATTAGTGGCTGATATAATAAATAATTAGTGGCTCAGTGGCTGATATAATAAATAATTAGTGGCTCAGTGGCTGATATAATAAATAATTAGTGGCTGATATAATAAATAATTAGTGGCTGATATAATAAATAATTAGTGGCTGATATAATAAATAATTAGTGGCTCAGTGGCTGATATAATAAATAATTAGTGGCTGATATAATAAATAATTAGTGGCTGATATAATAAATAATTAGTGGCTGATATAATAAATAATTAGTGGCTGATATAATAAATAATTAGTGGCTGATATAATAAATAATTAGTGGCTGATATAATAAATAATTAGTGGCTGATATAATAAATAATTAGTGGCTGATATAATAAATAATTAGTGGCTGATATAATAAATAATTAGTGGCTGATATAATAAATAATTAGTGGCTGATATAATAAATAATTAGTGGCTGATATAATAAATAATTAGTGGCTGATATAATAAATAATTAGTGGCTGATATAATAAATAATTAGTGGCTGATATAATAAATAATTAGTGGCTGATATAATAAATAATTAGTGGCTGATATAATAAATAATTAGTGGCTGATATAATAAATAATTAGTGGCTGATATAATAAATAATTAGTGGCTGATACACACATAAGTCGGAAAAGATAGACAAGTAAGTTGAGAATATGGATGCATAACCTGAAGCTGGAAAAGCCAAAGATTAGCTCATTTAGTGTTTTATCAAGGACCAAAACATTTGGTTCTTTCCACTTTAACTGAAATATTGTCAATAACACAAATGAGACATGTCTATGACATTTTAGGTTTCAATGATAATCGTAACCTACTCTATGCATACTGTATGCATGGCGTTGTATGTGTGTGTGCATGAGTGCGTTTGTGACGCCCAGCTTGTAAACTCTATATCTCAAGAAGGGAAGGTCAGACCAATTCCATATTTAGTGTGTAGAAGTACCACATTGAGAACAAGAAGCCTATTGTTTTGTGGAGGTCAAAGGTCATTTGGGGTCACCAGGAGTCAAATTGTGAAAACCTTGTAAACACGATATCTCAAGAAGGGAAGGTCAGACCAATTCCATATTTAGTGTGTAGAAGTACCACATTGATTACAAGAAGCATATTGTTTTTGGTGGAGGTCACAGGTCATTTGGGGTCACCAGGGGTCAAAGTGTGAAAACCTTGTAAACACGATATCTCAAGAAGAAAAGCTTGTGAGGACCTCATATTGAGTGTGTAGAAGTACCATATTGAGTACAATAAGGCTTCTGGTGGAGGTCAAAGGTCATTTGGGGTCAACAGGGGTCAAAGTGTGAAAACCTTGTAAACACGATATCTCAAGAAGAAAAGCTTTGGGAGGACCTCATATTTAATGTGTAGAAGTACCATATTAAGTCCGAGAAGCCTATTGCTTTTGGTGGAGGGCAAAGGTCATTTGAGGTCACCAGGGGTCAAATTGTGAAAACCTTGAAATCACGATATACTGGAAGCTTGAGCCAACCTCTTATTTAGTGTGTAGAAGTACCACATTGAGTTAAAGAAGCCTATTGTTTTTGGTGGAGGTCAGATGTCATTTAGGTCATCAGAGGTCAAATCCTG
Source organism: Apostichopus japonicus (assembly GCF_037975245.1). Taxonomy (NCBI): domain Eukaryota; kingdom Metazoa; phylum Echinodermata; class Holothuroidea; order Aspidochirotida; family Stichopodidae; genus Apostichopus; species Apostichopus japonicus. Next base: position 25,710,911 of record NC_092579.1, read on the forward strand.
AACCCATGTAAACATTTACACCCTCACTATACATTACGTCAGATTCATGAAGAAAACTGCTCATGTTACATCATTGAAACCGCAATGCATTTTTGCATTACAGTTCTTCTTTTCCTTTATTTACTTACTTCCAGAGACGTAAGGTGGGTACAGTAGGTTTGAGGAGGGCAGTTGGATGCAGGTTATTCGCTGTGTGTACCGGACTAATGACCAGGATGGGGCAGTGTTTCTATTTTTTATTGTGTATTTCTTTCATCTTGTTTTTATTTGCACGATATTTTGTTTTCCCTGTTTCCCTAAAAACGTTTAGAGAACATTTAACAAAGGAACTGTGAATGATGTGATCGGTTACTATGGACCCATTGTTATTTATAGGAGGTGTTATGTTGTATTTTTGTTGAATTTCTCCTCTGTTCAAAGTTTAAAAAGCCTAGTGACAACACCAAATTTGAAAATTTTAAATAGAGTCCCAATCTAAATATTATGAGGAATTTCCGATCAGTTTCATTGAGCAAAGAAAACTAAGATGTGCAAGGTTTATGTGCACAAATAGTTATAATTACAGTACTGTACCTTAGGTAGTTGAAATGTGTAGAAATATGAAGATTTGCTTTGCTCAACTCCTACCTGTCACCAGTCTAAATTTGCACTTTATCTACTAAACCTACTAAACTTGGTAACATTTCACACCGAGCCCACATACGGCTCTGCCAACTCTCTCTTCCTTCCAAATCTTCTGTTCAGAAGTCAATCACTTTTTCCATGGACTTGGCATTAGTCCTGGTTTTTCATCTTGGTAAATTTAGAACTACACTGTCATGAAGCATTGTCTAAGTATCCTTGGTTTTTCAGTGCTTTGTTCACATCATAGTTTGCTTAGATAGTGTGTACAAAACTGTTCATATTTTTATCTCATGTTTGGTCTGACAGCTTGGTATAAGACGTGCCCTCTGCTTTAACATTTTGTTCCCTTGTTTTTCTTCCCATTGCACTTTTGTGTCTCATGTTATCTCATGTTGACTCATGTTATCTCATTACATCTTTTGTTTTTTAGTTTAGTAGACTGTAGCCTCGTTCCTTCATAAGGCTTCAGTATTGACCATGTTTGTTAGAATAGTCGGCCTAGACATCATTGCTCCACGTGAGATTTGGCTTAGGGTCTGGGTGGACATCAGGGAGTTGACATCCATTCATGCGCATTAACTTCTGTATTTCTTATATGTGTTTGTGGCAAGTGTTTAGACATGTTAGACTAGCCAGGCTAGGCCATGCTGTTCCGTTGAAGATGCAGCTTTAGCTCTGTCTTTTCAGAGTCAGGAATATTCTTTCTTAGGCCATTATACTCTACATTCAGAAGTTTTCATTTCCTTGCTTGGTTGTTTGACCTTGGCCTTAGTGATTAAACTCATACAGGAAGGCCAACACCTTTTTGTTGCTTTAGCTTGTAGCTTACTCTTGCTGACTGTAATTCATTGATAATATTCATGTGGATGGCAGAAAGGATCAAACAAACATCGTAACAATTTCAGAGTCAGTATCACTCATGTCAAACCTGTCTCCATTGTCCGAAATTTTGGGGTGCATTTCGATGAATTCCATGTCTTTTCCATGTCTTGTTCCATGTGTTGTCATGTTTCAAAAATTTGCCAGCCTGTATCATACTTGTTGTACAGTACCTTATCGGTAAAATTCGTAACCGGGCAGGGAGAAGGGAAATGTAACATTTGGGTTGAAATTGGAAATGTACAGAACATGGTCAAATGTGGTATGGCTAGATAGTTAAAGAGTTTTTTTACCACTGTGCTTGCAGAATAAAAATATAATAATTTAATGAAACGTTATAGACATATATATCACATGCCAATTTGCAAAAATTATCGACTTCTGGGGATATTTTTAGAACCAAATTTTTCCTAGTACAAAGAGGACTTAGAAAGATGACTTACACAACCTACAGTAGTACTGTAGACATGGTCAATATTATGCATACTACAGGAATACTTCCCCTTCAATGTCTGTAACTTGTCAATTAGCAGTAATTGCTAATTACCTGATTTGTCCCTCCTATACCTGTCCCTTCTTTACCAAACACATTTTTATTTTTTTTATTTCTTTGTCATTCAATGCTGGAAAAATTTCATAATTAGGTATAAAACACTTTCTTAGGATTAACCACTCAAGAAATGTAAAACCAAGGTGTTAGCTACTTTTTATGCTAAAGTAACGAACAAGTGAACTAGTGTCCCTCCGTTACCAGTAAAGGAGGGACAATTGTTTACTGCTCTTGTGCACAGATTCCTGGGAGTTTACTTGCTACTTGTTGCATTCTAAGTATGGAATTCTTGACTTCTAGTTTATGTGAAGAGAACAACAGCTTGACTAGCATTAATATATTCCTCAGAATGAGAAGTCATAGAAGTCAAGAAAAGCTAATTTTGAGTTAGAAAAAAACCACACCACAAACACCAGATGGAAGGTACAGGGTTTTCATTTATACACAAGATTTCTGCTGATGCCAACCAGTTCAAAACTGAGCAATATTTCAGCTGTGAGCATCAAGGACATTATCTTCCATTTGCAAGAGCCCCCAAAGCCCTTTCCTTCAGCAGGAGCAAAGCCTGTTGATCAAGATACATAAGAAAGTACAAGGAAAGTTTGCAGACATGTTCAAAGCCTAGTTGTGATTGGAATATTTTTATTTTTATATTTTTTTTATTTTTATGATATTTATGTTTTGTTTTGATTAAATAAATATCGCAGGAAGTTAATTCAACTACAGTATAGTTTCTAATCCACAAATTACATCCAGGCATACTGAACTTTTCTGCATTAACAGTAGCTATTGTAACTGTATCGTGTTATGTCTCAAATTTTTTTGGTATTATTATTGTTGATAGTTGTTAAATTGTTTTAATACCACATCATTATTACAGTATGGTTTCATCATTAAAGTTAGAAGTTGCCTCAGTATTTCACTTTTTAGCCCAGTATCAATTACTGCACCAATTGGTTTAGATCTGCAAAGTACTGTAGTATATATTTGGAAGACAAAATGTGACTGGCATACTACTGTAATGAAATTTACTTTCTGCACATGGTACATTACAGCACCTGTGAACTGTCTACTGTAAATATGTGATTTACAGTACTGACTTGCTTCGAACTGCACTAGCCACCAGCCCTCCCCCCCCCCCCTCCCAACCATTGCTAATAATGCAGTTAGAGAGAGCTAAATGATGAAGAATGTACTGTTTAAACTTCTTCTTTAAATCAATTTCTTACTATTTTTGTTTCTTACATTTTTTATTAACCACTGTAATTGCTAATGTTTTGGTGAATGAAGCTGTTGGTTTAATGTTCTTATCCTTGTTTCGCTCAGTAATATAACTGATGTTAGTCCAACAGCAATAAAAATATTGAATCTGTAGCTCAGCAAAAACAGGCAAAAGGCTCCACTAAACAACACTGAACATTTTGTGTCCCTCCGTTACCATCGGAATTGTCCCTCCGTTACTGTAGAAGATTAAATGTAGATTTGATAGTTGATGCCTGTTCATCTAATTTTCCCTTGGTGTATGTGAAGCAATGTACCATCCTACACATGATATACAGTATGGTAACATGGTCAGTGCAACTTAAGAACAGTGAATCTGACATCTTCAAAAAAGTGTGAAAACACATGTTAATTTGGTGTCCCTCCGTTACCGTGATGTTTGTCATGCCATATGTTTCCTACAGTAACAGCCACAAGAATTAAATTGATGGGTATGAAGCAAGTAACTACTGTACCTGTCTAGATAACCACACAAGAGATTGCAAAATACTCCCCCAAACTAATGCAAAGAGTGACAAAATGTGTAAGGAATACGGACAAATGTTCCACTGTTACCGCTTGACACACAAAATATATACTTGAACCAATCACAGCTAGTGTTTGACAATACTAATGTATTCTTAATTTCTTCTCTTCTTTTTGTAGCCAAAGATTCCAAATTTCCTGGCTTTTCTTTAAGAGAAAATCGGTTTGACTTCACCCAGACAACGAAGGAACCAAACAAGAACAATGATTTCAAGTGGTATGATTATTGCATTGTGTCTGCCATGCTGTTAGTATCAGCTGGAACAGGGCTGTACCATGCTTTTGCAGGTGGGGGCCAAAGGACAACATCCAGGTAAATGGACATATATTCTCTTTATGACACTACCTTAGAGTTTTACGCTCTTGTTGTGACCCTGCAAAACAAGGGTTCATATTCTGTTTTTGTAGCTGTGTCAATTTGACACATGAGCTTTTCTCCCAATTAATCTCTCATCACTACAAATAGTGTACTGGAGATGAGATTTTGTACTCCATCAGGCCTTGAAAAATACGGTCGCCAACAAGCAATTGGCCAGTAGAATTTGAGCTTTTGTGATAAGAAAATGAGCTACGATCAACATTTTGGCGAGTGACTCATGGACTTGTCAAACCCATATTAGCAAGACTATCACTTCAAACATTTTACAGATTGATATTAAAAAGCAGTACCCAGGGCTGGAATAAGGTTTCATGAGGGCTAGGCCATTTTGCCTTGGTAATTTCCAAATTAAGGGCACCAAGGCCAAAATGAAAAAGTGTTGTTAACATTAAACATTTAATAAATCATTTATACTTTATGAATTAAATAATATAAACATGAAGCCGAAGCACTTCGCACTATGTCGTTTATTTACTAATCATGTATTAACTTTTAACTCTGTAACACAACACTTTTTAGAATATACAGAACACATACATATATCTTTTCACTCAATGTCTTCCTCCTCTGATTCATCAGTATATGTTGCATCCTCTTTGGTGTGTTTTTGTCCAGGTCTCCTTTAGCATCTCTACACTGCCTTCCTTGGGTTGAAATCGATGGGCTTGGGTCCCTCTGTACAGATTCTCAGGAGGTTTTCAGTTTTGGGTGTTTTTAAGCTGAGGTGCCAGTCTCCAAGAATCTTTACAAGCATTTCTATTAGAATTTCTTGTCCAAAAGTCCACCTTATGTTTTTGTCTCAACAGCTACCCAATGATGATTTGATTTGATATGACAAGAAGGGTTGCTCTGTGTAAGCCACAGTGTATGTACTATGTAATGTCAAAGAGCTTCTCAATCCTCTCTTAGTTTGAATGGTCAAGTTATCTTTTCTGATGTTCTGGTACTTGACTTTAGGACACATTTTCCTCATTTGCTCTATCAATCAGGTGATTCCATATACAGTATAAACTCATAAGGTAAGAAATCAAAAAGCCTGCTGGCTTCCTGGTTGGCAGGGCGTATCCTCCTTTAAGGCCTGCACTGAGGAGCGTTTGAGGAGCAATCCAGAGACTTATTTTAAGGTGAATATCTTCAAAACTCTAATAGCATTGCTGGCACTCAAAATTGTTCTTTGTCTTGGACTAGAGCATATCAAGACTAGATATAAAATAAGATAAAGATATAAAATTCTGCAGGAGTCAACCTTTTAATAACTCCTGAACTTTAAGTTTGTAAGACCTGCAAATTTGCTTTATTTCTGTTTCTTATTAGATTCTTGATGGCTGAAAGGAGTATGTTCAGCTTGCCAGTGGCGATATCAGTCTTAGCATCATATTTGTCAGCTATAACTGTCTTGGGTTTCCCTTCAGAGGTTTATTACCATGGTGTCCAATACTGGATGGTTGCGTGGTCTTTCCTCTTAGTCATTCCAATTACAGCTTTGGTTTTCATCCCTGTCTTCCATGGTCTTGGTGTAACAACTGCATATGAGGTAAATATATCATTTATTATTTCTTAAAATCTCAAATATCATTTCCTGACAAAAACCAGGGTTGCACAGGAAATATGATGGTTCATGCGATAGCAGTGGACAAATAAGTGGGGGAAGTTGGGATAGGCATTACTGCATAAAATATGCTGGTATTGTAGGTAAGTACTGTAGGCTACTTATTCTGTGAAAATGTTTTCCTTGCAGACCATTCTTTGAAAACACTAATCTTTCTGAATTTGCTTGAAGTGTGCTAAAAGCAACTGCTTGTAAAAGTTTTCAAAGCGAAACTTGACAGATTCCGTTTGATGTAATAGATATGATTGAACAGTTACCCTTTGGTTAATTGTTATAATGGATCCTTCTTTTCTTCTGCAGTACCTGCGTAAAAGATTTAGTCCAGCTGTCCAGTATGCAGGATCAGTGCTCTTTATCATTCAGACGCTCTTTTATATGGCTATTGTTCTCTTTGCTCCCGCCATTGCTCTTGAGGCTGGTAAGACATATCAGATATTGTAAATTACTTATCTAATTCAAATATTGAGAGAAAATGACATGTAAAAGTTACCTAACTTCTCAAAATTTGAAATGTATGAATATGGCTTTGATGTGATAATTTCTGATGATTTGATTGGCTGATATTCTGCAGCCAGTTGTCTGCACACAGTCTTGTAATTGTTGTAGGTCATGCACACAGCTCATTACTAATTTTGGTTTCTGTAAATGTTCCATTTTCTGTACAGGTTAGGTTTGTTTGCCCTGCAGCTTATACAATATTTATTATGCACAAGGTATGGCATTAAGCCAAAGTTGAAACATTTGCAGTGCAAAGAGTTACGTTATTTATGATAATAACAGTAACTGTTGGATTGTTTCAGGAACTTTCTAAATAATTGCACTTTCCACAAATGTTATGAGTTTGAACAGTTCATATTGCAACAACTTGGCAAGTTGTTTTGTCCAACATTTGTATAAGAAGACATGGTTTATTTTTTAATCGACATTGCATAAAAGGCATGACCAGAGGGAGATTTCAGCACCTAGTGATAGCTCTAAGAGACGATAAGTAAAGGATGAAAAAATTCTTGCATCCAGGGTGGAACTGAGATGGGAGAGTGTGTTACAAAAAATAGAAGAGGAATGTCTTGGAATCATTTGCAAAGTGAAAGTACATTAATATTCATTGTTCCTTCAATGACAGAAAGATAATGTGGGAGAGGTATATTTGTGGGAGATCTTCCTTGCATACTTTAATATTGAATGCAGATATTTGTGAGAGAAACATAGATTGCTACAGTAAACCTGTTTTATAAACTCACACAAACCGATGTGTATCATAATAGTCCTACAATCACAATATTATTATAGACTTTGTCATGATAGACTATGATTTGTACATCTCTCTTATAGAATACAGAATAAGCCTGTAACCCGGTTCAGCACTCCCACCCATGGGACATGATCCTTCAGGGGATTGGGGGTTCTTCAGCTGTAATGGGGTCAACCACCTGCACCGAGATACCCGGTCTTTAGGCACATATACTGTATGTGCCTTGTGACCTACTGTACATTACTACAGTACCTACTGGCAACACACAAACAAAAAGAGTAATGCAAAAAGCATGTATATAGCTATGCAATGTTTAGGTACAGCAATAAAGAACAGAAAACTGTTACTAGTCATCGTCAACAGTATAAAACTATAAAAGCACAATACCATTCATGTCCACATGTTACACTAGTAGGGGGTAGGGGGCTCACTCCTTCTTTAGCTCCGCTCCGCTGTCTGTTCGTTCCAAGACACATCATGGCCTGGTAGGGTGGGGAGGGGGAATCCTACGATCAGGGCATTAGTCATGACCACCCAAACCCAAAGAACCTGTTTAAAAATTATGGAGTAAATTCTAGTGATGATTTCTCTGACATCCTCTTGAGGGCTGCGGGCTATCAAGTGAGTGGCCTAATTTATATATCAAATGTTCAATAGCAACTACAACATGAGAAAAATCTACGATAGACCTACATTCTAATCATTATGGCTAAATATAAATGAAACATGTTTCCAGTAAATAGCATTTATGCTTAATAAGGGTCACATCTAGCCGATGTGGCAGTCAATGATGGGCACCATGCAGTAAGTCTCAGTCAGGTGCTAATTGCCCTATACCCAATTACTAGCATGTTCCTAATAGACAACTAAATGCATAAATACTAAAATAATATAACACCATATATATATATCCTATATGATAAGTCTCTCATAACATAGCATAGGTACCACCAAACAGCAAAACTATTTACAGTCAACCTCTGACAAGAACTGTCACCAAGGGAACCAAAGAACATATATCAGCTAATAAGGATTCCACATAAAGATATACATGTGGCATATAGGCTTAGTGTAACCTACAGAGTACACAATACAGAAATAATTCTAACATGATAAACAACACTGGCTATGTCATTATCGATGGAACACATACTTTAGTTGCTAAATTACACAATGGATTGTGTAAAGTACAGCTACTGTATCTATGGTATGACTTTAAATTAAACACAAAACATCTCTGTGTTCTTGGAGCTACACAGACTAACTATAGAACATAATTTAACTAAGAAGTTTACAGTACTTCTGGAAATATAAGGTAATTCACACCTGTATAGAAATAATTGGGTAATTTCTAGTCTCCAATGTCCTATTGACGGCTGAGAGCTATCAAGTGAGTGGCACAGATCACTGATAAAGTGGCCTAATTATAGAGCCAGGGGAAAGTCCCCTAGAACAATATAACTTCCTGCCCAGCCCAAATAAAGAGATAAATGAACCAGCTCATCGGCTTACTCGTTATCAGAAAACACCACCACTACTCAATAACCACTAAGACACCAGGTGTAACAAGTTAATGAGGTAGTCCCAGAGAATGAGTTCATACACAAAGTTCCTGCAATGAAGTGACATGCCCTGACTCCATGAGCACCAATAATGGTAGGGGATGCCAGGGAACCTATCGCAGGGAGGGGGAATCAAAGTCTTAGTGCATCCTAATTTATCTACAAATTGGGGGGGGGGGGGGAGGTGCTACAAGCCTTTTACAGGTTTATGTTTAAATTGCAAATAACAGAAATTGAGAGGTGGGTTTTTGAATGAGACAGAATTCTTGACTATTTTAGTTGTTTAGAAATAAAATGCGCTGTTGATACAGAAGTACTTGTATATCTCTACATACAATGCTTGGTTTTGTACAAAAAGAGAACATTCACCAGAAGTTGCCTACTGTAGTTTTGTAGCGTACCACCATACACTCTATTCATAGGGTAGCCTAACCCCTTCAACAATATTAAGGTTCTATTGTCAAAATAATCACCCAAACTATGAATAACCATAATGTGTATTAATTAAGATAAAGTTGCAAAATATGTGTATTGAAATGTTTGTATTATTCATTCCTAGATACATGATAATTATAGCAGAGGATTGTAGGTATCCAGTTTTGTAGCAGATCAAATGTTTCCCCACTGTGCCATAATGTGTGAAACACAGAAAAGCATCTACTGTATGTGTGCTGGCAAATGGTGTGGGAATTAGCTTACATCAAGGTGGAACCACCATTTTTGGGAAGAAGTACTTCCCCTGTAAGGCTACTTGAAATCATTCTGTGGTAACAATGAAAAAGAAGTTACTGGAAAGAAGAACAGCAGAAGAAAAGAGTGCTCAGAAAATTCTGTTACACACTCCAGTTAGTTACATCATCAAGAACAACAGTAAAATGCAGTTACCTTTTAGCACTTTTTCATTATCAGTTACAAACATACCACTCTGGGTGACCATCATTGGAACAGGGTTAATCTGCTCTTTTTACACTGCCTTGGTAAGTACATACTGTATATAATGTAGTAGTAAAAACTTGTGATGCTTTTAATATTAAGTTCTTTTATCACAACTGCATTTAAGTGTATAAATCCAAAGAAATAAGTTGATCATGATTTTTGAATCAATTTGATACATGATCAATTGTCGATTTGGTATTTGTCTCGATCATGCTCCAGAACTGGCACTTCTTGATATTATAAATAAACTCACTAAATAAGCAAATGAAAATCTCATTCCATATCAGTTTTTAGTTTTGATGATAATCGTAAACTTTGCATTCATGATCAGGCGCGTATCCAGGATTTTCTAACCAGGGGGGCGCGAATTACTATCTAAGCGGAGCGCCACCATCGGTTGGCGCGCAGCGTACAAGAAAAATTCTTGTTTTGAAACCCCCCAGATCACCGGAAACGGCACTTCTCGGGCTTGAAATGACCAACCAGATGTACACTTTTTGCCTGAGAACCAAGTATTTCATTATAGTTTTTTTTCCATCCATAACCTTTTTGAAGATTGTCAACCCAGCACACATCATGTTCGACCTGATCGCATCTCCTGTGGGTCTTTGCTTTTGTAGGTGATTCTACGTCGCGGCCCACAATACCCGTCAGCCCCACTTTTCAAGGTTTTAAGCCCCATATTTGTTCAGAATTTGAAAATTCACATTTCTCGTGAATAAACTCACTTCAAAACATACCCATAATCTTGTACAAAATTTCATCTATGGACAACCAATATAGAAAAAAACTTCCTTCAACCCCTAGCAGACCGGTCAAAATTGCACGAGTAGAGGGAAGTGTGATGTAGAATGTTGGTCAGAAATTTTCGAAAATTCAGATACAGTTAATTTATTGGTGTACAAATATTAAAACCTGTTATAACGGCTATTATAAAACTTGGTTGAAGGAAATGAAAAAATAGCAGATATTTCCGAAACCGAACACTACACACATAGGCGTAGGAGGCGCGGCGGCAGTGGCGGAGCTAGGGGTATTGGTCAGGAGTGGCGAGAATGGTCTGAAGGGGCGCTTTCGACACTATCTAAGCGGAGCGCCACCACTGGTTGGCGAGTAGCGTACAGAAAATTTTTGAGTAAAGATACTCCCTTGATCGCAGGAAATGACCCTTTCCGGGCCACGAAATTATTTTTCCCACTTTGACGCGGCCACATGGGCGTGGCTTATGAAATACGTCACAGGCCGGCAAGTTTGTGACTTCGACTTCGAGCTCTAACGTATAGCTCTTTAATAATATACTCAGCTAATATACTCAGGCCTAATATACTCAGGCCTAAGACATGACTTCATGAGATCCATGATGATGTGCGACTGCTCCTCCCAGTCAATCGGGTCTTATGGAGCTCTTGAGGTAAATTCCATCACAAAATCAAACTGTGTTTGTTTATTAGATGTGTTATGAACCTCCCGTGTCTGGAAAAGTTTGGAAAAGAACCTTCCGTGACAGCAGGGTCTGGAAAAGTTATAAATGAACCTCCCGTGGTATTGATTATTACACTTCATATTACACCAGGTAGGCCCACTGACCTTTCAATGCTAAAAACCTACAAAGATACATGTATTGTATTGTGCCCAATATTGTTTTATCCATCATTCTAAATTATTTGTTCATTTATAAATGAACCCCCTTTTAAACGGCAGTAAGGAGCCTACGTGCTTTCATCATTAGTTTACGTACGCTACTGGGTATTGTTACGGACTTGAAATATTCTACCCATTTTATTAAACAGTTGTCACTTGCGTCTGTATTAACTATAACCAGGGAGCTGTTACTGTTAGAGTAGCAGCTCCCTGCTATAACTATGCCTAAATAGCAATGTCCCTCGGTACTATACTATTTATTATACTGGTACGTGTACTAGAATCCCTGACATGTAACTTAATTGAGAACTTTCAGCACCCAAACAAACACCCGAGAGATATCACTGCATAGTCTGTGACGTAGACCAATAAACCGTAACAACGACCGATAGTCCACGCCCATTATGCTAATATGGCCGCGTCGAAGTGGGAAAAATAATTTCGCTTCCGGGCCTGGCTAATTTGCAGATAAATGAAGAATAAGGTGTCATCGCCAAATTACACCAACAAAATGTGACAAATGTCAATAAGTAGATGAGAGCGCAATAAAAAAGTCAATAATCTAGAATAATTAAAAAGTGGTAAAGAGCGGAAAAAGGCGCCAGCAGTCCATTTGAGTCCGTCATCTGGGGGGGGGGGGCATCCGCCCCCTGACCGTATGGACGCTCCGCCACTGCGCGGCGGGGGTGCAGGCCCTAATTCGCCATTACTAATGTAAAAGAGTTTTGACATAATTGGACCTCCATGCTTTTTATACATCTACATGAGACATGTCGTTGTTTACATTAGCATCCCACGGTATACTGCGCAATTTTAAAGGACCGTACGGTACATTATGGCATGCGATGTAATAACCGATGCTTGCTTATATGATATTGACATAAACACGTTGAACGCGCGAAAATTTTTGGTTATTTTTTCAGGCAAGTCGGACAGTTTTGAGGCTTTTCATCCTGGAACTCCATTTTCATGCTCACTGATATGATGTGATATCTGCTGTTTACGTTACAAATTCGAACAGGCGCGCAGCGAGGAATTTGCCAAGGGAGGGGCGAAGCCTGTAGGCAAATTATCTAAGCGTAGCGCCACCATAGGTTGGCGCGAAGCGTACAAGAAAATTTTGGCCGAAAATGCCTCCCAGATCGCTGGAAATGGCACTACCCAGGACCATTTGTTAGCGCGAAGCGTACAAGCAAATTTTGGCCGAAAATGTCTCCCAGATCGCTGGAAATGACACTTCCCAGGCCTTGTAAGTTGCCTCTAAGCACTTTCTATTTTGAAATTACTTAGCGATATCATTTAAAAAAATGCTGAATGGGTGGGGGGGGGCGGGCGATCGCCCCCATCCCAAAATGCGTCATGTTCCCCGACGACACGGTCGAGTTCGAGACCAGCCACAGTTGGTTTCATAGCACAATTCTACACACGCGTTATGATAGACCATATAGTATATATATATAGATCATTAGTGAGAGAGGAAAATGGAAACGTCAAAAATGGAGTTGTCGGTGTAAGGGGTAGGGTGAGTCACACTTTTACGAAATCATTGATCCGTCACTGGCTACCCTTCAGCGCTGTAATGATGTCACTGTTCCTCTTTCTCTTCCCAGTGTCTTCGCGTTTTTTTTGTACTCCCTCCTTTTCTCCTTTTTCTCTCTTTCTTTTCCCTTCCTTCCTCTCCTCCTTCTCTTTTTTCCCCTCTTTTTTCCTTTTTTCTTCTCTTTTTTTCTCTCCTCTTTTTTTTACCCGGGGGGCACGCCCCCCCAATGCCCCCCCCTGGATACGCACCTGATGATGGCGTATGTATTTGTGCGTGTGTGAGTGTAAGTGTGTGCGTGAAGCCCAGCTTGTAAACACGATATCTGAAGAAATGAAGTCGGACCAATTTCATATTTGGTGTGTAGAAGTACATTTTGTGCAGATCAAAGGATATTTGGGGTCACCAGGGTCAAATTGTGAAAACCTTGTAAACAAGATATCTCAAGAAGGGAGCTTGGGCAGACCTCATATATAGTGTGTAAAAGTACCACATTGCGTACAAGAAGTCTATTGTTTTTTGTGGAGGTCAAATGTCATTTGGGGTCATCAGAGGTCAAACTGTGAAAACCTTGTAAACAACATATCTCAACATTCGAAGCTTGGGCAGATCTCATACTTAAGATGAAGGTGTAAAACATTGAGTAAAAGAAGCCTAATGATTTTGGTGGAAGTAAAAGGTCATTTGGGGTTAATACAGGGGTTTAATGGTCATGTAGGGTATATATGTTCATATTCAGGAAGTGGCAGCCCTGAAACAGCCACATGGCCTACTGCTCTTCAAAACCTAAAAAGCATGTTTTAAGTGTGATAAATATCAAATTCATAACTATTAACATGTATGGCTTACCACACTATGAATATGATTGATCTTTGGAACACTAAACGTTTTCGTTTTGTTGTCTTTCTTGATTACTCTAAGCTTTCTTATCCTACCACCACTTGGTTTAGTGGAGAAATACTTTCCTGCGACTGCAATTACTGGCAATAAGCTACATCAAAGCAGTGACATGCACAGGATGTCAAAGGGGTGGGGGAAGGGTGGCAAATTTCAAATTCACCCTGACTGATTTTGGAAGGGGAATGAAAATTTGTATATGCAAGGGATTTAAGTGGGTCAAAATATTTGCAAATAAGGGGTGCAGCTGTGGAGTCATTCAATGTAGTTCCTTTGTATCAGGGTCTGGGTGTCCTCCAGAAAAATTCAAAGTTTAGATAACAAATGGTACATTGTCTGAGGCATATTTAGATTATAAAAGTAGGTGTACTGTATAATTAGTCCTAAGCACAAGGTTGTGCTAAATATACTTTTTGATTTTGTGCATCCCACTGCATCTAAGTCTTGGGAGTTCAGTACCACTTTGCTAACCTTTTAATCACTTTCAAATAACAAATCAATCTATGTATTGCAACCATCAGTAGCTGGTCTACAAATCATCTTGTACGGTCACACAAGTTAATTAGTATTCAGAAAAACACTCATACATACTCTGTAATAATTTCTCTGCCATTGTATCAGTCGCTCAACAAAATTGATAGTCTGTTCATTGCTGTATCTTAGCAGCCAAAATGTCCTTCAGTTGTTTCACACAAACTTCCATCTGTTGTACCTAGCTAAGTATGTTGGGGTGAGGATAGTGTGAGGTATCAGGGAGGAGAAATAAATGATAGATGGTTTATATATTCTGGAGTGCAATTTTCATTTGGCTATATCTTTCTTTACTTTCACAGGGAGGTATTAAAGCTGTGATTTGGACCGATGTATTTCAGTTCCTTGTCTTATTTGGATCATTGATAGCCGTTCTAATATTTGGTACCAAAGAAGCTGGTGGACCTAGCAATGTTTGGAATTACAACAAGAATCATTCCAAGTTAAATTTCTTTGTGTAAGTTAACAAATATTGACATTAAATTTACTAGACTCCAACAATTGTGACATCCTGGAACTACACTAAATATCTTTCTACCCACTCCTTGAAACATTCGTATCAAAAGGAGTGACTAAAAATCTTATGGTTTGCTGGATAGTACACAACCACTGGCAATAATTGATGAGACCAAACAAGGTTTCTTGTCACTGATAATTACTTGTCATGTTTTATTTCATCTCATTAAGAAGGTATTTATTGACTTACTTGTTGCCTTGCCAGGAGCAGAAGGAATCTGTGCAGTTGCGATGGCATGTGTGTATATGACACTGCATTTAAACAAGATGGTGGCTGAACTAGATAATGAATGTATGGGTTTACCCTAGTGAGTGTAAGAACCTGATTGAAATTGGTGGAGAGCAAAGGTCAAAGTCTGAGAATCATTTAAATATGATAACTCAAAAAGGACCACTTGGTTGAACTTCATATTTGGTATGTAGCTTTCCTTGGTGAATACAAGAAGTTAAGAACTCTACTGATATTGGTGGTGGTCGAAGGTCACTTGAAGTCAACATAAGTGAAAATCTATGTAAACATGATAACTCAAAAAGCGAACCCTGGATGGACTTTATATTGGGTATGTGGATCCACCCTTAGAGAGTACAGGAACTCTGTTGTGTTTTGTGGAGGTCAAAGGTTGCATGAGGTCAACAGAGGTCAAAGTAGCAAAACCTTGTAAACATGATAACTCACAAAGTGAACTTTGATGAAGTTCAAATGTAGATTCATCTTTATGAGTATAAGAATGCTATTGTTTTTTATGGCCGACAAGGGTAATTTCTGGTCAATAGAGATCACAGAATGATGTTGGTGCAGACTTGCATTATACAGCTACTGTATTTCTCTTATGCAGTCCTTGCACCCACCCTCTGTGTTGATCAGTTTGGACCACAAGAAGAGCAGAAAGTCAATGAGAATGATAACTTCTTGCAGGATTGTCCATCAATAAATCAAACCAGGGGTCAAATCTCTGAGATTTGTCTCCCAATTATGTGGAAATTTATTTTTGAAGGGGATAGTAATTGTCAAAACATTTTGCTTCAGGAAAGGCTATTAAAAAGTAATTGTCAGAATCAATCTGTTTAATACTCACTTGATATATATTTGAGGTTAATTCCAAAGAAGATGCATGCTGCCAGTTAAAAAAATTGGAAGAGTTTTTACAAATTTCAAAGTTTACCAGTTACCTTTCAGTATCACTACATTGTTTGTTCACATGTCATTAATTTCTTGTCAGTTGTTAGATGGGAGTTATCATAATTCAATTGTTAAACCATAATTGTGCAAAAGTCATGATAACAAATTATCAAGTGTAGTGTAATGTGTTAATATTTGTTATTTTGATCAAATATTTAACTAATGCAAGTTAGAAGCAAGCTGATGACCTTTCTGTATTCCCAGTAGTTATCAGCATGCACTCTAATGCATTGATAAAGGAAAATCAATGTAACTATCTAATTCTAGGTCTTTGTATAAATAACATTCCAAGTAGAAACACAAATTTCTCAAAAGAAATGCATTACATGTGCAAAATACCATCTTCAAATATGTTTTGATCAGAGGAATTTAGCTTAACATGGCTGTTATGCATAATTTATGTCATCCAGCAAGACTTCACAGTTTGTGTTACTTTCATACACAGTTCAAGGAGCAAGGCTGTCCAGTTGCATGTCTATGAATACAGATTATACACAGCATTTTAGTTTTTATGCCCAAAACAATATGGGATATGATACTCTGGAAGTTTACATCACATAAATAAATACGCCAACGGACACATGATCAAAAGAGGTCAAAAGTCAAAGATGGTCAATTTGTGCAAAAAAGTGTGTCACAAACTACTACACTATAATGCCAATGGACTGCAAGCTTGGTGGGTATATCTCTGGTCATGTGATGAAGTAGCTGTATGATGTGTGATGTCAATGGGTCAGAGGGCAGTGGTCAAGCACAAAAAAAACACATTTTTGCATTGGAGTACATACCAAAGTGGCGGAAATCTTCAACCCATGTGGGATACCAAATTGCAATTTACAGAGCATTAATTAATATACATTAAAGGCTAAAGTTGTGTGGTAGAATGTCAAGCTTGGTCAAATTTGTGCGAACTCTATGATGTAAACTCTTCCTAAACTGTAAGGCCAATGGACTTGCTGGGTATGTGCCTGGGAAGAGGGTGTTGTGCGTCTGTGAAGTATGATGTCATATGCCCAGAGATCACACCAATCTCACCACTCAAACCAATAAACTAGCCTACTATGGATTGTCATTTCCAAACAGTGCTATTTTATCAAGGTTCCATGTTGCAGGCCCCAATGACATCTCATAGGTGCAACTAGCAGAGCTCACTTCCAATATCCCCAGGGTACTGAAAAACAAAGAATTGAACTAGAGTCCCTCTTCAAACCAATGTACAGGTGGTTAGTCAAGCACTCATGCAGAATCTGTATGGTAACAGAGAAATACTCTGTCTAATACTGCGCCGTATGAATACTTCCGGTATTGATATATACCCAGAACAGTATGTACCAGTTCACAGAAGCATGACAGTGTTTACCAGAGTATAGTGGACAAAGTCATTATTTAATTGTAACCCTTCACCCTGTCCTAAGTAGGATATTTTCATACAAACACTGTGAAGTTTTCAACACATATATTTCATTTGATAGTGTGGATTAGACCATCATTCCAGGTATAAAAAAATTTACACAAAGTTGATAATTCTGGTCATGACTTACCATATGCAGTGCTAACAGAGTAGAATTGATTTCACTAGAAGATGTATACAGTCTGTTCTGTGCTGCAGTACAAAAGGTATGAAGCCCACTCCCTTCTATGCATGCTACAGAGTAGACAAAATACTCTCTGATCAATGTTTAGAGGTTTGTTGGTATGGCTAAGTAAGTAACAGTCATTTCAAGTTAATTTTATGTATTTTTACAAAGAGCTTCTTTCATTAATGAACTATTTTGCCAAAGTTTGTTTTCCTTATCACTCCACATATAGATTGAACCCAGACCCAACAGAGCGCTTATCCCTCTGGTCATTGATTTTTGGTGGTGCCTTCAACGCCCTGCCTATCTGGGCTGTCAGTCAGACTGCCGTTCAGAGGTTTCTCACTGCCAGGACTCTAAAAGAAGCTCAGAAGTAAGGTTTTCAGTTTTAATGCCCCAATTGCTCTGCACTTTATGTATGTTATAAAATTTGGACTGGCCAAAAAGAAAATGTTTTATTGCCAATGAAAATTATGGCTGTGTGTGGACAAATGTGTGTTGTGATGGCTTCTTCATAAACATGTATCAAAATGGGTATTCTGATGGATCTCAAAAGTAGTATATTGAGTCTTTTTATAACATCTTCAGATCTTTGACTAAGAAAAACAAATGATACTATTTGATTTCTTGCCAAAGGCAAACTGAATCCATGCAGTGGTGTGTGTGTATATGTGATGTGATGCCTTAGAAGCTAAAAACACCATACAAAAACAAAGGAAGCCACACATGGACACTCTTAGATCATTGCTGTGTGATTGTTGCTACCCTTGGTAACAGCTCAGTAATGAGTCACACCTGAAACACCTGAGTATCCTGTTTGATGTACCCGCACCCTGCTCTTGTCATAATCAAAAAATATTCCCAATGTAAAAAGCAGATAGTGCCCCGGCATATTCCTCATCTCAGTTCTAACCAATTATTCATTTGATCAACTTTTCAACCCCCCCTCCAGGTACTCACCAGTATATTTGACAAATTCTTTCTTAAGTTTCTTTGGGTATGTTTTTGGTCCCGTTTTATACAATACACAACACAAAAGAAGACTGTTTAGATGGGATGTGATTTGCTGATTTTATCTTGTGTATAGGTCATGATTGCCACATGGGTATGTCTTCAAGTAAGTATAATGAATATTATGGAACCGCAGACTGTTAGTCTTATTAATACTAATTCCATGGTGGCTGTGTTGATTAAGATTGGGTTATAAAAAGTCATTACAATTTGACTTTCAAACATGACAGCTACGGTATCTATCATTTTAGCTAACACAGGAAGCTAACTAAAGGGACATGCAAGTTACTGTACACAAATACCATAGGCCTGTTTGGTATTTTCTCCACTGCTTGTGCTATGGCTGCAGTATGTTTGTTGACTTTCCATATGCGGATATTAGCACTACCTTGGCGAAAGTTATTATGCAACCGTTAGACTTCATTACACAATCTCCTGCTGAGCCCCAGACAGTTTTATGATGGTATGTGTTTGTTTTAACATAGTTAAAAACATAGCCACTTCAAAGTGTTTATGATATGTGTTTGTTTTAACCTAGTTAGAAACACAGCTACTTCAAAGTGTTTATGATATGTGTTTGTTTTAACCTAGTTAGAAACACAGCTACTTCAAAGGGTTTATGAACATTGTATCTCCTCCAGAACAACTCTCTGATTGAATTCAGCAGATGTTACAGGTTACTATTGCATGTTGGTTTTTCTGCTGCAAGTGATTCCATACATTTTAGTTGTTTTACGTTTGTAATTTTCATTGCTTCCTCTACATCAACAACCATTTATAAACCCTTCCGTGGGCAACTAATAACAAGTATAATGTACCTGCGAGAGAAACAGGTTGTCTCTCACATGTGTATCAGAATTATACTTCTACGAGTGGATCAAGGAATAGGAAGAAGAAACATGAAAAGTGGATGTGATGAATATTCTCAAGAAATGTAATGATGCATCTGCTGAAAAGAGAGGCAGAGAAAATTTAAAACTTAATGTGCTTTTTGTTGGCCTACAGTATGCAGTTAACATGGAGTTCCATCTTAGCACAACAACCTTACTGCTTGTGGTCTCATTGGAATTGATATGATTTCAGTAGAGATTACAGATTGCAAAGAACAGTGAAGCTTGGATGTAACTTCTGTAGCATTTGGGTCCACCTTAGCAACTATCAGACCCCTCTTGTACTTGGTGGACATCATAACAATACCAATGTACTGAATAATCAAAGTTTAACAGAAACAGTATTGTTTGTTCCTTACTAGGTCAGTCTGGTACAACTTGCCTGGGAATGTCATCATGATGACCATTGTGTCACTTATTGGTTTAGTCCTCTTTGCATATTATAAAGGTAATGGATATCTCATGACTCAATACATTATATTTGGAATAAACATAAATGTATCATACTGTATCAACAAATTATACAGAATAAAACAGATGAGGATTCAAATCCAATTTTTCACAGAATATTACAGAACGAACTGTAGAATGAACAACAAGTAATAGTTTTTGTAAAATTACATTCGTTTCAGCTTACAACATTTAGCTAGAAAAGTGAAGTAGCAGACTTTCCTTAAATCACTCACAATCATGTCCAATCCTGTGTAAAGGTGTTATCAGAAATGTGTGATATGTCCTTATTGAGTCCATTTATGTAGCTGACTAAGTTCTGTCATTCTGCTGAAGTTCCCCTCCAATGAATATAAGGTTTATAAGGATTATAATGTTTATTAAAATGTGAATAAATGGAAAACTATAGAAAATTCTGAATTATGAGCTGTACTTATGGTTATCAAATCTAAATTTGTTGCCTGTCTCTTTTAACATATATACATTCAGAACATTCAAATCACAACAAACCTAAATAATATTCTCAGAGTCACAGTTAAAGCTACTATGACAGAAAGTATGGTGAGGAAGGGTGATATGTTTCTGTGATATGATATATGTTTACAAGCTGGCCAAGTGGTTTGCTGCAAGTGGTATTCCACTCAGTCACATCAGAAAATAATTTGTTGCATACTAAAAATGGATCCGAGATTAGGGGGATGTCTTGTGCACAGATGGGAGTGAGTAATGAAAATTCTTGAACCAGTAATGGTTAGCCAAGAATGCTTTATGTGTTTTGAAAGGTATAAGGGAGGAGGTGTGTGTTATCTTTCTTATCCTTCTATCTTGGGTGGGATCAACATCACTGCCATTCCTTAAACCTTGGTGAACTGATGCACTATGATGGAAAGTGGATAATCTTGTTCAAAATGTCTAGTCACTAATTCCATCAACTGAAAGAAAAACTCAGAATCAATTGAGGTGATGCACCTAACGTGTAGTGCCTGGCTATACACAAGGTAGTTTTTCAAATGTTCTGGGTGGAAGCTGTCATATCTCAAGTAGGAGTGTCTGTCAGTAAATAGACATAGATGACAAGGCCTTGATTCCGAGAGGGTTAAGTCAAGCATAGACATAGTCATGGGCAAATAACTGTTGAAACCCATTAGCAAATTCATTCCTTTTGTTGGAAGAATGTGATGTGTAATTGTGGCATAAGCTTATACTCTCAGTTGTTGATAGCATATTATAAACTAGTTATGGGAATACAGTTTGGTGGAAGAAGTAAGCAGGTGACTGTGGAATATAGTAGTTAAAGGACTTTGTTTTGGATGGAAGTAGCAGGCTGGTAGTTGGTTGCAACATTTTCCTTTGAAATTGCTTAATTAGACACAAAGTGATGAAACTTCAAATCTTATTTGGAGTGGTTTCTCTTGTAATGGATGTTAACTCCTTTTTCTCAACAGGAGATGCACCACATATGACCACAAATGATCAGGTGAGATCTTAATTGAAAAGAGTTATCATTTCAAATATGACATCTCTGGCTACACATATTGAGTGAAGAATAGAATGTTGCATTAATGTCACAGTAGATGCTTAATGCCTCTAGAAAGTCAATTCTTTTATCAGAAGGTTAAACTTTACCTTAGCAAAGAAATGCTTTAAAGTCATCACCATGAACTTAGGGCTGTATAACCCAGCAGGAGAGTTAGGGCTGTTTAACCCAGCAGGAGAGTTAGCCCAGCAGGAGAGGTAGGGCTGTATAACCCAGCAGGAGAGTTAGGGCTGTATAACCCCAGCAGGAGAGGTCACTGGGGTGAATCTCCTTCTAGCCAATAATTTTGTTGCTTTTTGTAATATGGATATAGTTTACAAGTCTGTTTTCTTAAGCTTAAACTCACATCCCCTTTGTAGCATATGGTAGACTCAGCATTCTTTACACATATGATTATACAGTAGGTGATAAAAGGATGTTTCCAATTGGTTGTACCTTCTGTTGGAAGGAGGGACTACTTCATAATAATTGCAGTATGTATTAATTGATTCATAAACTAACGAATGAACTATGGAAAAATTACAGGGAAGTGAAACGAAAGTTTGAAAACACTTGGGTGATGTAGGAAGCAAATTCAATGAAAAGTTATCTTTATTTCTTCATTCTTTGTCACTTAACATTGTTTCCACATAAATAAGGAAAAACTTTATATTCCATTTTCTATTACAGATTTTAATCTACTTCGTCAGTGGAAACCTTGATCAATTACAAGGATTGTTCATTGCATGTCTATTTGCTGGAACACTAAGGTAATCCATTTCAAATGCGTCAGTTTGCTCAAATTTCCACCAGTTTTTCATATTGCAGCCTTATATATAATGTAACTGCTGTTAACTTTGAAATAACTAGTCAGTTATTTGAGATTGCATATATCAGATAATTGGCACACATATACAAAAACATTGTTTGGACCATGGAGATCTATAGGTATCGGTTTAGGGTAGTGTTGCGCCGATAATCGTTTTCAATATCGGTATCGGCCGATATTTGCACTTTCGGCAGCATATCGGTATCGGTAAAATTTTGCCTAATTGCCGATAACAGCAAGCCGATATTGAACTTTTTTTTCACAGCAGAGCTACTTATTTATACTTGCAATAATTTGTTAATCTGCCCAAGACGATCCATTTCTTTAGCGTCAGTTAAACTCTTATTCATTTTCGATTAATATCCATGGAAACCTGACCCTCCGTAACCTCTAAAACACGTCTACGGCGCGCGAATATAACCAATGACCTTCGTGAACCTTGGCCTACACATAGCATTAGTGCAGCATGTATACACTGTACTGTACTAACCATTCATTTTCTCAAAGGCCTCCGTGAAAACCTTGAACATGATGCATAACTGCACTTTTAATTTTCCGCGAACACACTGCCGATTTCCCGCCGGTGTTCGCCCAGCGAACACGCCGAGCACGCGAGCATAAAGGCGTAGTGTCCAGGGGCCCGCCTTAGGGCCTTGGTGGGGTCATGGGGTAGAACCCCTTGTGGGGATCCTGGGGGATAAAGCCCCGAAAAAATTGGCTTTTTTTTGCGTGTCTGGCGATAAAAAAAAAAATCGCAGTTGAGTATGCAAAATAATTTTCTTATTTAAATTGTCACGAAACAGATGAAAATTTTAAAATGACAAGTTAGAGTAGCTATATTATGTTATAAAATGAAAAGAGATTTAATCTGTCTTTCAATCTTTAAAAAGTGCAACTTACAAAACTTCCGATATTATGAAACAAACAACGTTCAGCAAAGCCCTGTCTCTAGACTGCCTAACAATGAATAGCGTGCACAATGCGTACATTTTTACAACTGCGGTGTTTAACCCTATACCCAACTACCGCCGTACATGTGCTGCGAATTTTCCCAGGTACCTTCCCAAACACACTGTAAGCTCATCCCCTGTGTAACACCTGTTTGTTAACATTTTTTGGCAAGTTGCCAGGGAACTTTTCAGTTACGTGAGATCCGTAACCGCCGAGGTGGTTAGGCTATTTGCTATACAATTAACTATGGTAGGATATTATTTTTTCCGTATTTTTGGAAATTCTAGAAAATACTTTCTTTTTTCCCCCGCTTAAAAACAGATGTGGTCTTACGGTATATTCATAAATGGATGCACTAGAGCCTTGTTTACATGACATTAGTTGCATTTAGTACGATATGCCAGTTTTGCGTGAATTTTTCGAAAGTGTTTTGTTCGATCTTTCGTAATATTTGAAAGGTGTACCACCTTACTTTCCGTACACAATTGGTCATTTCTCTACTGATTTTCAGTTTTTTTCTTCTCTATACGGTCAAGTGAATAAGTTGTACATTGAGTATAAACTCAATAAATTATCATTTTTACATTGTGATCGACAGTTCGTAACCTAATTAAGATGCAATTTTGCAAGCATACGTTAACACTATAGCTACTTGTAAGTCTTTACGATGTTAAGGCTCACATTTACTGCGTCCATTTTATTATCGCGTGCAGCGCTGCAGTGAAAAAGATTCTGGTTGGATTTCAATTATAATTCTCTTTTTCAAAATCAGGAAAAAAGTCATTCTTTTCAACTTAGGACAAAAGGAAAACAAAACACCATATTTTGTTGTTTACTTGAAGATTTATTTGTGAATGTATGCATGACTAAAAGTACGATTTTGCCTTTATTTTGTCTGTTAAAAAATATCGGTATCGGTATCGGACCGATATTGGGATGATAATATCGGATATCGGCCAAAACCGATATTGGTAATATCGGCGCAACACTAGTTTAGGGTGTGTTTATAATATATAGTGCAAGGTACAATGTGGCTTGATTACTAGACCTGATATTGTGTACTAACTCAGATCTGACCAAATTCTCTGTTGACTGGAAAAAGTAGCCCTGCAGCTTGAAGGAGACGTTTATT